>NC_041331.1:1370000-1687500 GCF_004354835.1 Perca flavescens
CAGAACCATTAAACGGACTCTCAGTTGAGGAGATCATTTAGGCAGGCAGTAGAGTTTCTGGGTTATTGGGTCGTCCCAACTCTCCTAAGTTCCTGTCCTCCTAACGGTGTATTTAAACTCATGCTGGAGGCGTTAAGTTAAGATGATCCTTCAATGTAAACAAAAGATATTGCGGGCGCCGTAAACATGCATGCTTAACTTAACGACTGAATTTTACATCCAGTCGCACATGTGCGACCAGAAAATTTACCCCTTTTACACGTTAAACGTAGAAATTTTGGTACCTGAGAGCGTGTAAGCGCAAACTTATCTGTCCTCACTGAAAGTTGACAGAGAGCAGAGCTCTGACACAGACAGACAAACAGAGCTGCAGACGATGCAAACTAGTCGGCGCTGCAGTTTGGTTGAAGTCACAGTGAATCACGGATATGCTGATAAATTGGTTTCAAGTGTAGTTACAATTTTTCATAACTTCACGCAGACAGCGTTTGTTGCGATATGATATTAACGGCAAGCTGAAAGCGGTCGCTGTGCTGTTCCTCGGAGACGAGCAGGCACAACGGTGGTTTCTGTGCCCTGGTGACTGACTGACAGGCTGAGGTTGTAAAGCAAGGCAACTTTATTTCTACAGCACCTTTCAGCAACAAGGCAATTCAAAGTGCTTTACATGACACATTAAAGAGCAATTAAAAATGGTCATGATGAAAATAAATAATATACAAATACAATAATAAGAAAGTATAAAAATACTGTCATGACAGCGATGGGGCTGTCAGTTCTACCTTCTAAGTTTATCTTCAAAAGTGACACTGAATTTTTCAATTCAATTCAATTTTATTTATACTATCAATTCATAACAAAAGTTATCTCGAGACACTTTACAGATAGAGTAGGTCTAGACCACACTCTATAAATTCCAAAACCCCAACAATTACAGTAATTCCCTCAAGAGCAAGCATTAGCAGTGGCTATTGCGACAGTGGCAAGAAAAAACTCCCTTTTAGGAAGAAACCTCGGCAGACCCAGACTCTTGGTAGGCGGTGTCTGACGGGCCGGTTGGGGGCGTGATGAACAGTGGTGATAACAGTCACATTAGAAGTCACATTGACTTCGAAGGTTATCGTGGAAGTTCATGTCATAGCAGGGCACATCGTGTCATACTGAGTAGTGCAGACTCCTATACCAGATCCTGACTACTCTGTGCATAGGAACATCACAGCAGGGCGTTGCGGGATGTAACGTGGCGCTGCAGAGCACGGGTGGGTGCGGCGGGTGCAGCAGGACGCAGCAGGACGCAGCAGGATGCGGCCGGGAAATGCAGAGAATCGCAGAGCATAGCTCTTGAAACAGCACATTGTAATTTCTGCATCTATTATCAAAGTATTTATTAGTAATACAGTGGAAATTAGTAGAAATGTGAATATTTGGTTAGCATGTTGATTTATGGTGTGTGCCCCTAAAATTTTCAGTTGGTGGCCACAGTGCTCCTAGTGAAAAAAGTTAGTCTGGAGCCCTGTAGTTTGACAGAATTGAGGACACCACTCCTTTTTTAACTCTGTTTCCAAATCAGGGTTGACATGTCACTGTAATAATGAAATGACACTGCTTCTATTTCCAAACTAGTTTCTAAATAGCCATTTACTCTTGTTTCTTAACTTCTAAGGAAACGTGCTGGTTTCCAGTAAAAGCGATGACCAGCCTGCTCGTAGTGTTATCTCTCATGTGTCTGCACAGAGGATGTGGTTTGTTTCCTCACCAACTGATGGGACCACAGCTTCCTGAGTCAATAGCCAATCAGATTTTAGCTTCAAATGTGAAAAGTGATAGCAGCTGAACACTTTGTTTGGATCTTATGACTGCTGTATGTAGATAGAACAACGGGTGACCGTGACTGTACCAGGATTCAGAATGCAGCATTATTCTCTGTCAAATCATTTTCACTCCACGGTACAATCGGTGACTTCTGGCTGTTCTGTCAATTGGCCAGCTGAGGGCAGCAGTCCACCAAACACAGTTTATGGACCATCAGCATACACTCCTCTGCATCCCTGTCCTCTATGATCATGCCTGGTTCTGTATGGCTTTGCGGTTACAATATAAGACCTTACAAACCTATTACGTAACAAACCAGTGTTATCCATCAGCAAAGAGCTGTCAGCATACGCTACGGATGCACTGTATATAATCTGATCAAACAGAAAAAAATGAAAGGTTGTTTATGCACTGCTTTTAAAAGACTGTAACTTAACAATAATGCAGGGGAAACCAAATCATCCTGCGCCTTGATCCTCCACTTCATTTTCTGCATTAGCTTTACAGAGCTTGGTTGTGTAAGCCACACGAGAGAGAGAGAGAGAGAGAGAGAGAGAGAGAGAGAGAGAGAGAGAGAGAGAGAGAGAAATGAAATCCAAAAACATTCCAAGCAGTGAAAGGCTTGGAGTAATGACTGCTGGGTGCGGCTCAGACAAGTTCTAATATGCTGTGTGGATTCCTGCCCCAGCTGCTAAAGTCAACCAGTCACTCGGCTGTCTTGGGTGTAACTGGAGCAAATAACATTGTGTGTAATCAAACAAACACTCCTGGCCATCATTAATGAGCCAAGGCTAAACACACAAAGTGAGGTCAATGCAAGCAAAACCAGCAGAGGACATGGCATTTCTGGTCGGCTCAAACGTCAGAACACTCTTCTGTTGTGGCTTCAAAAGGAAAGAGGAGAGGAATGGTGGGAAAAAGCTACAAACACAGACTCTTAATTCTACTCTACAGTAGATGGAACAAGTTGACCAACTAGCAGTGATGATTAGATACACTTCCCACTTGCTATTGTGTTTCCTAATGTTTAAAGTATTATTTGCTGATGCATTGACCCAGCATCCTTGTTCTGACCAGTAAGTATTCTTTTTTCCTTGTGGTTGCTGAAGATCCTGTTGATTTAGTGTTGTTTGCATAATATCGACTTACATCTTACCATTCTACCTACACGGTGTTGGTCCATTGTACTGCACGGCTCTGAGCTACAGACTAGCTGCCACCTTCTGCAGACTACAGGACATGACTACACAAAAGATGTGCTGTATGCAATTCTTCATATGTAAATTGTTCTGTCCCTTTTGCCCTTCCCTGTTTTAATGCATCATACATGAAGATGATAAAACATATATTATTGTTGATAGTGAGGTTATTTTTTTACTATTATAATGTTGTACATGTACATTGCACATAGCTTGTACATGTTCATAAATTGTTCATATTACATAGCCATATTTATTCCGCTCTTATAAGGCAAATGCTAATACACTGGACATATTTAGATTTAATTTATATTACTCTAAACCACCTTCTGTAAACCAACTGTACACTACTGTCTACACTGCACTAGATTTCTTGCCCTGTCTGTACTTTGCATATCACATTGCAATTTTCTGCTCTTTTTGCACTTCTGGTTGGACTGCATTTCGTTGTCTTTGTACTTTTACTCTGCACAATGACAATAAAGTTGAATCTAATCTAATGTTGGTACAGTAGTAACAGCGATGAGCTTCTTACCACAGCGGTCCCTGATGACCAGGTTGCGTCCTTCCTTCAGGTGGATGGTGAGCAGGAAGGACCTGGGAGGATCCCTGATGTTCTCCGACACACTCAGAACCTCGTTGCCCATCTCACACTGGGGACGGACACGGACACACACACAGTACTGATTTTATTACCTCTAGTAGTGAATCTGATTACATCCAGACTTTCTGAGCAAGTATACCTGCATTTCAGTACAGATTCTAAAACCATAATTTAAACTAAGTTTCCATATGTTTTTATATTTCATTTCCAAATTCTGTAATTTCATAGGTTCATTTTTTGCCATTTTTAGACTTCACCATTCAGTCATATTATTATATTTTTCATTTGTCTCATTATATTCTTTTGCTACTAATTAGTAAACTCACAACAAGCTGTCATTTGGGGTTGAAGCACATAGGGACAGTTCTAATGATATGCTTGTTCACTGTTCTTTTGAGGAGAACTTAAATTAAATGTTTTGTCCCTCGCTACTACACAAGCCGATCCTGTAAGCAAAAACTGTTGTGGGCGTTTATTTCTTCTTCATAACATTGTTACATATGACGTAAGCTCTGTTGTTTCCTTCGACTTTCATTTCAAAAATCACATGATCTTCACATACTGGAATTCACCTGTTGCATTATTGTCTTTTTAGATCTACTGTCATGACCAAATATATTTCATATTATTTTTGATACAATATGAAAAGCAAACCCAATGGAAATGTTGCATGCTGTCTATGCAATGGATTATTTAATCACTATTAAGCCTCTCTACCAAACCAAGCATCTTTCAGAGAATAAACCGCCGTCGCCTGGAATCACCCGGCTCAGCGTCCCAACCCTGCCCGGCCACAAATGCCATGACACACTGCGCTTTGAACAACACACCGCCCACTGTCCCATCATGTCCTGAACACTACACAATAATCTGGAATTAAACTTTGTGTGTCAGGCCAAGCAGAATGCTGCTGTCTACACGATACTCAACAAAAAAACACGATCACAGAAACAGTCCTTTCAACCACAGAGATCAGGATAAAACCACCTACACTCAACTGTTCAGCATGATCCATCCATACAAGACATCACAGTAGAGACTATTAAAATTATCAGTTCAACAACACAGAATCACCATCCAAATTGGATAGCAGCACTTACATTTTGGTTGTCCCTGTCTTTTAACCCGTGACTGTTGAAATCGTTATCATACTGTGGAGACAAAAAGATAAATGCATTTCATGAATCTATCATGTGGTGTATGAAAAAGTAAAGTCACAGTTGATAAAAGAGGAAGGTTCCAGTCTGCCGATCAGTTAAAGGTACAGGAACTGAACTCTCTTTGGCATTTCTACCCTCAGCACAAATCCTCTGAGCATTTATTAAAAACCCCTGTACCCTGAGGACTGAACCACATTACAGACCACAGTAATGAAGGAAAAAAAAAAAGGGAATTTGCTTTTGTGCTCTCTTATGTGCCCTGTTGTTCAGTTCAAAGCAACTACAATTCTGAGCCTTTAACTCCATGTGGACTTTAAACCTCGAGGGATGCCCTAAGGAACAAAATTCAATTAAGTGTTTGAAAAAGTAGTACAAAAAAGTACAGAATTATACCATGGCCACAGAACTAGGAAAAAGTGTGTCCGGTTGGTTGTTAGCAAATTAAAATATGCATCTACAAAAAGTCAGTGTATCAGAAAAAGATTGTCCTGTTTGTATCCACGTGTTTTTGAAATTCTCTCATGTAGTTCAAACACTTCAAGAGTTCAAGAGACCATACTCTGGGGCCCCAGGGCAAAAATTAACCTGATTAACTCCCTGGTACATACACTGTGTACAGTACATTGTCCATTATGTACAGTAAGTCAAATCAACTTGATTACATTATTCCTATTCAAGATTCAAAATCCTTTATTAATCCCACAAAGGGAAAATCCACACTGTTGCAGCAGCAAGGGACAGGGGGAAAAAGTACAAGACACAGATAAACAAACAAATAAATAAATACAAGTAAAGGGCATAAATAGTAAAATGGTCAAATGTATTTACAGTATTGCACAGTCAATTTTTTTATTGCACGGTTTATCAGTCCTGGGGTGTGTGTTGTGTCCCTGTGGTCTACTGGGAGCAGTGCTGATTGTAGACTCTGACAGCAGCAGGAAATCTCTCCGTGACGCAGCGCGGTGCAGGAGCCTGTCACTGGAGGAGCTGTTCAGTGGGGACAGAGTGTCCTGCATGGGGTGGGAGGAGTCGTCCCACCACCTCCACGGCATCAACGGGGCAACCAATAACAGAGCTGGCCTTCTTAAATCAGCCTATCCAGTCTTTTCCTGTCTGCCACCGCAATGCCACTGCCCCAGCAGACCACTCCATAGAGAATGGCTCAGGAGTGACCCCTACACCCCAAAAGACTGAGTCTCCTTAGCAGATACAGTCTGTACTGTGGTGTTTTCAGTCCAGTCCAGTTTATTGTTCAGGTGAACACCCTATGCGGCAATAGCACTGCTTGTAGTGAATTGTTTAATTTCACAATGTAATGACCATCTTCAAACTAGATTTTGACACGGAAAAAAGAAAAGTCAACTGCTGGCAGCTCTGTGAGGCTACATGCTAATGCTAACATGCTGATGTTTAGCAGGTTATCATGTTCCCCATCCTATTATAGCATGTTATGTTAGCATGCTAACATTTGCTTATCAGCATTTAACACAAAGTACAGCTGAGGGTTAATAAGAATGTATTTTAAAAAAAAGTTATTTGGTCATGAAGTACCTGATGATGAAAAGCTTAGGGATAACCAAAGGGATTACTAATTATCCGGGTGGGGACTATATATCTGTACAAATGTCATGGCAATCCATCCAATAATTGGTGAGATATTTCCCTGGAGAAGTGATGACGTTTTAGGTTACTCTTCTTGATTTTGTGAAAAAGGTTTCAGAAGAGATGAAAATATTTGGTGTGTACATAATTTAAGATTAGAGATGGTCCGATACAGACACCAGTATCCGATACCGATACCAGTATCGGTATCGGCTCCCATACTGCCTAAAATGCTGGGATCGGGAAGTACTGGAGTTTATGCACCGATCAGATACCACGTAATAAAGCCCTAAAGACAATCTACGTTAAAGTAGTTCATTTATGTTCTTTTCCCGTTATAACTGACCGTCAAACTGGAGAATAAAAGAAAGTTCTATGACATTCATTGTTTGTGTTTGTTCATGTTTCACAAAGAGTTTAACCTGAGCCAGACAGACAACAAAGATAGAAATCATATCACATCCATACAGGGATAGTAGTATACAGCTGTTAAAACATAATAAAATATATGACACACTGGTATCGGACCGGTACTCGGCATCAGCCGATACTCAAGTTCAGGTATCGGAATCTGTATTGGGAAGCAAACAATGGTATCGGGCCATCTCTACTTAAGATCTTACTGTACCAAATGCCATGTCCTTACAGTAAGACAATCAAGGGTGTGGTGCAAAGTCATAAAACAACATTCACTATTTGCAGTCATTGTTTTGGAGGGCCTCAAATATCCAGCTCATCCAAGTTAAACTTAGTACGTCCTGTGCAAATACACTTGACACCTCGCACCCGCCAATGTACAATAAACCAGCCCATTCGTTAGAAATAAGTGATCTCATTACCTGTGTGTCACAGGTAAACAAAATACAATACAAGCCTTCTACTGGCAAAAGCTTTAAATCGAACTTTAAAGTAAGAGCCAATAATTGGAAACTAAAATCTCTCTCTGCATGCTACCACCACTGAAATTTAAAATGCACTGCATTATATAAAGACATTTGCCCATGTTTGGAGTACTGATCTGTTCTTTTTTATTACACTTTCAACATTCAACATTTCAAATGGATGAGTGTGTACCTGTGAGCTGTCCTGGGACACCTCCACAGAGGGAGGGTCTGGGCTGTAGACGGTCATCATCTCGGGTAGGCCCAGCTCCTCAGGCTCCATGCCCCGGGGAGGTCTGCAGGTTGTCTCTGGAGAGCTCTTCTCCTCGTCACAGAGACTGCTGAATGACTCGTGGGAGGAAGCCCAGTCTGTGCAGTCTGCAGGCACACTTCTCCCCGCTCCTCCACCAACTACTCCCATCGTCAGGCCACTCCCACCTCCTCCCAGGCCCCGGGCAGGCCTGACGAGTGGGGAGCAAGGGTTGCTGTAGCTGGGAGAGTCGTACTGTTGGGGCTGCATGCTGGAGGAGACGGAAGCATACTCGTGCTGCCTCATGTTCCTCATGTCAGGAACGGAGGAGCTCATCCGATGGTCCATTGGGTGTTCGAGCTGAACCAGGTGCTTGCCGGGGCTCGTCTTGTCTCGCCGGAGGTGTGGCAACATCTTCTGGCGGAGATGCCGCAGCATGCCAGGCTTCTTGGAATCCATGATGGGAGGGAGCTTCAGTCTGTCTGTGTCTGAGATCTGGACATCACCGACAGCTATAGTAGAAAATACAGACAGAAGAGTCTGAGGCTGGGATATACAGCATCTACAGCTGTGGCGGACGTAAAGCTCCAAATCATCAGTGTCTGTTCTGTGACTGAAAATGTTCTTACAATTCCAAACAATCACAACTGGCTGCCGTCAGACTAAAATATTCTTCTGTTGGCCAACTGACATGAATTGTTATGAACATGCAATAAAGCTCCATCAGGAATTGATCAGCCCTCAGATAATGACAACCATTAAAGGATGACTGTATATTGTATATATGTGGAAACGAATATCCATTTCCAATTACTGTAACTCTTTAATAATTTTACCTTAAATCCTCCATGGAATCGGAGACATACAATATGGGGGGAGACTGATTTAAAAAAGTGATTTAAAGCAATAGTTCGACATTATGGGAAATATGCTATCTAATAATACTGTATTTGCTTAGTTGTAGAGAGCTAGATTAGAAGTTTGAAAGCACTGAAAACTGAAAGCATTCTGCACTTTTAAACTGCAATTCTACAAATGCTCACATGAGCACTTCTGTATGTGCAATGCCTTTTGTATATTGTATGTTTTAATCTTCTAATCTTAATCTTCATTTATCTTGTTTTTATGTATTTACTGCTGCTGCACTAATTGCCACCAATGTAATTTTGTTGTGTCCATACAATGACAATAAAGTATCTTGCATCTTGAAGTTTCTCTCTCATATCGGTTAAATGTGAAGCTACAGCCACAGCCGGTTGGCTTAGCTTTGCATACATACTGGAAACAACTATCCTGGCCCTGTCAAAAAGTAACACAATCCACCTCTCAATCCAATAATTAAACAAGTTTGGTCTTGTTTGTTTAATCTGCACAAAAACCAAAGTTGTGGTTTAAAGGGTTATGTGCGGCACTTTTTCTTGCCCAGGTGTATTGACTTCCTGGAGTCTTGGGCCACAACCCACCATAAAACCACAAGGTGTGGCTTTTTTATGGTTTAAACAAAATAGATGTCTGCTAATTATTGAGCCAGGTTAGCTGTTTCCTCTTATTTCCAGTCTTTATGCTATCGGTTGGCTGTAGCTTCATATTTTAGCATACAAACACAAGAGTTTTATCCATCTTCTCATTTAACTCTCATCTAGTCAAAAATATACAGCTATTCCTTTAAGTCCTTAAAATGTTTTTAAGTCCTTTCTAAAAGTAAATGGTCATCAGTCAATGTTTAACCCCAATCATCCCAGTAATACCCAGCGGTGCCTTTCCTGTAATGTGAACTCTCAGTGTGTTTACAGAATCCACAATTGAGGAACAGGTGCTTAAGTTACAAATGTCTACTGTAATGTCAGAGACCATTGCCTATTACAGTAGATATCCGTAATATCCAATATCAGTTTTTGGAATAGAAACCGAACGAGCAACGGAGGAGGGGACAAAGGAAAGAAAGGCAAATTCTGTAGCAAACATCACACCTTCTGGACGTTGATGAATAACTTATGTTGCCCAAGATAATCATAAAATAATAAGTCATTATTCTAGATCAAATGTCAGCTGATTTTGGCAGGAAATTTGACCTCTACCATATTTATTTGATGCACCCATAAAAACCCAGCAGCTACCAGATTACAGCATGTGGAGCTGGAACAAATTGTAATCAATAACTGTAATAATGTAATAGAATCAAATGGATTAGAATTTGGATAATAAATATTTTCACAGACTCTTTTTCACATTAGACATTTTTACTAATAATATTTCCAATGTTTCTGTTCTATTCAAGTGTCTAAAGTCAAAGTAAACTTTTTTTTATTTCGCAAGGGGAAATTCATGAAAAAGAAACATGACACTTCAAATATGGTCAGTAGGGCTGTTGGAACAAATTCAGAAAGTCACATTTTCGAATAGTAAAAAAATCAATACTATTCAAATGCTGAAATTACTATTCAAATGTGATTTTTTTTATAAATAGATTTTATTAATTTTTGTGATTTTTTTTATATATAGGTTGGCTAACGTTAGCTAATGTCTGTCTTCCCATGTCACGTCCATAGACAGTTAAAGTAATGGACCACTCTGGACGGAGACAGTGAAGGATATTAGAAGTCTCTTTCCCGGTGCTGGCTGAGCGTTACTGAGCAGCCTCCAACTGAGCTTGAAGACGTAGATGTGACGTGAGCAACGTGTCTGAAAGTGTGAAGTCTTCTGGTAGCTGTGCCGAGAGAAATCTCAATCATTCCCAATCTTACAGAGACGGAGAACGTAGGTATATGTAAGGAGATAACATAGGCACAGGCTAATTATTGCTAACTAAAATGCTAGTTAACATCAGTAATTAAATTTAAACAGCTAATGTAAGTCAAAACTGCCTGCGAGCTTCTCCTGTACTATACGGTAATTCCTCTACTATGCAACAGTAAGTCGCGTGGTTATGACACAATCGTTAGCCTATTTTTACAAAAACGTCTGCTACGGAGCCATAACGTGAGGTACAAGGTAATGGAGCCTTTTATACATTGTCGTGTTTCTTTAGAAATAAACAACGGACAAATAGAGTCTTTAAATGCTTCAGGTGTTAAGTTATTCGCTGTCAAAGTGACGTCAAAATGAATGGGAGTCAATGGGATGCTAATGGTGGGTGAGTGCTTGTTAGCATCAAATTGGCACCATAAGAGGTACGCGTTGTGGAGAGAGGCTTACCCCCTTGGTCATGTCTGATGAACAATAAGTTATGGCAGTGAGAAACACAAGGCATTGTGAGCTAAGTTTACGTACCAAGTAACGTTAGTACAGGGGGGAGTGACAGGCTGCGGCAGGAAATCGGAAGAAAGATGGGAAATAGTTTTAACATGACTTTAAAATCGACATCCACTGAGCCAAAATGCTTATGTTATCATTAGTTAGCGCGTTCTGGTTTCCTAACTGCGTCGCGAGTTATAGGAGCTTAGCTGGGAGCTTCATGGAGACAGCTAAAGTTAATGTTAGCTGCCCTACAACTGTCAGAGTTAGCTTTGACTTAATTTATTACCTTCTAATAGCTGTATTCTCAGTAACGTGACAATCTGCAAAAAACGGGTTGCTAATAAATCACTAAAATAGTAGTGACAGTACCATTTGGCTTAGTTATCAATGCCGTTAGCATTGTGGCTAACACTATCGTTACTTTACTTTATGACAAATCGTTTCGGCTGTGCTTCCTAACATGAGGTCATTGTGCTAACTGAGCACTGTTAGCCTTTACAACAGAGCCGCTTCACTAGCTACACTTGTTAGATCATGTTTCATTCCAGAGTTCTCTGCTGATTTGTGTTGTTGCTGTATCCTCATGGTGGAATATAATGTAAACAGAGATTGGCGTGCCAGAAATGCAATGCGCCATGACGTAGGTCCCCTTCAAGGCCAGGCTGATGTTGGAAGTCCCTCTAGTGGACAGAACATGCAACAACAACCACAAGCTTATAGTGGCATTGACAATGCATAGGTGTATTACTGAGTAGTGTAGTACATATTTAACAGGCTGCATTTGAGAATTAAATATTTGAATATTAAAAAAATAAATTAAATTCAAATGGTATTATAGAGGAAGAGTGACAGCTCTAATGGTAAGTACAGACAATACAGTAAACAACACATGCAATAAGCAACCTGAAGAAACCTACAAAACAATAGTACTTAAAGTGCAATATTCACAGAAAAACAGTTAAAGTGCCAGGGAGTTACAAAATTGTGCAATGATGCAGTTAAAATACCAAAGACAAGTAAGTATGACAGTAATCAGCATGCACAACACCGGATCCTGAAACTGAAGCAGTTAAATGGAATCCAATCATTGATTGTATTATTTACACCCGTGTTTCCTACTGTGTGACATTTCAAATTGTCTTAGATTAAAGGACACACTGAAAAATGGTGTCCTTGTGATTGAACAAGACTCTAAAAGCTTCTCAGGAAAACTATTAAATAACTACTATTAAATGAAGCAGAGAAGCTAACAGATGCCCTAATGTTTAGAAAGTTAGTCTTGTAATCACAACAGTTGGATTCATATGAAAGTCTTGCTGCTATGTATTTTCTTATAGTGGACCATAGAACAAACCCTAATTATTACGATTATATAAAGAAAGTGTCACCAATTCAGTATCCGACTAATGTCTTCCTTACTGTTCACGAGTTATGATGTTAAATAATGAAGGGAAGTTAACCTTTGACCTTTTGGGTACAAAATGTCAACGCTTCATCATTTTATCCTAAGAGACCTTTGTGTGAAATTAAATGTCATAATTAGCGTAGGAATTCTTGAATGTGTTTGTGATATTCCCTCAAGGTGTTCCTGAGATATTGCGTTCACAAGAATGGGACGGACGGACAACCCCGAAAAAATATATTGCCCTTGTCCCCGCTCTGAACAGAGGCATAAAAAAAAAACACACAAAAGTGAAAAACTGCAGAACATCTCATCAGCAAACGCCTAAAGATCAGTTGCATCTTTCACATGTGACTCTAAATGCCTTTTTATCCAGCTGTATGTAACATCATGAAAGAGGATTCTTTCAATATGTAGTTATATGTAATATAGAAATATCCCTGCCTACAATCAATCAAAATAAGATGACACATCAACCAACAGAGTCATAATGGCCTAAACTACAAGCTTCTCATGTAGGTGCAGTTCTTATAAGTTACATTTATTTACATCATGTACTGTAAATATGCAGAATCTGCAAGGCTATCACAGATTAGAAAATGAGTTTACATGGCAAATTGTTTTTTGCACACTTCCTCTTATTAGAAATTACTTGAGTATCGGAAATAATTTGTGACCACACAGTCTTTGACGGTATGAAGAAGACAGTGAGATGTTGAAAAGATTTTGCTACTTAAATGTCATACTGTATTTATTGATGGTGTTTACACTAATGCTGTGTGTGCGTTATGCCAGTGATTCCCAACCAGGGGTACTTGTACCTCAAGGGGCACTCCTGCAGTTGCCAGGGGGTTTGTGGAAAGATTGTAGGGTAGTTCCACTAATATTGAAAAAAAATAATAATGATTTGATTAAAAGAATATATCATATCACATCTTAACATTAAGTCGACTGTAACACCTAAACACTGTGTTGCAGTTTTGCAAGAGTGTTCAAAAATCCTTAGCAAGGGAGCACAGACGTTTGAACAGGTAGTTAAAAGTAATGAATGAATGGTAGAAATAAATTGCTAAAAGTAATGACTAAACAATTCAAATGATTAACTAAAAGTAAAGGATAAATGGTTTCACTACAAGGAGTAGTCCTTTGTACGATTGCTGATCAAACCAAGCTTAATTTTGAAAAGTCAATTGTATGAAAAACAACAACAATATCTTTAATATAATGAATAGTGTTTGGAACATAGATTGGGAATCGATGAAGGGTACATGAGTTAATCTGACAGGGACTGTGGGGGTAGGCCTACATCACACCAGAAAGGTTGGGAACCACTGCATTGTGCTGCCACTTTATGCAGTAAAGCCTGTGTCTTGACTCAAAGTGGCCATTTACACTGGAGGCACTAATACAATGACACTCCCTCTTCATTATGTGTTGTCAGCACAGTGCATAAAACTTATGATTTGGAGCAACATTTTTTTTTGCAAAGCATACTTACTCTATTACGCTATTATTATACTATTAATTCAGATCGAGTTTAAATTGTCAATGTTGCTTTATTTGGCCACATGAGAACATTTCCCACAAGACGTTAGCCTCATCCCACAATAGAGTTAGGGACACACAGGTCGGAGATACAGGTTAATTTAAAACTTACAAGTATTATTCCGGTTATTTTATCCATGAATGTGTTGTATAAAAATAACTCCAACAACACACAACAGTACAAACGTATGTCCTGAAAAAATAATAGATTTGAAACCACACCTCCGACTCAGGGTGATGGAGGAAGTGTATTTATAATATACCTATCAACTGCTTTGCATTATACTGTACAGGTATTCTGTCCACCTTTTGGAGATTTGCCTAATGATGGTGTGACTGGAGTGCAGCCACTTCAGTGTCTTTCATGGCTTGTTCCTGAAACTTGTGTGTGTAGTTGTCAGAGTCATCCACCATCCATTCACAGTTCAACCAATGCAGTCACTCTCATTATGTCAAACAAGCGCTTCCTTTACAGACAGCAGACAGACATGAATGCGTTGAGCTGTCATCTCTCTGATCTTCTGCAGCAGTACCTGTCCAGAGCTGGAGCTGCTGCTTCTGACTAAACCTGCTTTTGTAAAGTAATAGCCCAATAATATAAGCTTCTTACTGGCCTCATACTTTGTATTGTCATTAATTGTGACGGATGACCTGCCATGTTATCAGCTGGTAAGGGGAAGTGGAGGAAGACGGGTGGGCGGTGGCAGATCAAGGAACCAGACAAAAAAAAAAAATCATTGTTTCCAAAATCTGCAGATGTTAAAAAGAGAAAATTCCAAAAAGTAAAATACAGCTTGAAAATGTATAAGAATTTAAAAAAATGACCTCTAATCTCAGACACTGATACCAAACTACAACAAAACAATACCAGCAGGTAATAAAGTTTTCACCAACATATTTTTTCCAGAAGGGACTTTAGTATGAACAGTTACAGCTAAAAAAGTGGGCTGAAATAGTTTTCCCAGGAAGTAATCTACATTCACTTTTCTCTATATCTAGTTTGGAGAATACGTGTAAACTAAAGACTCAGATATCCTAGATTCAGAATTGTCTAGCCTGACCCAAATACAAGGATTAAATGTCGGATCACTGTAAGGGTGAGAGAGAGAGACAGCAGGCAGGAAAAAAAGGATGATGGCCACTGATAGGCCTGACTGCTGCCTGACTGCAGATCTGTCTATTATTCGAGTTACAATTGACTGAGAGGAATAGTATATCTCAAGTAGACCATTTTGTCATGATCTACTGGTCCACAAGTGTTTCAACATATTAATTGTGTTGAAATGGTTACAACATGTTACCATTTGAGTTAACAGTCAGTGAAATAAAATAGACATTTTTCAATGTCCATGTATCACAATCTAGGAGCTGCAAAGATTAATTGATAAGTTGTCAACTATTTTAATAATCGCCCCAACCATTTTGATAATCACTCAGTTTAAGTCATTTTCTATGACAAAAAGGTGGCTGCTTATAGTGACAACCCAACAGAGAAGTATTACCCAACTTCACTCAGAGCTACAGAACTACTAGTGTTTTAGCATTTTTTTCAGCTCATTGTGTTGGTTTTCTGCAAGAAAACTCTAAAATCCACTGGACGCTACCTGGCCACGCCAAACAACAGCCAGACAAAGTTAGAGACTAGCTTGTGAACATAGTGGAGCACTTAGCAGTTGCAGAGCCAGATCTTTTCCTCAGGAGTCGGTGGAGACACAAAATAGTAAAAGCAGAGTGAATATTCAGTTTACAGTTGTCAGGTGGACAGAAATACAACACATGAACACACATGAATTTGTCTGCGGGATGTGTAAATAAGCAACTGTGAATAAGTTCACCTTATCAACTGGAGGTTTTGTTTTGTTTTGTTTCTGCTTTTGAACCAGCTTTGGATCTTAACAATATGGGTAGTATGTGTTAATGAACTATAGTAAACTTCCCTACATCTTGCCAGCGCTCAGATCTCCGTGATCGTCTCCTGTTAATCCAGAAAAGGAGCCCTGAAGGAAACAGAAAACAGAAAAGTAAAATGTCTTGTCTACAATTATTACTGGTCACAGGTGACAAACCAGTTAACCCGCCTGACTGCCTACAGGGCTAAAAAGCATCTCTCTCTCGTCATTGCGTCTGATTGGTATGGTGTTTTACTACTTGACAGTCATGCCAGAGCATCTTACAACCAATTTATGTTTATAGGATCAACAACTTTATGACCAACAGAAATGAGATCAAAAGGTCAATGGAAGTAGCAGATAAGTCTATGACCCCAGAAACTAAGCAATGAGGAGAAAAGTGTTTATACATTGGTGGCATTCAGCAAATGTTTTAGCCTAATATTTTTACATGGTTGCTGCAAAGTCAGTTCTAGCCAAGATCTACACTACACTACTATCTCCCCCATGAGGAATTCTAAGTAATGACAACACCAATGTTGTTGAATCCACATGATACAAGCCTTACGTAATCGCGCCAATAGCCAAGGAGGACACAGAGGGTTAAAAAAAGAAGATGCATTCTTCAGAAGAGGTCAGTATCTTAACTCGAGTTTCTGCGCGCGAAAGTTGCCAGACGCCCCAACCTCCTGAACATAGTCCTACTGAGAAATCCAGAGAGAGTTGTGTGGAGGTGATAGTCTTAATTAACTTTGTAGCAACTCATTTGGCAATGGCTTGAATGTAACGGACGTTCATTAATATCAAAAAAGTTACGCAAGTTAAGCTTGAATGCGCTGTTTACAAGTCCAAAGAATGCTTCCAAAACCCAAATAATACCAGCATATCCCACATGTCTTAATCGGATATGCCAAAACTGATAAAAAGCACTATTCAGAATATCCAAACGGAATATGCTGTTTACATGACCTGTATCAAATTTGGAATGTTGTCATATCCGGAATAATAGTGGAATGTAAGTGTGCATGTAAAAATACTCACTGAGACTATAGTGCATAGGGGGACCTTAGCTGTGCTCTGTACATTGCACTCCGTAGACTTTATACAAAGACCCTCCCTAATAAATACTCTGAATAGTCAGTAATAATAACCACAACAGCTCAGTTATGAAGTATTACATCAGCTGGAAGGGTTTACAGAGAGCATCATGGGAGAACAAAATGACCACAATAACCATGTATACAGTATTACTAAAGTGTCGTCGAGTGGGACCCTGGAACCCTGACTTGACTATGAAATGAGTTAAGCTTAAATTGTGTAATACCGTAGGTAACAGTCCATTGATGGTAAACAGGGCTCTGGTGTAATTATGTAACTAATATACAAGCAGGTGGCCACACAGCTGAGTGGGCCATAACATTCATTTGAACTGCCAGTCAAGCCAGAGGGGTCATTCAGACTTAACCTGGACTAAACAGATGCAATGTGAATGCACCCACACAGCTGGCCAGATATGTTCAGACAAGCCTCCACTTTCATCAAGTCTTGATTTAAAACCAGTGCCTGTTTAACTTTATATAGCAAATGACATCGCGTTCAGAGTACATCCCTACTGCCATCCCATTCTGGGGACACTGTGAAGGCTGTGACGCAAAGCCAGCCCAGTTCAAGGTGCCTCTGCCGACGCATCCATTCTTTCTGCAGTGCAGACAACCTTGCCCAAAAAACCCTCACTAACTTCACTGTCAACACATTTTGGTCATTTATCTGACCCTCTTACGTAAAGAGAAATTCAGCTAGATGGCCAAAAAAACAAGATTAGTCTACTAGATCAGGATGAACAAGCAGCCAATAGTGCAGAAGTCAAATGTCACAGCATTAAACAAACTGCAACCGCAAACCTAACACAATGATGAATGAAGAAAAAAATTATGAAAAGAAAGAAAATGACCACAACTAGTGCTCTGAAGTAAGTAGGCTATGTAAAAAAAAAAGAAACTTACTTATTAAACTTATATTATATTAAATAAGTCTACAATTCTATTGATTAACAAATATATAATGTATTGTAATATATATATTAGGAAATGTTTCTAATCACAATACCTTACCCAAGGGACATATCATGAAAAACACGCTTTTTCAGACCTTGTGCACATACATTTGGGTATCTGGAGTGCCTAGCAACGCACCCACTGTGAAATAAGACAACGCAGTCAGTTTTTTGTGGGCTGACTGGATCAGAAAATGAGAGCCAACAAGCCATTCAGATGTGGCTCCCCTTCCTCACATGCAGGCTCATTAGAATATACCGCCACCCCCCATCTCAGCATCTCCACCCACGGCTTGAGAACTACCTTACTATAACGGTGCCTGACATTTATTGGATTTCGGATCAACAAATTAAAGCAGTCAGATATTTATGAACTCCCTTTTTACTGTATCTGCTCTTATAAAAGACACTTCCTGAATGTAGCGAAGTCTGAACACGGCAGACAAAAGGCAAAAACAGCAGTGGCCTTGACCAACTGCCACTTTGCTCGTTTGAAAGCCATGATGTCTCTCTCTGATGGTTGGGCCAAATTCTCTGGGCGGATAAAGCAGAGAAAGGGGAGGTAACCTTTCTCCTTATGACCTCATAAGGAGAAGATTCCAGATTGGCCCATCTGAGCTTTCATTTTCTCAAAGGCAGAGCAGGATACCCAGGGCTTGGTTTACACCTATCACCATTTCTAGCCACTGGGGGACCATAGGCAGGCTGGGGTAATGCATATCAATGTTAAAAAACCTCATAAAGTTAAATATTCATGCCATGGGACCTTTAAACGACAAAAACAGATGAGAAAAGGGTATTCATTCTTATTCAGTTTAAGATTATGCATTGCTTCTATTGGACTCCCTCCAGATTGTTTAGACTTGGATTAAGAGACACACCAAATTGTTGGAAATGTAAGACAGAGGATGGCCAATTACTTCATGTCCTATGGTCCTGTGATGAGGTCCAGGAATTTTGGACAGGGATACATGATAACCTATGTCAGATTGCAGGGAGCCAGGTTCCATTCAGCCCAAGATTATTTGTTCTGGGAGATGGGTCAATCCTAAACAGAATCGATAAGCACATAAGTTGGGTTCAAACCAGTTTAATGATAGCCAGACAGATTCTTCTGAAGAGGATGGAGGAACAAAGGGGTACCTTCATTCCAAGAATGGGCTGGCGAGATGGCGAGAGTATCAGCATTTGAAAAAATGTCATACAAACGGTTTGCAAGATGAAGTGTTTACACAAAAGAATGGGGGAAATACCTGAGCTCTTTGGAGGGCTCCAAGGATGCCATGTACTGGAGGATAGACGTATGCAATGTGCTTACGGTGTTATCATATTTACATAATATGTTTATTTGGTTTACAGTTTGTTTATGTTATTTTATAGTATTGAATATTATGGCAATTATTTCATCTTATCTTAAATTTTGTATAGGGAGGTGGTGATGGCGAGTTGGGGGGTTCAGATAGGGAGGTGATGCGTTTATGTCGTGAGATGTAGGTTCTGTGTTAAAAATAAAATAAAAAATGTTAATCCTAAAATGCCTCACATAGGGGGTATTTTAAACACTTTCAGGGGGATACTACTTGCGAGCTTAATTACAGGTCTTACTTGTCCTATTTAAACTCAGATTGCATTTCATCACTCTCTTCCAACTTGTGCTATTCTCTGAACTACATTGCTGTAATTTGTGGTCTCTTTCTCCTTCTCCTCTTAGTGCTATCTCTGCGAGCTGCACCTCCTTTACTTTTACCTCTATGCTTCTACTGATAACAGTGTACGTGCCTACATGGATTAAAAGACATTTCAAGAAAGACCATTTCTATTGCTGGTATAGGAGCATGAAGAGTGACCACTGCAAAGTAAAGAGGACACTATAAAAGGATGAAATGTTGTATATGCGCAAACATTAACTCTAAAAATATGCATTTGGGGGTGGCAGTAGCTCAGTCCAGCCAAGGTGCCCTTAAGCAAGACATCGAACCCCCAACTGCTCAGGGTGCCTGTCCATGGGCAGCCGCAGCACCTCTCACTGACATCTCTCCATTTGTGCATGTATAGGTCCTGAACATGTGTGTGTATTTCAGGCCTGAGTGTAATGTGTATTCTAGAAAACAAAGTGAGAAATTGTAATTTAATAAAATATGGTAAAACAAACAAACACATTTAGGATTGTAATGCTGATAATAAGTAGGCTATGATTGGGTAAATAATGAGATTCTGTACGTAGTGAGCCTCAAACGCTGTTATTACAGGTCCTGGAGCAGGCTGACACAAGTACTGACGACTAAGACTAAAACTATGCACGTCTATAGTTACTCTATTCCTACTTTGATTTAAAATGAGGTCACCACTAATGGAATGAACAAAGACATTGATTTTACTAAATGCCTGATAGAATACAAATAACAGATGTTAGGGTTTTAAAATGATACGGGGTTAATCTGTTGTTAAACATGAAAGCACTTTTGAAGACTGGATCCTCTAATTTTAGAAATCTAAAGATGATAAAATTACCACTATTAATTGTCATTGTGATAGCAAATACCAGATAATCATATAAAAAACTGATATGGCAGCAGTCATAAAGACTTGTGTTATATCTTTTCTCAGTCGGTGGGAGTAGTTGCATCAGAGCAAGAAGCTATTTCCTGACACTATTTCACAGTTTGCCGTTTGCTTTGATATGGGAAATGTGACATGTCTAAACCTTACTGCAGAAAACACACAACAAAAAATAAAATAACACATGCATCAATGAAAAATATTTAGTTCTAGTGGTTTTCAAACTTTAAGCTGTCAGTTTAGTGGTCACAAGGGTTTGTGAATGGCAACACAGACATTTGGGTCTAGATGCTGGCATTTATGTGGGGAATAGGCTACCCTAAAGAGGTTTCAATTTGCATCCAGAGTTAGAGACAGTGGGCTATTTAACTTACGCCATCTAGAATGGTTTTCTTCCATAGATTCTTCCAAAAATGAGTCGGAAAAAGATACAGTACGCTATCCAGCACCGCATTTCTTAAAAGTGAGCCGCCGCTCTCTAAGCAAAGATCAGACCATCTCCATTTAAAGAATCAAGCGAATAATTATTACCCCGCCACCCCGGACATATAAAAATGATATTGTACTTAAGTGACACGATGGGGGTTGCTCTCTCATTCCGCATGCAACCAACACATCACTCTCTTCCAAAGTGTGCTACTCTGTGAACTACACCGCTGTAATTTGACTCATCTGTAACATGAACATGACATCACAACTCGTCCTAGGCCACTACAGGACCGCTGGGGGACCGAGATCACATTTAAACAAGTTGGGTTTGTTGTTTGGTATCGCTCCCGTATTGACAACTGACTCATGTCGACATGGAAACGTTTTCTAAACCCTTTTGCACAAACTTAAAAAATGCCATGAGAGTTGGACCGCAGCCTCTAACGTTACATGACACATACAGGTGGAGGCTAAGATATACTGGAAGATTCCCACGAGGAAGAGTTGGAATGGATGCCGCTCAGAGTTCTCGCCTCTCCGCCAGAAGAAACATTTTCCGGGCTCAGGAAGGAGGCTCACCTGGAACAGCCCCACCACAAACACCCCCACAGGTAACTCTACCTTTCGGCTTATTCTTCTAAAAACGACAATAATAAGTCAAAGTTTACCTTTTTCCGCTGTTAAGACCCTCCGACGTCATTCACCTCGTGGCTGCTGAACATTATAGTGCAACCGCTCAGAACATGGGCCGTAATCTGTGGCTTTGACAGACTTCCTTCTCTTGGTGTCAGCATCAAACACCACGCCACACACACACAACCTCTGTTAGATTAAGACTTTCAAAATAAAAGCCCTGGCCGCCAGCGCGTTTACCAAATAGAACCAAGTAGCCTATAGAAAATAGAGAAAATAAATAGGCAGATTGAAAGCATTTGAGGACAGGCTTTAAAGGCATCTAGATATTTATGAGTGCGATGTGTAGGCAAAATAAACGTTTTAAGACATCTAGCCTTAACATTGTGTTCGCAGTCAGCAGCCTGAACAGCCTTTCATAAGTGATCATCATCATTATTAGATCATTAGACTATATTATGGTAATGCGCTGTATGTAAAGTTGTATTCAACACAACACCACATTTATTTTAAAAGTATAATGATTTTCTGGTTAGGCTATCACAGCCTGTTTCCAAATGTCATAGAAAATCAAACCCCTATGTTATGTTTTGAGTCATTTGAGTCCTGTCACCTTTGACTAAAAGATCATTCAAATAAATACATTTTCCTCTTATGACTTCACATAAACGTTGGTAGATATTTCACACACTTTTGGACTAACAGATGTAGGATTAAAATGTTTTGTGGTCAAAAGAGTCAATTGTGTATTCATGAAAGTCTATTCTGTGAGCTTACTTGGACCCATAGATGTGTCTACATAAATCATGAGTCAATTAGTGCCATTATATGTCCATCAAAAATCGCCATAAATCTAAAAAGACTTACTTATTTGCTAGACTGATTTGTAGAGCAGTCTTTTGTGGCTCACATAAGCTAATCTTTTCTCAAACAGCTGTTTGGCATCATCATTCCCATTAACCTTGGCACATTTAACCACCCTCCAATGCTCAGTGTACTGAGTCAGTGAGGCCTTGGCATACGTGCTTTTCTCTTGTCTGAACTAGTATGATCCTTTTGCTGTACCATTAAAGTTTATGCTTTAATCACTGACCAAAGTGTGTAACTGACATGAGATGGTATCAAATAATATACTGCTGGACTATTTATTTCATCAATGCTGCTAAAGAAAAACCTTCTTTTTTCTTCTCAAAGGCTCACATGTAACCGCTGCACACTATTTTCTTACCACACAATAGATCATCATTTACGTGGCAGTTAACATCAGTGCTTATGCCACCAAGTAGAAGTGTTACACATCACACCTCTCACATTGTCTCTTCTGAATCCTCAACTTCCTCCACTTCATTCATATCTTCCCTCCTGATGAGTTCTAGTCATTTAATTCTTGTTCCAGTTCTCCACCACAAAACACACATGATTTAAGCCAGGTCTGATTTACACAGGCAATTTCTGACTTGCCAGTACATCCTCACTGTACTACATAGTTCCCGTCTGTTTGCAGCTAACTATTGTAGTCCAACAATCATAACAATCCAGTACATACTGATGCTATCAATGTCAGCCCTTCCTGTGAACAGCCAAATTGACTCTCAACAGAGATTTCTTTTTCCTGTGTTTTTGTTTTACTTTCTTGTTGTATTCTTGCATTCCCATTAACCAAGCAACACGACTTCCTCTACACTTCTGATTTGCACATCTGTATTTGTCACCACATTTTGCATTTATGGTCACCTCTGCATCTGGCACATCCAGATACCTGACAACTTTTTTTTTTAAAGGCTGGTATCATTAAAAGGCACCATTGCTTTTGACGTATTCTGATGACATTCCCTTTCATACTGTAATTTGTTTAAACTCACAATAAGTTTCCTTAGGTATGTTACAAAACCTTTTCTCAGCTTTTTGTCTCTTTCTTTTTACGGCCATCACTGATGTAGGTGTTGACTGATGCTTCCCATCCATGCATCAAACTGTGGTAACTCTTGCAGCTTTTGCACTCCTCGCCACATGTGCTGCCTCCTACTTAGCCACAAGTTCCATTTTCTCGGCATTAATCATGACCTGATCAGTCACACAGCTGTTCAGGAAATTCCCATCTCCAAGACCCTCATGAACTGTCATACTAATGTACATCAATCTGTATGACAAAAAGCATCAGTGATGTGTGCATTTATACATATCAGTTAACCACCTTTATCTGTGGCTAGATAAGACTCATGTGTACAGTCACTTTTTTTTATTATTCAAACAAAGCATTAAAGACTGTAAATATTCATCAGTGTATGAACTTCTGATCAAATTTTATTAATTCATCTTTAAGTTTAGTTCCTTCATTGTGACTTAAATGATCTAAAAGGAAGTTACCTCATGTACAAACACACAATATAAGTACAACTCTGTTCTTGTGTGTTTCTCTGTGGTTAGCTTTCTTCTCGTTCCATGTGAGCTCATGTATCCTCACCTCACCTTATCAGTCTGGCCAAATTTATCCCTGCTGAGGCTATCGCACAAAATCAGAAAGTTTGATCATTTTCTATTGCCATCTTTGTCTGTTATAGTACATCCCTTTTGTAAAACAATTTCTGAAAAGCTATATTTCTTTTGTTCAATAACAAATATTTTCTTGCTTTTCCCTTTCAGTATATTATTGGAGACCCTGGTTTCCAGATAGTGCAGCATGGCGTACGAAAAGGAAAAGACAACGCCTTGTAAATATGGCAATCATCCACAAAAATATACTTTTGTCAAATCTGGTGGAGGTGTCATACTTCACCCAGGCAGATACAATAGACAGATCAACGATATATAGTTACACCAAAAGTGATATATATTAAAGATAGTATATACAAAACAATAATGACATATTTCATAGTACAGTACATACAGAACAAGTGTCCATGGCTTTCAGTTTTAAATCTGATGAAAAATTGTCTTATTCTCTGCACAATATAAAAACAAACACAAACAACATAAAAACAGCACACTGCTTTGGCTGATATAAATTAAGTGTTTTTATAAAGAGGACTAACAGGGATGATGTGCGGGGAGTATTACTTTCATGTTGGACTTGTTCAATGTTTCAAACCCTGAGAAGATCAGAAATGAATTAGGTGACGCCCAGTGGGAGACATCCAGAAGCACTTCACTGCTTTACTACCCAAATCAGGAAGCCACAAGACTGACAGAAAACACTAATCTCAGCTTTTCTGATAGTTCTGTGTAAAGTACTGCATCCCACTGGGTAAGAAAATGACAGATTGTACTGCAATTGGACCCACAATATTATTGTCTCTGATGCTTAAATGATTTATATTTGAAAAAGGACAGCATGTTGTGTTTTAAGTACCACTGAAGATTTTCTGAAAGTTGATGAGATGATTCTGACAGATCCATAATTTTCAGACTATTTTCGCTCAACGCTTCCGACCATAAAAATCAGTCCACAAAAAAACATAAAAAACAAAGATAACTGAAAGTAAAAATAACAGAAACACATCAATACAATCCACACTTCATTTGCATAACAGTGTCCCTCCTGTGATTGCCCTGGAGTTGTGACATTATGTAGGTGTCTATGTCACCCAGCTGTCCAGTCGCATGCGTTTGAGCGTGGGGCTCGGCCTGCCCTCTGAGCCACTCATGTGGAAGTCCAGCCGCTGCTGCTGCTCCTCGCGGTCGCTGCCCCCCTCGTGGGAGCTGCAGGAGGAGCAGACGCTTTCTGCAGGAGACCTCCCCATGTCTGCTCTGGTGGATGGGTGAGGATGGGGAGGGGCATGAGCCTGGGTCATGTACCCTGATTGGCTGAGGTGGTCGCGGGGTGGGGAGATGGGCTCGGCTTTGATGTTGACGCTGTGGTTGGTGTTGATGGAGAGATTGGAGCTCCCCGACCTACAGATGGAGGGACAGAGGAAGAGGATGCTTTGAGGCTGGGACTGCGGAGCAAAGGTGCCACCTAGTGGTGAAACTAACTTCTTCAATGTTTTTTAAAAAAGCAGGGACCCCCTACTACATATATTGAATAAAATGAAGTTGCATATTAAACTGGGCCTTCAATAACATGTAAAGTGGCCTAAAGCTTTTATACATACCTTTTTTTGCACAGAATACTAAACTATTAAAATAGCCTAATAATTGTTGGCACGATTTTATAAATCATGTTTTAATGTTAAACATACATGTGGCACAGAGAGTCCTTAGGATGAACTGTGGATGGCCTTAGTAGAAGTGGGGATTTATATTTTCTAATAATTTGGAGGCGCCCCTGCAGTGACTCTGAGGACACCCTAGGGGTCCCGGACCCCCTGTTGAAGATCCCTGCTGTAGACAAAAAACAGACAACTCTGGTTGGCTAATACTGAAACTCGTCCTGTGGTGGAGTCTTAAGTGCATTTACTCAAGTACTGTAAGTGTAAATTCTAGGTACTTGTACTTTACTTGGGCATTTTCATTTGATGTCACTTTATGTTTCCACGTCACTACAATTAAGAGGCAAATATTTGGCTATGTATTATTATATTTTTTACTGCACAACATGAGTTATGAGTATGTTAACATTTAAGAAATTACAAATAAGATAGGATGAGCTTATACAATATAATGTATTTTATTAAATGAAACAACCCAACAGTGCATAAATTGCAAAAAAAGTTAAAAGCAGCTCCATCTTGACCAACTAAAACAATAAAATACTTCTTACACATTAATGCATTATCAGAAATAATATAATAATCAAATTTTGTTATAGTAAAACGCTCACAGGAGGCGTTGTTTTGCATTTAGTGCATTTTTACTTTAGATAAATTTAGCTAAGAATACAAACTTTCACTTTAAGTAACATTTTGAATGCGGAACTTTAAAGTGGCACTTTAAAAAAAAAATGCAAATGTTCATTTTTAAAAGGAGACATAACACATACATCCACAAATGAAAAGTGTAACTCATAAGGAGTTGCCCCCTTGCCCAATTCAATACACTCACAGGTTTTCCTACTCCAGCCTTATTTGGTCTGGTATGACCAGTAACCTAGTGGCTAACATTAGCTACATTAGCAAAATGAAAATGGGTATTGCAGATTTTACAACTTGTATCTATTTGTGCTACTGTTTTACTATGTTTTAACAATTACCATTTCTCCTGTAACTGTCGCTTGTTGCTGCAGTGGCCGCTGCTCAGCAAAAGTTCAAGTCTCCCTTTCATTTGTGTCATATTGCTACTTTAATTAAAGGATCTGAATACCTTGTCCCTATCTGGACTTGTCCTGCAATGTGCCAGGCTTATAACTTAAGTCAGTAGCCTCTCTCTTCATTACCAAGTCACATCACATCTATGTCCTCTCCTTACCACATTACTCTGTTTATGTCAGATAAGTGTAAATAAACTAACACAACTGTGTTAACAAACTGTGAAACTGTAAAAGGTCTTGTCAGTCATTAAGAGAGTAAGGTTACCTGTGTCAGGTACTTACCCCAGTGAGACCAGCTGGTGTTGCTGCCATGCCGCCATGGAGCCCAAAGAGGGCCCTGCAGGGGAGCCGAAGCCCGACAGCTCTGCACTGTTCAGAGAGTAATCTAACAAAGAGCCAGACGACATGTAAGCACGATAGCACACAAAACTGACACATCAAGTCAATCTTGGCCTTCGGTGATACAACTTTATTTGCTTACATTCCTACAATGAGCTGCTAAACCACATGAAACTCTTTCACTAACTTTCGCTGGAGAGTTTTAGTGTCCCCAGATGGCCCAAATGTGTAATTTGGGATAAAAAAAAAAATACATATTAAAAGATACTGATTATCTTTATACAGAATTATAAATCTTTGTATTATTTTAAAATACAGATATAGTTAGTCTAACCCTAACAAAATGTCCAAAAGAGCTGCCGTCCATATGCGGCATAATACTAAGAATGCCTGAACCATCTGAACCAACAGTCCTGTACTGTAGGCTTCTTTGGATTCTGGTTGTCCTGTTCTTTCATTTGACACTTAACAGCACATAAATGGTAATGTAACATTGAATGAAATGAAGCAAAAAAAAAAAAAAAAAACACATTTCAATGTCTTTGTCTTCTCAGGGCCTACACTAATGACAGCAATACGGTACAAATTCTGATAAGCAGCAGGTACCGTTGTTGTAGGCCGAGCTGATGCCGGAGTAGCCCAGACTCTGGTGAGGCAGGCTGGGAGTGGTTATGGAGACCACTGGGGTGGACAGAGGCTGGCTGGACTGACTGCTGCTCAGCCTCTGGTTACTCTGGAAACACATAAAAACACATGGACTCACTAAGTTTATTCAATAAAGATTAAAAATTGTCTGTTGCTTTTCTGTGCTTAGATTGCAGTTATATTGTACAGTGGATGGCATGCAGCTTAATGTGGCTTGTGATGCCCCATTTCAACCACATGATGTCAATATAATGAGTCTTTCTACAGCGAGTGAAAACTACTTCCCTTTCGAGAAAAAAATCGAACCTCAAACACTCTCCCACTGCCTGACATAATGCAAAATATACCTTCTGGTGGTCACTATGTAAAAACCTGCAACATCAACTACTCTTTATTCTTTACTAATTTCCTACATTTCCCAGAATGCCTCAAACTTGAAGCAAGTGAGTCTGAACTTGCTGGGGTTCAGCCTCCTAGTCTAAGGGAAAGAAGAACAGGACACAAGGCTGTCGATGGATGCTGAATGTCTGAATGATTAAAAGTCATTCAAGGTGTCTTTAGTTCATCTGGAAACCCTACAAATGCATCCTGATTACTCAGTATTTCAAAACACAGAGGGTCAAGTCTGTAAAGCATTTCTTGAAATGCAGTCGTATCCTCTAAATTACTTTTGTTACTTTTTAATTTTGTGTGTGTGTTTTAACAATTAATAAATTAATTAATTAATAATACCAGTAGGCAATTCATTCTTAATCAGTCACTGTCTCAAATGAAGCTAGAAACCAAGTTGGTTTGGTACACTTTGTGCCTGGCTGGTATAGTTGCTGGTATTTCAAACTGGTGGCTCTTTAACTTGACACGTTTCGAACAGTCATTAGAAGTTTTGTGTTGTTCCTCTCTGGGCTCTTGCCGTTCCGGTGTGATAATGTCAGCAATGACATCACCCAAGCACACAAACACACACCAAGCGGTGGTTTAACCAACCGATCCATGCCTAAAACTAACAGTGTTTCCTTCCCCTTGCCCTGTGATATCTGGTGTCCCTGTCACTATGAGTGAAATGCCGTAGTAAAGAAGTCAAGTTCGAGCTAACAAAGTAATGATGATGGCTAACACATGCGGCCCGTGAAGAAATGCAGACCTTCTCAGTTCTTTATGGGTATTGCTTTAAAGACACGCAATGAAGAATTAAAAAAAGGTAATTAAAAGAGTAGTTCTTGCCTGCATACAAAGCAGATACTATACACACTTACATGCACACATGTCACAGAAGAGGAAGTAAAAGGCAGTTTCAAAATGATCAAACAGAGGAGTTGCTGTCTGACCACAACTCAACATCTTTCACAGCGGTGCAGAAAAGCAGTCATCATCTTCTGTTAGTTTCAACATAAATAGCATGCCATTGTTTAGGGTTTTGCTGCGTGTTTCAACTGCACACCAGTGTCAACCCATAAAAGCTGGTATTTAGCACTCTCACACTACTGAAAAAGACCATGATAATTGCTCCTGCAAATACAGTGTATGGACAATATATTATTTGTCATCCAGTGATCCACAGTATTTATCTCAGAAAGAGCTGAATGTTGAGAAACTTTGACGATAACTAATACATTATCACATTTGACTCATCTCTTTAGACACATTATTGTTGACTGCTATGGGTGGGATGTAAGGGTGTTTATTATAATATCTCCACCTGAAATTTAGTCAGACCGTATTTTATTAATACTATGACAATCCCTAAATGAGTCTTAAGAGGAGGCTTTAAAAGGGCTGTACTCAACATTTAGAGCAATAATATAGCAACAGACAATGATCTATGTAAATATATAGTGGAGTAATGGCTTCCTGAGCAGAGAATGAAGTAACTCTTCCTCTGTGTGTTGTAATACTGTATTATTGTAGTGTGTAGTGTAACGTAGGTACGCAGGGGAACGGTCTGGGAGCAGCTCATGTGGAGTGCAGCTCCTTTAAAGGTAACCCATAAAGTGCTTTCAATGTGTAATCTACTTCTAACTCATCTGTACATTCTCAACAAAATCATCTTTCTATAGTCACAAAAACTGTGGTAATGTTTGTTGCATCTGAAGTTTTCTTTATTCTATATACATATGCTGTTCAAAATAATTACACCACATCTCCCAAAAGGCATTTACATTAATGTGAACAGGAGGAATAAGAAATGCTGTCTGTCTTACTGATGGATCACTGCAAAATGTAAAAATCCCCTGGATCCCACAGCCAGCAGAGTAATGCAGCTTTTCGGTCACCATAGTAAAGAAAATAAACACACTGAATAATTCATTTTTGTTCCATTATTTACTTATTATTACATCATGTTTGAGCATAGTGTGGGAGGGAAGGGCAACAGTAAGAGATTTTTTTTTAAGATTATTTTTGAGGCTTTTCCGCCTTTAATGGACAGGACAGTTAAGTGAGAGAGAAGGGTGGAAGACATGCAGGATATTGTCACAGGTCAGACTCGAACCCTGGACCTCTGCATCGAGGCATAAACCTCTCAGTATATGTGCGCCTGCTCTACCCACTGAGCCAACCCAGCCACACAGTAATGGAGTTAAGGGCAAATCAATAACTTCAATAAGAAGAAAGACAGACTCAAGACGCTCTGAAGACTCTCTTTCAAATTCTTGTACAGTGCACCTTTTTTGGTTTATTTGTGCCACAATTTGAGATGTGAGTAGAATGTCACAGCATATTATCTCTGGTTTGAGTTCTTGTGGTATTGTTTCTAAACCTGACTTGAGTCTCCACAGAGAATCTGCACTACCTTTCCAAGAAGTGGATGAGTTGGCAGCCTACTTGAAATATCATCATTCTTTATGTGTGTTAAGCCGTGTGCTTTCCAAAACAAATGTTACTGTAAATGGCAGGATTTATGCATCTCTATGTGTCTTTCATTAAAATGCATCATTTTACTTTATATTTGTATATAGGTTCTCTAGGATGGAGACAAATTCAAAAGATCATGGGGGTTGTCTCTTTCTGCGATGCTTGAACTGACAATTTTTTGCCAACGTTGATGTGTGGAACAGAGAGATCCTGTCTTCTTTAACAGAACAATAAAATGATTTCATTTGTTCAATCAACAACCATCTGGTCCAGATGGTGTCAAACAAATTGTTCAGAAAAGTTGCTGACTAAACTCTGTGGTAATCGGCATCATCTGTTTACTCCGTTCTTGTCTGCATCCAACATCCATCAGGCTTAAAAAACATTGTGTTCCATTCTGGTTCCTGATAAACCTCAGACTCAGGCACTAAAAGGTCTGTGTTTTACAGAGGTTTGCATTAGCAGCTGAGAAGTGCAACACTTCATAAAAGGTGGTACCGGTGTATCGGTCAACTTGTTTCGACGATTTGCTTCCCCCCAGTGGCCACATGAAACAATGCAGCTTTAATTATTATTGTATTACAGTTTATCTGAATTGCTAAAACGCTAAAGCCCATTCTCTGAACCAAATGCTCAGTGGCTTAACCCCTTTTGTTGAATCAATCACTCTTTTGGCAAAACCCTAAACACATTCTCACTTGCTAAAACACATTTCACACTGAGATGCACCTGTGTTAAAAAATGGTTTACACGGGCAGCAAAAGTTAAACACAACTACAACACAGTCGTTACACACAACGACTCAAAATTGTACACACACGTTTCTACCATAGACTGTTACAGTAATATGAACTAAGGTGATCAAACCAATTGTAAAGAATATATAAGCCAGTTCAGAGTGAACAGATGTGATGCTGAGGCAGAATACATCTCTCACTGACTTTGATATTGCAGTTTCACAATATTTTTTAGTGTACCGTCATGTGCTATTTATTACGTTTTCTTTGTTCTTTGGCTTTTTGCAGTTTGACTACTGTATTGTTCTCCAAGTGCCTGATATACAGACCTTCAATATTGTAGTACTTGCACTACTTACATTGTACAAGATATTCACTTACAAGTTTTTTTTTTCTGTAACTACATGCCCTAGACACTGTGTTCTCGAATGTTTGAGGAAATGTCCAATGAATGCTTTGTAGTGAGTTGACTGGCTGTGTGTATGATCAGAGAGGATTGTTTGATTTTGCCAGAAGAGTCAGGTGTTTGGTAAATATAGTTAGAAAATTTGGTTTTGTGTTTACAGTTTTGAGAAGATGGGTGAGAGTTTCAAGAAATGTGACTTAGCAATCGAGAAAAACTGTAAAGGGGACCTATTATGCTTTTCCTTATTTTCTGTCATATCTATAATGTTATAATGTCGGACGTTCATATTAAACAGGTCCTAAATATTAGAACCACACACACACACACACACACACACACACACACACACACACACACACACACACACACACACACACACACACACACACACACACACACACACACACACACACACACACACACACACACACACACACACACACACCAGTGTTTGCATCATTCCTTTGGACTGAGGGATGACCACTCGGAGGTCTGTCTTGCGGCTGGTAGGGACCATGCTGTTCCCAGGAGGTGGAAGAGGAGGAGATTTGGGTCGTATGATCTTCCCCAAGCTGCCTCCACCATGCGAGCCCACAAAACCGTTCACTGAACACAGAAACAAAGAAATACATTTGACATTGAGAGAAGTGATGGTAAGGAAATCTCGAAATTAAGAATTGATCTACTGACTGACTGATTGTTGGAAAATTAGCTTTTCTACATGGACCAGGAGCCTTGTATGTGCAATAGGTTTAAATAACCATAATTTTAGAGAGTCTAACAGTGTTGTTGTTCCCATGTGTTAGAATCAATAAATCAACCTGTCCCCCACCAGGCTCAGAGTGGAGAAAGTACAAGTATATATTATATAGTAGATAATAATGAATAATTGATATTTTGTTTGCTCTTGACATTACATAATGGTAGTGTTCTTATGAGACATGCTGTTCAGGGAGGGAGAGCATGGAGAGGACAGGCAGGATAGTTTGTGGCGGGGGTTGAAGATCCAACAGTATAGACAAATACTGTTGACAAGCAGTAACAAACACTGAGGTGCATCCAGCCGCCTTAAAAACACAGATGGCTGTGACGTTTCCGTATACAAACAGAACACGGACAACACTACAAGGCCTCCACTCGCAATTACATAAGCTGAAACCGTTCAGCTGAACTGATCAGCACAACTGTAGACTGGCAGCCAGAGAGAGAAAGAAAGAGACAGAGAGGGAGGGAAAGAGAGAGGTTATAGCAGGTAAACCCCCATCAGGGAGGATGCAGAGTACAGAGGAGAGGAGAGGAGAGGAAGAGGAAGAGGGAAAGGAGAGGAGAGGTTTTTGTATGACTCCTGAGAGATACATACCAACTGGTCCAGACCCATTTTGCAGAGCCATATCAGAACTGCCCTGCAGGCCACCTGAGGATAAACACACACCCACAGATTATTTTAATTATTTTCCACAAGTTTCTAACTGTTTTTTGCTGGTCTTTGTTTTTTCCTAATCGTCCTCATCTGTTATATTTTAGCACGTAACCAAAATATAGCCAAATATGTTCAATGTGCACACACTACAGGGACAACTATTCACAGAGAACACAAGAATGCTTAAACACACACACACACACACACACACACACACACACACACACACACACACACACACACACACACACACACACACACACACACACCTGTGTTTCCAGTGCTGGGAGGTCTTTGTGAAGGGTTTATGCTTCTGTGGAGGTGTGTGTGAGGCGAGGAGAGGGTCCCACTGTCAGCCAGAGCGGCTGTGGCTGCAGCTAGAGCTTGGGAGGTTGCTCCTCCTCCTCCTCCTCCTCCTCCTGCACCGGGGCTGTACAACATACTGCCATGCATGAAGTTCTGCTGTGGAAGCCCGGGGGACTGGGGAGGAAGTGACAGAGACATTTCAATGAGCGTGATCAATATCAGAAAACAATACTGTAATTTGTCTTTTATTATTATAGTTTTTGTTTCCGTGTTTGTTTCATCAAAGGGGTCAAGCATACATGATCACAAACATGCATAAATGTGACATTTCTTTCTGTAAAATCAAAAAGAAAAGGTAAGAAGACTCCCAATCAAAACCAATAGGATTTAAGAGCCAGTGGGAAAGATGCCAACTGGTTATACAGTCTCTTAATAGACTTCCGACATAGCAAGGCTTTGATCTGCCTCAGCTCAGCGGCATACTGGGTAGACTCTGTACACAATAAACTACAGTGCAACTTACAATTTTATGACCCTTCATCATGTTGTCAAACTCTTCATTAATCTTCTTGTATTTCTCCTCAGTAGTGGGGGTGAGGACGTAGGAGGAGTCAGCATCGGGGCTATCACAGCCTCTGTGCTCCTTCTTGTTCAGGGCCTGTGAAGAAATAAACACAGAGGAGAGGCATTAGAAATATGGATTCAAAAGTAGAAATAGCACCAACATCAATAGTTCTTTGGCACAGATTAAAGTGACCTGTAGTTGACATTCATTATAAAGCCACATTTTCCCCAGAGAGAGTGGTGAGCTGAGAGCACTTCATAAATCACCATCATTTTTAAAGTTTGTTATTTAAATCATTTACATATCTATTTGGATTGTTCATGAATTTCTCCTGATGGATAAGTCATTTATTACAGACCACAATGTCTAAAACAATAGTAGTGGACACACTTAGCTCACCTGGTAGAGAGGGCGCCCATATATAAAGGGTTAACTCCTCGACGCAGCAGCCGCAGGTTCGACTCTGACCTGCGGCCCTTTGCTGCATGGCATTACCCCTTTCTCTCCCCTTTCAAGTCTAAGCTGTCCTATACAAATAAAGGCCTAAAATGCCCACACAAAAAAATCTTTCAAACAATAATAGTACAGTAGAATTTACAGAGAATGTACAGCTTTGACACACATGGGTTCAGTGTATTTCTCATAAAGAGGTTCAAATAAAAACAAAATAAATGAAGCACTTTACAAATGTAAAAAGAGTAAAGCTGATCAGTTTAAACTTTAAACACATTAATTATTCAGTATATACCGCAATACCATCCGTCCATGTCTCAAGCTGAAGTATTGCAGTACAGAGGATGTGTATGGCTCTGGTTGCCCCCTAAATATGTATATCTAATATGTGGTTAAAGAGCAGGAAGGACAACCAACCACTAACAAGCCTAAAAAACAGATCTGATTCTCTAGAGGTTCCCAGTAAAAAGATGTTTCCCATACACTGAGGCCTAGTTACATTTCTGCAAGTCTGTAAATGAAATCCTTTGCTGGGATTATCAATACAGTAAGGACAGGAAAACACATTTTTTACCATGGTCAAGAATTATACCTTTACTGCATTAATCACTCTGAAACAACATTAAAAACAGTTATTTATGTTTTGTAAAAAGAGAATAATGTTTCCAAGGACGTCTCAGGCATGATGTTTTACCATCTGTTTCCATGTCTCACTGGAGAATTCATTAACTACATTCATAGACCAAACATTTGCAACAGAGTTAGAAATCTAGAAAATGCAGTAATTGCATAATTTGAGCCAGCAGCATGGTTCTCGGAGGTTTACGTTTTCTTTAAACTAAATGGTTAAGCTCTTACGCAAGACACTTAACTACTTATTGATTATTCTCTGGGAGTTACTGATCTGAGGCCAATCATATTTAATATTTAGTGAAACGCAATGACAATGGCCTGTACATGCATTCATGTTTTGCATGTACAGAAGCTGGGCAGCTGCATTCAGGCTTTAGCCAAATATCATCTGCCTATACACAGAGCATGTATTATTCTTTTCTTGAGTGTCTGACAGTTTGTTTGCCTTTATGAGCTTTGAGGCGGCGTGACAGACCCACAGCTGGTCTGAGTAGTGCACATATTAACAGTAGTCTTGCTCTCGAGAGATGCTGCTCCACGTCACAGACTTACTCATCTATATTCACAGCAGCCTTTTAAACACAATGGACTGGAGTAAGCAGATATTTTTATGGTTTGGTTGGGTGTTTATAGTGGTGTATAGACAGGGAAATAAAAGGCAAAACGTTGGTTGTTTATGCATCCCTGAGCACCACAGAGACAAAGGTGTCAATGAGATTCATTAGCACACACAAATCTGGAGAGGATCGTATTACTGTCAGCAGCACAGCTGGGACAAATATCTACACAGCGCTAAAGAAAGCCGGTCCTGGTTAAGAACATTATGCTTTAAAGAAGGAAGAAACTGATCTTAACATCAGCTCAGGTTCAAATTAAATTTAGGTTCTGCTTCGGGTAAAGGCTAGGGGTTAGGGAAGTTGTGATGGCAAGGTTAAGGGCTTTTAGGAAAAGCATTATGTCAGTGAGGGTCCCTTATAGGTCTGTATTCGTCACCAATCATAAATAATATATTACAATTATAGTACTTAGAGGTGGGAATCACAGGGTACCTCACGACAAGATACAATACACGATACATGGCTCAAATACCATTAATATCAGCATACAGCAATTCTGCGATAATCAATATGTTGCTAGACAATCCTAGAATGATACATCACGATATCTGTCTAACTATGAATACAAAATCCCTGTGAAAAGTGCAGGTTTTCTCTCTTTTTTTAATACAAGTTCAAACTGTTTGAAAATTCTGCAGCACCCGTTTTTCATTCTGTATGTTATTTTTCTCAAACTCATGTCCGCCATCCAGTTAAAAAACATCTTCAGCATGTTGAAGTTTCCCTCATTCATGCTTCATGCTCCACTATGTTCATTAGCTATTCGCTAACTTAGTCTATATGTCATGCTAACCAGCTAGTGTACGTGTTTTTTTAGAGCTGTATACATTTAATGCATCACCTGAAAAAACATACAGTATGTAATCCCCATTGTAAATAGAAATGAAGCAAGGACTTGGCATTGTTGAGGAGGTTTAGAAAGATTAGGTTTAGATAATTGATTTAGAACAATTGATGGATGTTAATTTACAGCACCTGGACTTGAGTACAGGAGTCATTGTAAAAAATCAAATCATACCGGCATCATGCGAGCCAGTGAGATGACATCACTTCTCTGGTATCCATCATCTCATTTCTGCTCCTCATTGCATTACACGTCATAGCGTGAAAAGGACAGAACAACACACCAGCCAGCTGTCTGTCTGTCTGTCCACCACATGTCCTCTGCATTCCCAGACACCGGGAGGTATTAGGAGCTTTAAACACACACTTGCAAGTCTATTTTCACCACCACAGGCCTGAAAGTACATTTTAACAACTGGTGACCACTTAGAAAAGTCACACGCTCAATTCCTGCTCAATTCAATGGCTGGTTATTTCCAAACATCAAGCTGGCCAGTTTAAATTAGGACTCAGGCAGTGTTTGGCTTGTTCAACTTAGGACAAGCTTTCCATAGAGCTGTCAGTTAGTCTGTCTGTTTGGTGGACCTTTTGGTTGACAAGTATGCCATTTGTCTAATTATGGGATGTTACATTATGGTACATTATGCGAGTTACTGTGTGCCAGCAATTATTTGTTATTAGTCAAAATGGCAGTGGCAAACAAATTATCCATCAGTGGTTTAAAAATTCTGTAAATTACAGATAATACGGTTCTGACACATTCTGACACACATGGTAAATAAAAAGTATGCAATGCAAAACATACACTTGTCACACATTTACCACATTCTTACAGAACTACAGCAAAAACTTTAGCTCTATCATCAGCAATGAGCAATTCTTCTGTGCATTATTTTCAGCCATCAAATGCCAATGTCAAGTTTACTAAATAGTTTGTACAGTTTAACATTCAATATTTACTCTCTGCAATGGTTCAATTTTAGATATTAATAAACGTCCGTTACATTCCAGCCATTGCCAAATGAGTTGCTACAAAAGTTAATTAAGACTATCAGCTCCACACAACTCTCTCTGGATTTCTCAGTGTGACTATGTTCAGGAGATTGTGACTTTCCAGCGCAGAAACTTGAGTGAAGATAATGACCTCTTCTGAAGAGTCCGTCATGTTTTTTTAATCCTCCGTGTCCTCCTTGGCTACTAGCTACTGCGTGGAGGAGGGATGGAGGGTGGGGGGATGGGGGCGCGTGCGCAATCACGGAAGGCTTGTATCATGTGGATGCGCCGACAGTATTGTTGTCATTACTTAGAATTCCTCATGGGGGCGACAGAAACTACGCACTATAGCTTTAAAGCACTGCAGTATCAAGTATCAATTTTATCACAACAAGCTTATCTCAGGGAATTACATAACTTGTAGAGATATCACATAAAAGTCTGCCAACGCTGAAATGTGTCTGTGTTAACAAGAAGTGCTGTAGTGTGATTAAATATTCATCCCTTCTAACAAGGGCTAAAATGTGAAAAACTCAGGCATTCTGCTCCAACTGTTGATCATAACTTGTAATATACCTGCAAAAACATCATAAACATTACTGTAAGTTGACAGAGCTCCGGAGCAAAATGCATCATTCCAGCATTGATATTCAACTTATAATGACTCAGCAATCATTATTAATGATGTGAGGAGTAATGAGCCAAATTACGACGGATGGAAAGTTTTTCTTTGCTAAGCATCATTCTATGATTCAGGTGTAAACTCTGCATGACCTTACAGTCAAAGAGGAGGAAAGAGGACAGCTGTTACTAATCATGTGATCACTCCAGTTTCTTCAAATGTTTTTACACCATTCTCAAGTAGTTTATCTTTAAATATGGGGGAGGAAATAAGTTGTTTTCTTTAGAGAATGGACAGTATGATGGCATGGAGGGACACAGAGTAGACTCAGGAGCGAAGGGTCTAATGGGACAGACCCACCGGGCTATATGTGGCTCCACAGATGCGGTTTTAAACCACTACATCATGTCTGGGCACTGACGACTATCTTAAAGTGTCTGTTAGAGGATCTGAGAGTGTGTGTCTCCTTATTATCGCAAATGTCAAAGTCAGCTTTAGTGGATCTCCAAAGGCACGTGGATCATTGCCACCATGAGGCACGAGCTGCAACGCTAAGCAACTTAACATGTGAGGGTGATGTTTTGTTGCTGTTGGGGCTGCATCAAAGATAAAATAAGGCCCCCAGTATTCCCTGGAGAGAGTATTTTCCAGTTGGGTGATTGCCCTACAGCTAAGAATAGGGAGATGTCTGAGATGTGATTCGACACATCTGTGACAGATAAGCTCACACACTTTCAAAGGCCAGAATCTATGTGCAGTTTCTGCATATAGATTCTTTTATGAAGCATTCTATTTGACTTGCACTAAACCACATCAACCAACCGCTGTGCTGTATGCCACAGTGTCAGGTTTCAGTGTGTTGTAGTTCTCACTTTCTTTCTGTTATGGTTCTTATTTCTCTCTGGGTTCTGCAGGCTGAAATGACTGCATTGCATACCTTGGACGGCTGCTCTTTTATTGTTGAAACTCAACTCTGCTGCACAAAAAACTGTCTCATTATTATGACAAAAGTAATGTGTCAGTGAGATTAGCTGAGCAGTTGACTGACTTTGTAGCTGTTTTAGCTGGCAAGCCATCATAAAAAAAAAAAAAAAAAAAAAAAAAAAAAAAAGTCCTCCAGGCGTCCATCTTCATTTTAGGCTGACATTACACTTTTATCTCCTCTGTACTGAAGAGCGGTGTGACAGTTACCGAAGCGTCGGATCACTCTTATGTAGATAGATCTGTAGAGTTGACTTATTGCTTAATTCAAGTTCAAACTGAAATTAAAATGCAGGTTTTCTATGAAATCATGACATATCCATATTCATACATTCCTGCTATCATATCATCAATATGCATCTAAATCTACCTCTAATTGAAAAACCTTTTTGTTATGAATGGTGGTGTATAGACTGTGGAACTGAAGTATCAAAATGATCCACACAATGGCATTAACTCACTCTTGGAAACCCTGTGTATTTTAAGAAAAAGAAAAACCTAAACAGTCAAGTTAAATTATTTCAAACCAAAGCAAAGGAGACAAGGGTTCCTCGACGAACAATAGGGATCAATGATTGGTTGTTAGGTGCATACATTTGCATTTCTGTCTGGCAAATGATTGGTCAACTGAAGGTGCTGCTGCTCCCCCCCACTCATTGGACAGTCCTGCGAGCCACAGCCACATGAGAGAATATTTACAGGGAAATATTGGCAACTCTACTCAAGGGAGAGGAGTTAAGGTCTGCCCAAAAAGTCAGTAGATTTGTCGCTAGCAGCTTTTTTTGGGTGATAAAAAGTCATCAAATCGAGGGAGAAAGGGAAGAAAGTTACCAAGTTACCAACACGGAGATTAATACCACTCTTATATCTGTACAGTAAATATGAAGCAGCCCAGTACAAAAAGGTAACAGCAGCACCTTTAAAGCCAGAAAGCGAATAAGCACATTTCCCCAAATCTCAAACTATTTTTTTACAACACTAATGGTGGATAGCTGATTTTATGTGGGCTTGAAAAGGCAATAAATTAAAATAGCATTGTATAGGGCTGGACGATTAATCGAAAATTGATCGACATCAAAATTCTGAAGCTGTAAGTGACGTATTTGACAATAATTTCTATAAAACTAAAATGTGACTTTTTTCACAAGACATTTTCATTTCAAGCAATGTGTGCTTTTATTTAAATTGTATACATTTTCAATAAATAACCATTATAGTTCCCACTTTGTGCGTTTCCTTTAAATATTTTGAAATAACAAATATAAGCACTTTTGATTTAGAAAAAAAATATCTCACCTTCAATATTTGAGCCTATTAACAGTACAAACATTGCCAATGAACTATGAGGAGAAAAAAAAAATCACAAAAGAATTAAAATAATCTGTGGCCGGGTTGGTTCAGTGGGTAGAGCAGGTGCAGATATACGGAGAGGTTTATGCCTCGACGCAGAGGTCCAGGGTTCGAGTCTGACCTGTGACGATATGCTGCATGTCTTCCACCCCTCTCTCACCTAATTGTCCTGTCAAGATTTAAAGGTGGAAAAGCACCCTAAAAAATAAATAATTAAATAAATTAAAATAATCGTTCATTTATTGTTATCGAGGTAAAATGTGCAATTAATTGTGATTTGGATTTTAGGTCATATCGTGCAGCCCTAGTCTTGTATTAACATTTCCAAGCTACACAGTGTGACGTTTCTCTGCTTTGTGTAGCACCATGATAGCTGAGTTAACGGCTAAGCAGCTAACGATGCTAGCACGTCTGCAAGCATCATTGGCTCTTACATGTCAGTCAGCCAAAGGTCCAGCCGATGTTTCCACAAAAATTAATTTATCCTCCTTTGAAAATGAAAAAAATCAACCAGTATTAGCTGATATATTATTATATAAGTGATCAGTATTAAAATTTCAATTTGAGTTAAACTACCAAACAAAGTTCAGAGATCCAGCCTATGCTGGATGTGTAGGCTGCCTGTGTGTGCCAAATAAACTTTGCGAGCCGTTTGTGTCAAACATCATCATATTCCATCAAACAACAACAATGAATCCAAAGAAGCTTTCTGCTGGTCCGTCACAACATGGGGAGTCTGTTGCAGCCTGTAGTGTATTACTTACACATAGTCAAATTTCCTGTTTGAATGTTGCAAATGGACCTACCAATATGTAAAAGAGCAACCTCTCACTTTCCAGGCTTTGTTTTAACTAGCTTGTCTGTCTGCGTGACGTGTGGGAGAAAACAAATAAGGTTTTAAAGCAGGCAAATCGAGCTCGGCTAATGGCTTACAGCGCTGACACAGGTGTCTGCTTGTTGTTTACAGCAGGAGAATAGACGCGGTTATGCTATTTAGAATCATTATAGGCGGTATTAATGATGCGTATTAACAACCTTAATAAAATAATAATGAAAAAACCTTAAGAGCACCGCTATCTGGCAGATACCACTGTTGCCATTAGCACTGTTAGCGCTCCCAGTTTCCCCCTCTCTCTCCCTTTGTGATCTGCTGATCAGTGGTATTAGCTCTGTATGAGCACAAATATTGATTAAAAAATATTGTTTTGATTTAAAAATTGTCCTCCTCTATGATCAGAACTCAGTCCATAGGAATGGTCTGTTATACAGAAATAACAGAGTGTAGAATGCAGTGATTGTCCGAATCCAGTATTCAACCAAGCTGTGTAATAATGCATATTAACAACCTCTACTGCTATTATCTTTACATCTAACAGGATGAATTCAGCTTTCAACAGTTGTGGTTTTTGGAGAGGCTTTTCTGTTACACATTCATGTTCCTGTTTATCCCAAAACCTGTGTTGGCTTCAGGTTTGTTTTTGTGTTTTGTTCTTTGCAGTCCTATAACGGTCTTATTCCCCTGTAGGAACAATGTTTTCTAAGATTTACTTGAGAAGGTTAAGTTTGAGTTTGTGATTCTGGTAATAGAAGACACAAAGTGAAGACAGAAAGCAGCTGGAAAACATGCCTGGACTCTTCTGAAACCAACTTGAACACTGAAGCTCTTCTCTTTTTTTAGCAAGGGGGAAGAGGCACTTTGAAAATAAACACAGTTTCCTTTCTTTTCCTTCCTTTATATTTAATAGTTTGTGTGTGTGTGTGTGCGCAGTAAATTCAGGCTCTCAGCAAGGCAAACACGCAGTAGAAGCTTAGATAAACAGCCAGAACGTGAGTCACGATGGCCATTCATTTTTAATGGCAGCTGCAATGAGTACGTGCTGTGAGAGACACAACAGCGCTGCTCAGGGACCAAGATGCAACAGCAGGGTCCCACAGAACATTATCCAAAGTTGGAAGACCAACCTATTAGTAGTCTTTTATCTATTTCCTGCAGAAAATCTCAGTCTCCATTATTAGTTAAGTCCATTTTGTACCAGCACTGCAAACTCTTGCTGTCCAGCACTTTCTGAGTAAACAACAACAAGATGCACTGAAAGTCTGACAGGGCAGATGTTCCGCCATTGTCATTACTTATTTACGTCTTTTCACCCACTCAACCTTCCAAGTTTGGCCATTAAAATTAAGTCTTATAGTTCATACAAATTAACTTTATCTCTCTTTTAACAACTAAACTAATTGCTAAAAATGACTCTTCATCACCCTTAAACTATATCAAAGTGTTAGCATACTGTAAACAGCTACCAACCAGAGAACTATTATTTTTGCACCAAACCTTTTCTCACATTTTGGGGAAGTTGGACCATCTTGCCAAATTTAGTCATTCTAAAAACTCTAAGAAACCCATGTTAGCAGTGTGTAAGATCCATAGAATTTTATTAGTATAATGTTTCACTGTAGGCTTTTTATATGTTCATTAAACTCTTTATCAAAAACTATAACTATATTTAAATTTTTTGTTGTTGCAATTTTTTATGTTTTAATTTGACTTAACTGTCCCTCAGGGTTTTGCAACCAGTATAACCAAATGAAGTCCTGATTAAGTCTTGAAGTCCTATTGTTCTTTGTTACAGGGACATCATGGTAGTCTCTCCTGCCTCTCCAATGTTACAGCTAATCTTAGAATGCATTTTGTTTTGTACAGTATATAAAGTTCAGCATTTATGTGTTCCCTCAAATGACAAAAGTATTTTGAATGCCTTTCAAATGTCTCGGGTTACCTATCAATTCCCTAGGCATGAATGCACTCTGAACTATCAAATGACAAAATCTTTCAAATATTATATCTTTTCTACCATTTTACAACATTGCATATTTGTATTTAGGCATTTACCTGGCACTCACAACACTATTTACATTGTGCAACAGCATAATAGGTTTCAATAGATCACCCATCAAAAGTCATTTTCTCTCCAAACACAGACTGGACATTAATAAGACTTTACCGGGTACTGTATTTTGTCAGAGCTCTCCAATGACAACACTAACGCTGACATTATGACATGAGATAGAAAAGACCATTTGAACTAAATTGCACTGTACTCACCTCTACAATGTCAGAGTTGGTTCTGCTCTCATGGGGTTCATTGTACTCGGTGTATTTCAGCAGGACTTTATCCATGTCAGTGCTGGCATACTGGAACAGCTTGTTGGAGCTGTTAAAGATGATGAGGGCGATTTCACAGTCACACAGAACGCTCAACTCATAGGCCTTCTTCATCAGACCAAACTTCCTCTTCATGAAAGTCACCTAGAAAGACAGAAACCTAAGATTCATCTAGTTTTCTTCAAACATCCGCCCCTGTCCCTTGACATTAAAAGGACGAGGGAAGAACTCCGAGGAGTTTAGCTTCGATAAGTTAGGGTTTTGACCAGAAAAGTTGTTAGACCCGTAGGCAAGTGTCTTTTTTGACAGGGTTCAGGTGCGGGCCAGTGACAGACTGATGGCAGTTACCTTGGTCCTTTGGTTCTTTGGCCCTCCATTAAAAGCTGAGTGAAGATGTGAAAATATGTTTAAGTTTCAAACTGAAGAAAATTACTTACTTAAAAAAATTATCTGGGCCCCTGGTTAGCTCACCTCGTTGAGCATGTGCCCATATATAGAGGTTTGCTCCTAGACGCAGCAGCCGCAGGTTCCTCCTTTCTGTCCCCTTTCAAGTATAAGCTGTCCTATCCAAATAAAGGCCTACAAATGCCCAAAAAAATAATCTTAAAAAAATAAATAAAAAATAAAATAAAAATTGCTTAGGCCCGGTGGGCCACCAGGCTTGCCATACACTTGGAACCAATGAGCATCACACAACTCAGTGCTTACTCAGAGGCACAACCAATTTACATGCAAGAAGAACAACACAGATACAAAAAAAACTATAATTAAATAACAGGTTACTTTTTTAAATGATTTCCAAGCTGGAATCACCTGCTTGTCTGCATTCTGATTTTCTCTTCATTTTCTATTACCTATGGATTTTCTGAGCTGTCCTTTGCACAAGAAGACTCCATTATGTGTACACTTAAAACATAATTGTACTGTAGAAGACATACAATATTATATGTTAAATGGACATATGTAGGTAGGTGGAGGCCAAGGGGGGGTTAATTTTAGGCATTTTGCTGCTACTTTACTTTTACCCAGAACAACTGATAACTGATAACGAGAAGGAGGGGGGGGGGTTCCCAAAACAGGGTGGCAATAACCTGGAAATGTACTGGAATGCCACTGATTAAGTGGGTGGGGAATGAGGGTGGGGAAAGCAACTGAGTAATGTTTACCCTCCCTTAATGATTACTATCAAGCTGTTGTTCAGCCTTGAGCCTTGAATCATATTCCTTGAAAGTCCACATACTGTCAGTAAACCTTAATGGAAGATATAAAAACTAAAAAACATTCCAAGCATACAGTGTTATATTGTACTTAGGGCTGCACAATATAACGATTTGTTTTATCTTCATCGCGATATCAACTTGCGAACGGCTAGAACAACAAGTTTTTGTGTCAGTTGAAAGAAAATATCTGTAAAAAACTTTCACCTGTAACTGTCATTCTTTTTGGTGCTGCCTTTCATGTTCAATTCTATGTTCAATTTGTTCAATAAAAGAATGTTGGAAATTATTTCCTTTCATTTGTTTTAAATTCAACAGTTTGTTGTATTTTAGCAGAATACGGAAAGCAGCAGAACTGAGTACACTTTATCAGATTATTTATCGCAAGTAATGTCGTTATCGCAATATTTAACGATATTGCATATTTTCCAATATCGTGCAGCCCTAATTGTACTGTGACTCAAAATGATAAGAGCTCTTGAAACCTTTAGGTTCCCTGAAACCATAGCATGCATCTCAACCATAAGGCCTAAGTGAAATGTTTGGTCACAGGTCACACATGGATCGCACTCTCATCCCTTTTTTTTTGGTGTGCAGTTTACTCCCTGCAGTGAGTCATCTGTATTTATCTGTTAATGTCTTCCTTCCGTCATGGCCTTTGGGATCCTGACTCATGTCTTCCCACCTTTTCACACCTCCAAGACTTCCAGCAATGCAGAGTATCAGGTGTATTTAGTTAATGTTTCCCTGCTTCATCTTCTTACATTTCTACATATTCACAGCTCTGCAGCTCACACACAGTCTTCTACTGTTGGCTGCCTAGCTGTTCTACTACAGTGGTAAGTTAAGATACTTGCTTAAAGGCACTGTATCAGAAATTGTTGATGAAGTGAAGAGTCTTGCTTCTTCAATACTACCAACACAAATATAAATACTAACAGCAACTACAATTTCCCCTCAAGTTGTAGTCAAATTCTACAACACGAGTAATTTGCAAATTGTTTTTCCAGTTTCAGTCTTCAGGTTATAGTTGGTGTTCTGCCAAAAGTTGCAGTTGACTGATGGTAATTCTAAATGATCCTATAAACATGGCATTGAAGAGGGGTTAGGAAGAGGAGGAATCTCCTAATCAGACTGGCAGTGGTGTTTCAAGCAAGTGTGTGTGCATTTCAGAGATATTTAATCTGTTTATCAGAAAATATCCACACCCCTCCCATATTTTTCCACTCTTCTTGCCCCCTGAAATAAAGACACAAACAGAAACATCCCCTCAATCTGCTGTAACTTCTGAGCCTTGATCTCCTTGGAGGAACGTATGCTTCGTCCAAAGTGGGCAACACTGGAAGTCAGATAAGTGACATATGTAGAGTGGAAGCTATAGCCTTCCTAAGCCAAAGCATGTCAGTTGCTGGGTTAAATGTGTGGAATCTAGTGACATCCAGCTGCTCTCTACTTCCAGCCCAACTTGAAGGCTTTTACCTAGGGAACTGCAAAGAGTACCATTATATGCATGATAGCATTGGGGCTTTTTATATTTGATAGCACAGGAAGCCAGATAGAGTTAGACATGTGCTATTGACAAGTGATTTAGTCTCCCATTTAGTCATAAAAGACTAATTTTATAAAACATTTGGACATTTTCCCAATAGGGATGATATAATGTCACATTTGGTTTCCAGTGCTGTTTAATTTGTTTTCCAAAATGTCTGAGAAGCAAAATGTCCTCAGCCAAGATGTTGGAGCTCCTGCAACCTCACATGTTCCAGTTAGGGAGCAAAGACTGCATCAGATGGCCAACCAAGTTCATGTTCAACCAAGCTGAACATTTGAACTAATGCCACAAGCATTTGGAACGGTAGTAATCACTGAATAAATGCTGCATCTCATTACAGTAACTGGATTAGATAACAGTGGGAAAATGGACGCAACAATTCTCACTATGATTCGAAGGGCAGTTACCGTTAAAGTTGGGGTTTCTTTTTTCATAGTTACTGTACATCCTAAATGATTTTTTAAATCATGTTCTTTATTTCTTGAGCCTTCTTGACTTGCAAATATATTTCTATGAAAAAAGATAACAAAGAACTACCTTGTTCCTCTTTTAGAATATACTTTTGACTGCTGATAACTGGTGTATCGCTAGTTCATCTTTTATACTGTCATTATATAACTCTGCAAAGTGTGTAATAGTGTGGTAGTTTATAAAAGAGGAAAACCAGCTAAAAACACTTGATGCACTTTAAAGATAAAACAAGAACACAAGCCAACTTCCCGAAATAGAGTACAAGAAGCTAAATATACAGCAGGCTCCGGTGATGCCCACCTGACAGCTAAAGCAGTGTCTATCTAAAAAGGCTCTGGCCAAGACAACCAAACATCAAATATAAACATCATCCCAGATATTTATTTTCCAGCCACATCCCTATTTCCAGCGCCTGCGCCTTCCTTTCAGACAGGCTGGTATTTGTTGTGCTATTGGGGGTGATATATATAGAGGAGTCAGACAGAGAGGGATTCCAGTGGGTAGCGGTGTGGCTGTGCAAGGAGACGGTGAGGAGAGAAGGCCACTGTGTGTCCCTAACACTGACCCACCCTGCTAATGACAGGGTGCCATCCGGACCCAGCTAACCCCAAATTAATGCCGTCGCCACCAGTTGGGACCAATGCACTCTAAAAAGTAAAATGGCTGAGAGGGATCTTTAGGAGTTTTTTTTTTTAATCCAAACTAAAGGGGATCCAAAGAAGGCTTTCTGAGGGATCCCCTCGTAAATTGTCCATGAACCCGTCAATACATTCATATAATATTTGGTCTTTCTAAAGGACACTCTAATAGAAACTATGATAGGGCCACTGTTAAAATTGTAACTTCACCTGCTTGTTGCACCTCTGAATCTTCAAACTCAGTTATATCAAGAGTTGTGAGAGTGGCATCTTAGCAGCATTCAGGGCCACACATCAACACATCACATATCACATATCATAAAAGCTAACCAAAGCTTCCTCTAGATGTTGTTTACCACAGCAGAAACATAGAGTGTTTTGTATGGATGTGTGATACAGAAGACTGAGGAAAGGCTCAACAGTGCAATGTTAGGAGAAGGTGCACAGGAATAAGTATACAACTAAATGGCTAAGATGTAAAATTAGATGACAAAAGGGTAAGACACTGACCTGTCGGTTCCTCTCATCTACGATCCGGGTGATCTGGATCTTCTTCCTCCCCATTGCAAAAACAACTTCTTCTAACAGCCGAAGAAGAATATCAGTGGGCTTCAGGTAGTCAAGAGTTCAACAGACAATCCTTAACACATAGTTCCACTGTCAGCTCTGTTACTCCAGTGTCAGTATTTCATGGCTTGCTGAAATAGAGCGAGATAGAGACAGGGTTAATATTAACAGTGGCAAAAAAAAAACTTTATATTCAGCAAATTCATTTAAATGCTTGCACAAATCATATAGTGAATGTTCACAAGAGCATCACTGGACAAAAGCTCATAGATCAGAAGGCAATATCAAGAAATCCCAGTTGGTACTTGGCAGAACATCTTTGCACTCTGGGATGGACTTAACATACACTGTCCCTAGTTTAATAATGATGGATGAATAAGGTACATCTATATAGTTTACTATAGGCTGTTTACTGGAGACATTTTTACACAGTTTTTCGAATGATTCTGTACAAACATAACTGTTCAATCGTCTAGAATGCTGAATTCTAGGCCAGCTTGGCTCGACCAGATGGATCATTCTTGCCATGTGTCTTCGGGCTTTCCTCACTTTTGTCCCAGGAAGGATGAATACACCAGCTGCTTCTTTCCACCTGACAGCAAGAAGCTTCACCAGGTGGGCATCAAGTAAAACAAAGGTTCCCTGAACAACCAGCAGTATTTGCTAGTCCAGGACATCATCTCTCACAGGTTTCCAACCCACAAATGCACAACCAAGCCAAAGGCACAGTTACAGAGGACTGATCCATCATTTCTGCCACAGCAGAGTGCAGGAGTGCAATTCCCTTCCATTCTTCACAGTCTCTTCCATTGTCTTTTCGGCCCCTTGGAATTTAATCTGTGACCATTGTATTTACATTAAACACATCAGGAAGGACTCAGAAGCACACTAACAGTAGAGTTAAATCCAGTGCATCTACTTCATCACACACCTTGTCTAGCCGGCTCCAAACTCTCCTCCACAGCAACACTCCTTCACGTGCACCAACATAAATATTCAGCCCCGCAGTCTTGAGTGAACTCGACTCTGCTCTCCCGCTCTCTCCTCCTGCAGGAGTGCCCACCTGCCTTGCTCTGTCCCTCCTCTGCTCAGCCTTAGCGTTTCTGAGCCCTGGCTTCCCCAAGAGCGCCTTAGCTCTCTCCTAATCTCATCTGATCTGGGAGGGGGCAGAGAGTGAGGCAAAGCCAGGCTTTATTCTAACCCTCTCTGGATTACTGCAGCATGTGGATCCCAGAGCTGAGCCACCAAACCCACCCACTGCAGACCCAGTTCACAGGGTTGGGAGATGGGAGAAATAAATTTGTCATGCACCAGTAGAAATGTATTGGTGATTATTTGCTGATTTAAATGACCTCTATATTTAATCAAATATAATATAATGGAACGCCAGTCACTCAAATACCCCATACAGCAGATAAAGGAAGAATTTAAAATGCATTTAAAAGCTGGTTGTTTATGGTATTGTGGTCTTCTCCCTTTGAGTGATTGTTTCTGTTTTCTGATTGAGAATACACCCTTATATTTCATATTTATTTGTCCTTGAACATTTAAGAGCTACATTGCATATAATTGAAATTGGTTTGCAAGAGACTGCACGCTATCTTCTAACCCATCCAATTCACCACCAGCTCAGATCCCAGCTGACCCTGCCAAGTCAGTTCAGGGTACACACTGCAACAAAGACTCCTTGCATATTTGGGATTTAAGGGTCACAAGGATTTATCCGTTTTACAATCTGGATGATTTGATGGCAAGACACAAATATTTTGAAAAGAGAAAAAAAAAAATCCTTTGCACTACACTCCTGTGCTGCTATTTCCATGAGAAGAGACATTTCTTTCAGCATGTCTTCTTCAGTGATTGCTCAGTTTAATTTAATCAGATTGTTCAGTTTAATTGAATTGAATCAGCTAAACTCCGTAGCAGTGTAAAATCACTTTATAATGCTCTCTGGGGAAAAGCAGAAGACGTTTTCTAGCACTTGTAATAATTGAGTTATTGTGTTGATAATAATGTGTTGATCTGCTAAAAGACATAATGCACTGGTTTTAGCAATAATCAATTTGAAACATTTTGATTCACAATAATCAAGCTGATCAAAACTACTCTCTAGTCTGCCAGGAATAAAAAGCTGAAACTGGGACTGACACTATATTATCAATCAACAATCAATTTTTATTTTGCAGAGCTGATGGAGAGGCAACTGGAGAGGTCTGCACCTTCTTCTTTCGGTTATTGCTGTCAGTGCCAGTATTAAATATTATGGTTACTACTCCTTATGCCATTACTTAGATGACATTAAACATTTAGATGCGAAGATCTTCCAGTTTGACAACACGGACAATAGATATCTAGTGTGTTGTCCTGCTTTATATATAATATTGGTGATAAATGGAGACTTGAATATAAAGTACATACAACACAAATAAAATACAAATTTACCAATTTATAGAAAATTTTCTCTCTTTGAAGATAAATCTCCGTTTCAGGGTGCAGAGTCTGCAGGACAACGATGGAGCCTGTTCTACATTTACATCTCACATCCCGGACAAGTTGTCCTGATCAATGCAGATGTAATATGTCACTATGGCAGAAACTCTATCTTGCTGACGTAAAAATCAATACAACCCACGGGATGAGCCAACGGGCTGAGCAACCAGCACTCACACAAACATTTACAAGGCCGAACTATACTGTATGTTTTAATTCCATTACATCCAAAAGAAAAGTCACACCTAATCTGGTACAATGAGCAGCACAATTTCATGTTTTTAATTTAAAGTTTTATGGCAACACAGGACCGAATTATCTTGAGTCTCTTTTGAATTATTAACCTCTGTCAATTTTCAAGAGTCAGATCAGATGATATAATAAAACTTATGTAGCCATTTAAATAAAACCATTGGTTATACAATTTCAAAATTAATCCAAAGCCTGAAACACAACCTACATATGAGTCACATGCTGCTGAATCTGTAGGATTTTCCTTTGATCATGGGGTGTATTTTTTGGTATCTCAGGTCCTCAGCTTGTTAAATAAAAACAATTTTAAATAATGGTATTCAAACATTATTATTCATTATGTGTATATTTAGCATTTTGGAAAATTATTTTCTAAATGTATTTAATAATTTCCTGAAATGTTTTTTTATGAAACAGCTCTTTCTAATCTATGCTTGCCTCTGACCTTCTCAACGCCTCTCTTTCACTTCAAAATATACCCCCCGTTGTCTGGATGTATCCTTAACAAGAAGTGCTAAGCCCCCCCGAGCAAACCTCACAGCCAAACGCTCTCCTCTTTATCTCACCCATGAAATCCAATTCCTGTGGATCTTTGGAAGTGTGACAATGCTTTGTGAGGGTGTGAAACACACTTCTCCAAGGTTGGATTGTAAAGGATTTCATATCTGTTATGCCTATATAATAGCAGAATGCCACTTATTGTTGTTTTGGTAAATGGAGCTGATTTTTCATCTAGCATTTTTCTACACATAAAGTATACTGAATGTTGTACATGACTGCATCATGAGCACATGATGAAACAGTATTTCTGATGGCTAATATAGCTGTCAATAAATTCACTAATGCTTTACCTCCACTCTAAGATATTTAACATTTGAAAAAGTGCACCGTTTCAAGTGTTTGCTCACATGAACAGGAACAGTTTGAAATTTTGGGAAACTTATTTATTTTCTTTTTTGTTAAAAGTTAGATGAGATCAATACCACTCCCATATCTGTATGATAAATATGAAACTGGAGTCATGAGATGGTTACCTTAGCTTAGCATAAAGACTGGAAACAGGAAACAGTAGGATACCAGCTACCATTGCTCTGCACAATGTAGATATGAGGTATCGCTCTTCTCAGCAAACTGTTGGCAAGAAAGCATATAAGCGTATTTCCCAAAATGTCTAACAATTGGGCAACTTTAAACTATTCCTAGATTTCAAACACTTGTGACTAATTGATATATTGATAATAAAACTGATAATTGACTGATTGATACATTGCTAATTTACAGGATCCCTAAATAACCACCATATGCAAGGCACCTAACTCAATACTACTACAAAATCCTCAGTCAGTGACAGTAGAAGACCATGGCCTATGACTGTACTGGGCAGTTCATAGGAAATATGAATTGTACGCAGTGGGAGCAATTATTCTTCCAATTGTTCTTGGTTTGGAAACTCTTACATCTATCCCCCATGTGTGTTTTCGCGCGTGTGTGTGTGTGTGTGTGTGTGTACACATACACAGTACCACACATTTAATCTTTTAGCATCCAGTGTGCAAAAGACCATGACAGGGCCCCTTTAACACTGGTCCGTTGACCCCTATAAAGACCAATAAACAGGGTTAACAATAAGTGTAAAAATAACAAATTCTAAAAAGAAAAAAACAGCACTAATTAACAGGTCCCCCCCTTCTTTTAACATCGTCTCATGTAAAGAATAAACACATTCAGAGCTGCTGAAGGTTAATCATGCTGGGTCTTAACAGCACCAGGTTGTTTTCGGTACAAAGCAGCACAGAGTAATTGGCAACCCTTTGATCCCTCCTCCTCATTAAAGACCATGCATTCATCTCTAATTGTGTTGGCCCCACCATGACCTCTGCTCCAGTCCCTCCAACAGTGAATCAATAAGGTGTCAAGCTGATGCTACCCAGCATGCATCACTAGGTAACCCCCTCCTATTCTGCTACCAGTAGAATAAAGTAACCACTGTGTCCAATAGGGCTGGGACGATATGCTTTTGTCCCGGTTTGATTCTTTCATGATACATGGGTGCCGATTCGATTTGTATCGCGATTTTCATTTATTGCGATTCTAGAAGTATTGTGATTCGATAGTATTGAGTATTGCAATTTTCTTTTCCTTCTTTAACTAAAACAAATGTTTACTAATAATAATACACCTCTTGAGACAGTATATCATGTGACATTTCTAAAAACTCATTGTTTTCTACGAAGAATGCACATCACCAGTCAGTCAGTCAGTCAGTCAGACATTTATTTCATTTGTATGGAAGTACATAACATGGATTTTCTGCTTTCGGTCTGTTTTCCTGGAAGCAGATATGATGTAGTCGCCGTTAGCGGTACCATATACCATTTTTTTCACCCCTAGTGTTCAATATGTGCAAGAGTGAAGACTCATTTTGGTTTGGTAGATTACTGTATAGAGCTGGGCTTGGTTGTCTGTGAGGAAACAGCCGTGGACAGATTCATGGCCATTTGCTGGAAGATGAAAGAGTTTTTGTTTCATCACTGTTTGCAGAAGTGTTAAGGACTGATGACACAGATTTCATTCCTTATTCACGTCTTAACCTTCCCTGCAGCTTGCTCATCTCCATGTTCTACTATACTTCTCTTTTTGCTCAATCTTGTCCTTCCTCCTCGAGCATCTTATTTGCATCGTATCCATCAGCAGGGAGAGAGCGAGGCTCTCTTGCTCGAGGCATAACTAGGCAGACTGTTAGAAGATTCTTCTCCCCCGCTAGCCCGGACTTTGAAGTTCTCATAACAAGTAGAGTTTTTACAAAAGTTCTTAAGGGGAACTTATACATGATAAACAGGCAGGCCATGTGGTGGTCCTGCTCCCGAGGGAGGTGGAGTGCGATCAGGCTTGTTTACTGGCTGAAGTGTTTAACACTTCCCTGTTTAGAGTAGCGCTCAATGTGCCGCCCCTCCCCACATGCCTAGTTGTGAATACGAGTTTTCTTTGATGTAAGGAAAGCGAATGACAATTTATGTAAAAACATAATGGAGTTGCGGCTACTTAAAAGAACCAGCGATGAAATTAGCATTTTCTTATGCAAATGATGCTCTGACTGGCACAATACACAATCTTTGAATAAGCAGACATTAATACAAACATCCCAACCAGCAACGACAGCGGCATATGAGTTTCCTTGTAAATCTGCCCAATGACAAAACCTGAGATTCAGTACAGTCAATCTCAAAATGTTCCATTTCACCCTTTTCTATGGCTTATTATGTCTTTTATAGCAAGACCGGGGCAATGAAACAAAGTCTTGCTATTTTCTGCTGCCAGGCACAGCAAGAGCACGGACTGTGATGAATTCATCACCCTCATTAAGACAGGCTAGCCTCTGGTTTTATGCAGCCTGAGTATCCACGCTGGCCTCTGCTGCTTTGCAGGTCACTAAGCTAATGAGTTTTTGCCTGAAATGTTATAATTAAACGCATCTCCCACCACCAGCAGCCCAGCCATTTACTGCCAGGCTGAAGGCCAGGGAGATTAGATGGCTCTAAGTGTCATCTGTCATTCCAACCGACTCCCCCAGTCAGTTAGCAAACCAGAAGATGCTGTGGTAATGTGTCAAGTATGAGTAGCTATGAAGAAGAGAGTTAGGGTAGTCTGCTGTATATCCTTGATGTTCCACTTCCGGGATTGCTCCGTTGCCGCCGGAAAATTCGCCGGATTTCACTCATTTAGGCCGGATATCCATTGCCTTGGGCTTCATTTGTGTTGGCATTTTAAACTCCGGTGGATTTCTGAGGACTATGGTTAACTGCTCCTCAGATCTCTGCAGGGTAAATCCAGACAGCTAGCTAGACTATCTGTCCAATCGGAGTTTTCTGTTGCACGACTAAAACTACTTTTGAACGTACACATGTTCCACCAAAACAAGCCAATAAACCAGAGAACATTTTCCTCCCATCCCCGAATGCTATGTGGAGTAGCCAGACCCTCCTCCAGCGTACTTTGGTGGAGGGTAAGAATACCAGGGTAATCAGAGCCAGCCAATCAGAGGCAGAGTATGTACAAGGGAAAACATTGAGATCGGTCTTTAAGAATTTGGTTCGGTTGGGCAAGTTTTAATTGTTCTTTTATGTCAGCAACTATTGGCTATGTTTTATGTTATACTGGGACAAAGACTTTATGGGAATATCCAGGAGATGCAAACAGCGGAAACAGCTGATCGGTTATGTAAGTTTTATTTTTTTGCTACGACAGAAGGCAAAGCTGTTTCCACATTCCATTTTTTTGTGTAAGTAAAATTTTATCGAATTTTTCCGTTTTCATCCACCTTTTCTGATACAATAATTTAAAATGCGCATAAAAATACAGTATGTGAATGAAAACATGGCTACACTGTAAATCCGAACGTTCAAAGTACTTAAATAGATTAAGTAGTGTATACTCAAAGTTTTAGAAACATTTCTACTAACTTAATTTTTTCAAGTTGGTGTAACATAACTTAACTTAAAAACATAACTTAGGTACAACTTAATAGAATTGAGTAATAACATACTAAGAATGATAAAGTCCTGCACTGTTAATTTTAACAAGTTGACTTTACTTAAAAAATGTATGCAAACTCATTGCCTTAAAAAAAGTAAGTTCAATGAACTTAGTAATGGTAAATTAGTGCAGCTTAATTGTTCTGAGTAAACAATACTTAATAAACTTACATTTTTTAAGTGAACACAGCTTGTTTATTCTGAGTAAGTAACATTCAATAAGCTTATACTTGTTAAGTGAAGACAACTTGTTTATTTTAAGTAAATGGTGCTTAATCAGCTCATGGTTTTGAAGTTAATGCAGCTTGCTTTTTTTAAGTAAATAGTTAATTAGCTCACATTTTTTAAGTGAGCACTACTTAAAGGTATTGTGGAGGATTTTCCCGAATTTTAGAAAAGAACCGCCCTCTGTACTTTTTGAAAAAATGCACATGCACAACACTCTGCCTGCTCCCGAGAGGGAACACCTATTAAACGTGCACGGGAGTGCACTGTTTACAAGTTGCTGTCGGCATGGCTTTCCAAAAGAAGATTTGCACTTTTTCACAAATTGAGATGTTTACCGTGTGTGCGCGCGGTGCGTGACTTGTGCTAGGGCTAGCATCGCTAATCATAGCTTACATCAACTTTTACTAGCAGTAATTTTAAATGGTCTTGATGATCCACCCGGAAAAAGAAAATCCTCCACTATACCTTTAATGCTACGGACTTGTTTTCTGGTTCAGTTTACAGACTGAAAATGACTATACAAGTAGCATATACATCTATTTAAAAAAAATCTATCTAAAAGAATGAAATGAGAAGATTGTTTTAGATGAATCACATCATTTCTTTATTTTTAATTATCTGGCATTTGCATATAAAACCACCCTGCCATATAACATATTTATAGTATTTATATTGTTTAAAATAGGGATGATTTAAAAAATAAACTCACAAAAATGTATATAGCACATGTTAAAATACAATAAAATCTCAAAGTGCTTCACCAAATAAGTAAAATCATAATAAATAAATTGCAATCAGCAAATGGTCTGAAATGCATTAGACATTAGTGGAGGACAAAATGTATATATTGTATTTATTTTTTGCTTTTTTATAGTCATCAGTTTAATGTAGCCTATATATTTTTTTAATTTTATTTAAGCAGCTGCAGGGATAATTTTGTATGGCAAGATAATCTCTGATTCAACGTGAACAGAAGGTGGCACTAATTTGCATACTACACTGATTCCTTACCGCTCTTTGGAAAAACAAAGAAGAAGAAAAGTTTGAACAACGCAGCAAGGCGGGATGCAACAGACAGTAGGCTTGCAGAAAGTTACTACCTACGGAGCAGCACTGGACTTACTGTAAGTTTTGAATGTTAACATTCCTTCACTTTTACTTCTTTTATACATGTTTTTATGTGTTTGTCTAAGAGAGCGTAGACCTTCTCCATGCCCCCGCCCTTCACTGGCTTATCACAGTAGTCTTGTTGGGATTGGCAACTTGTCAGATATAGGTTAGCTGCTATAGAGCTAGCCACTTAGCGTGACCACTAACGTTACACAATCCAGCAGCACAACTTGCGACCTAGCTACCACTCCCAGACTCACTGAAGAATTGTACAACGGATGAACGAGTCAACTGCCCGTGCCCGCCCACTTGTGTTGCGTCGGTTTTAAAACAAACGACCCTGCTGGAGGCAAGCTGCTTTTTATTACAAAGATGAATAAAGTAAAAACCCTTAACAGTAAAGCTTTGGTTTGTAGAAATGGCATTATTGATGATTAACCATGCAGTAAGGTTAAAGTGTGGCTGCTTTTCTTTACAGTAATGTTAATTTTGCTTAATGGCTTTAGTAACTTGACACTTTGGGGCTCAAATGAAAAGATCATTAACAGGGAACATTTATAAATGGAAGTATTTATGATTTGACACTCTTTGAATGCTTTTAATTGTTCAGTTTCATATCAGTTTATGCCTTTGCATCTTGCTGTTCCAGTTTCAAGAAGTTAAGGAAGATAACTGGAGATGTGGTAATGATACCAGGTAATTCAATTAATGTGAATTCTTCTATCACCCCCCCTCTAAATACCAATAACTTAAATAGTTTTTTTTTCTCAGACAATGTTTAAGTGTGGTAACCCTAAATCATATGCACTCCCACATACACATATCATTGTTTTTTCTACTTGAAGATGATGGAGACCATATTTCCCCTACGCCGACAGACCATAGTGATGTCCTGCCCACCAGTGAACGACCTCATGGACCTCTGGCCTGCTCTCAAAATAGAGTCTGAGGTAATATGGATCAACGCTCTCTTTTAAAGTGAAAACTGTGATTCTTACTCATTTGGCCAATATTTTTGCTTTATAAATGTGTGCAAGATTCTTCAAATTGAACTTTTTTTTTTAATAAATGTTGTTGCTGTATTCTCCTCCGGCTGTTATTTCTATGTAGTTGCATGCAGAGTTCCAGCGGATTACAAAACAGAACCTGCCCAACACGTGCTATGCTGAGCTTGACCGCCATCTTCCTCTAATGATGACCTTATTCAGCCAGAAGGCACCAATAACTGGGAAGACAGCAGATGCTCTGGCTGAAATTTAAAAAATCCACGATGAACAGGTAAATAGATTTTTACACATTTCATAGCTTGAACCAGTGGAACATTGAACAGGTTCAATGATTCAAATGAGATTTGTGAATTTTGCATTTAGTCCACTTTGTGTTTGCCATTTGTCTGATTGCGTTAAAGATGTTAACAGGTTATTTGTGGACATATGTTCTGATTGGTCTGTTTTAAAATCAGCTTTGTTCTGTAAACTCTTAAGTATATACAATTCTGTTTTTATCTGAATAGGAAATCCATGACATCCACACCAAGCGCACTACTGTTCTCCACGCCCTTCCTGTGTATCTGCGCGAGGACGTCTCTGGATTTTTAAGAACCTGCACGGTGAGTCTCCTTAAGTCACTAACAGATTCTACTGTGTATTATCTAAACCGTTCATCTAAATACTTACTACAAAGGAACTGTATTGGCATTTTATTCAATGTTCAGTAAAACATTTTCTTGTAAATGTCCTTGGTTTCAGTCAACACTTAGATTCTCTGGTAATTTGGCTAATTCATACTGTATGTGCAGAAAATGGATCTTATGTTTTTCAACTCTTACAATGAGACCCAGGTCTCTTTTGTAAAAGATGTATTGGATTTCAATGGGTCTTGGTTAAGGAAAGACAAATTGTGTCATCTGTTCTGTTCCATGTGTTAGTTTGTGATTAGTATCTCTTTTTTCATTCATTCAGGATGAGTCCGATGAGCCAGAGCTTGATGGTGTTTGCAGTGGGCTTCATTACTTTCATCAGTGACTATGACGCAAGTCCAGTTCACTACCACCCTGTGAGAATCACTGTCGTCATTGAAAGTGATGCCGTGGTTAGCCTCCCCAGACTTGGCGATGCCTTCCTGGTAATCTGTGGAGTGATCTATGCACTACACCTCAGCTATCCCAAAGAACTGACCAACACTTTTGAATTCACTTAAAAGATTTAACTTTGTCTAGAAAGTGGTAAACTATCCCCGAGGTTGCAGACCCTCAAGAATGAATTAATGATGTAGAAACTCATCTGAAAAAAAGGCTGCAGGGTAAGGCATTATAAAAGGCTAGTTCAAAGTTATCTCCTTTTGTCTAAATAATGCCTCAGAAAGTTACTGCACTACTGCAGGTGTTCAGCCAATAGGCCCAAACTACACAATATTCCTTTGTTCTCATTAATATAATGCAAAAGTAACGCTAATGTTTTGTATGTTTCAATGTTTTTCTTAAACATTGTGGGCTGCGCAAGATGACCCACATTTCACTGTGCATTTGATACTGGTTATGTAAAACATTTACATTTTAGAGTTTTAAGTGAAAATGTTCTTAAACTCTATAGAATTTTTGAAATTTCATCCAAATTGCTGCCCTGTTGCCTTACTCAGGAATTAGCAGGGAAGCCAAAAGCAGTGTTTTTTCTTTTATAGCTGTAACGAACAATAATTTCATTTTGGTATTATTATTTTTGATTACTCCGACTATTTTCCTGACTATCTCATCTGTTGTCTGGTCAATATCAGAAATTTATGATATATATTTATTTCCTAGGGCCTTAAAGAAACATGCCTACTTATTGGGACTTATTCACCGTATCCCCCAGAGTTAGATAAGTCCATACATACCCTTCTCATCTCCGTGCGTGTCGTAATTCTGTCTGACGCACCCACCGCTAGCCTAGCTTAGCACAGATCCTGGAGGTAACTGGCTCCATCTATGCTCCTAATAAGTGACAAATAACGCCAACATTTTCCCATTTACATGTTGTGATTTGTATAGTCAAAGCGTGTACAAATAACAAGGTCACATGAGACACAGCCATCTTCTAACCGTATGCATACTGGGAACTATATTCTCAGAAGGCAAAGCACTGCTATTTGGGCGGAGTGATTTGCTTGCAGAACTCTAGGTGAACTCTCTGCTCCTCACCACAGGGCTTCTCAGGTGCAAATCACTCTGCAGAAGTAGCAGTGCTTCGCCCTTTCTGAGAATATAGTTCTCAGTATGTATACGGTTAGAAAATGTCTGTGTCTTATGTGATCTTGTTATTCGTACACGCTGTGCCTATACAAATCATGTGCTAAGCCAGGCTAGCGGTGGGTGCGTCAGACAGAGTTACAACACACACAGAGATGAGAAGGGTATGTATGGACTTATCTATCTCTGGGGGATACAGGGAATAAGACAAAGTCCCAATAAGTCGGCGTGTTCCTTTTAAGTGACCAGGAACACATTTGGAAGGATAGAATCAGAAAATTTTTAGTTTTTCTTGAGTATATTTTAAAAATATTTTTTTATTTTAATTTATAAATGTTTATTTATTTTTCTATTTCATTTTAACATTTAACTGTTCAAAAGCAGACGTTCATGACTTTTAGATATATTAAGTTAGATAAAAAAAAGTTTTGAGTCACATGGTGTGGTTGTGTACTTATTTTCTAAATAAAAAGAAAACTCAAAACTGTAAGTCATAATAACTGAAAATAATTTGAGTTCTGGTAACTTATTCGGGTTTACAGCGTACTATAAATATGTTAAATGGCAGCGTGGTTTTCTATGTGAATGCCAGATAATTAAAAATAAAGAAATTATGTGATTCATCTAAAACAACCTTCTCATTTCATTCTTTTAGATACATTTTTTTAAATCGATGTATATGCTACTTGTATAGTCATTTTCAGTCTGTAAACTGAACCAGAAAACAAGTCAGTAGTATTAAGTAGTGCTCACTTAAAAAATGTGAGCTAATTAATTATTTACTCAGAAAAAGCAAGCTGCATTAACTTAAAAAATATGAGCTAATTAAGTGTAATTTACTTAAAATAAACAAGTTGTCTTCACTTAACAAGTATAAGCTTATTGAGTGTTACTTACTCAGAATAAACAAGCTGTGTTCACTTAGAAAATGTAAGTTTATTAAGTATTGTTTACTCAGAAGAATAAAGTTGCACTAATTTACCATTACTAAGTTCATTGAACTTACTTTTTTCAAGGCAATGAGTTTCCATACATTTTTTAAGTAAAGTCAACTTGTTAAAATTTACAGTGTACGGACACCCTATTCTCCAGCATCCAACACTGTTACTCACAATCTCCCAGCCTTATAAAATCTCCAAGACAGCAGTCTACTCATTTAATTACTGGCCCACTGTGATGTAATTTCATTATTGTTTTGCTTTTATGACAGTGGCAGTGGGATAAGATTTTCCTGTCTCAACACAGAGACACTGATGTCATGCCTGCAACACAGATGGAAACACAAGCTGCCCTGTAAAATATGGCTATGGTTCCACACTCTCTGTTCCTTTCATAAAAACAGTAATTGGTCTTCAGCTAGACTTTCAATACTGACATAATATGTTTATTTTTGCTCTCTTCCATTGTCATGTTTCCATGGGCCAAGCTATCCGCTGTAATACTGAAGTGAAGTGACACGTCCTAGGTCATAAACACACGGTGATGTGTTTTGTTCCCAACTGCCCCAAAAAAGTGTTTTGAATTCACAACAGCTCAGATTTGCGTCTCTGGCTGGCTTCTGGTCCATAGTTACAGCAGTGGAGGCTCATGGGTATTATAGTATTTAGAGCATCCACAATGCCAAACTGATGGAAAAAAAAAAACATGATGTCTCTGAAACTAAGTTGAAATAATTGTGTTTCTATGCTGAACATTGAGGAGATCAGTAAAAGAAAAACTTGAAATGGGAATACTGAAAGGGAAAAGCCTTCCTGAAGCAGCAGCTCCTCCCACCAACTATTTGAACGCACTCTTGTTTGTTTATTGTTTCAACCTTAAATTATAGATTCATTCAACCTTATCTCCACTCCATATTACTCGTCCTAGTCATGTTGGGCCCCCAACAATGTGTTAATGCCGCCTGGGGGTTCCTGTAGGGCTGGGCAATATATTGATATTATATCAATATCATGATATGAGACTGGATATCGTCTTAGAGTTTGGATATCGTGATATGACACAACTGTTGTCTTTCCCGGTTTTAATAGCTGGATTACAGTAAAGTGATGTCTTTTTTTGGGCAGTTTAGGCCTTTATTTGTATAGGACAGCTTAGACTTGAATGGGGAGAGAGAGGGGGAATGACATGCAGCAAAGGACCGCAGATCAGAATTGAACCCGCGGCTTCTGCGTCGAGGAGTAAACCTCTATATATGGGCGCCCGCTCTACCAGGTGAGCTAATCAGGCACCCATGATGTAATTTTTTAAAACTTAAACAGATGTACAGTATAATATCCACAGAACAAGTAGTAAGTAAAGCACTTTCTAATCATACAGTACAGTCACACAAACACCACATATACAGTATATATACTGTAGATCTGCACAGACAATCTTTTCATCTCTCAGCCCCATAACTTCGTCTCTCTAGCCTTTGATCTACTAAATGATATTATAATGAATTCTTTAACATTTTTTGTTTGTTCCTGTTCTCATTGAAATTCTGTGCTTTCAGCAAAGTAATATCATCCTTTTAATGTTGTGAGGCGATGGAAAGTAGATCCGAGGCCTCTATCCTGAGGACACACACACACACACACACACACACACACACACACACACACACACACACACACACACACACACACACACACACACACACACACACACACACACACACACACACACACACACACACACACACACACACACACACACACACACACGCCTCTTTGAGATTACTGGGTAAACAGTGGCCTTTTTCAAGTTGGGATATATACAGGACAAGTAAAGTTCAGTTGGAATCATTACACAAGTCCTTCCACATGCATTAATCTTGTATCAATCTCACATCAGTGGTGTATAGTATACAGAAGTATCAAAGATATAGTATACACAATGGAACATTAAGTGAGTGTGCCACTAAAGCATTTTACAGCAACATTTTAGGTGGAGTATGAGTGGATAATGGAGATGAATAACTGACACAATCTCAAGGCTTTGGCATACATTTCAAATGGCTGAACTTTTTTATGGGAAGCTTGAAGCTACTTCTAGAAATGTGTAGTGGTCAACACCCAAGACAATTGCTGCTGACAGTTTACATTTTAGGAGAAAATCCCACCTTCAAACTTTAAAACACAGGACTTTCACCCGGGAGAGCCGGGTTCGCGCCCAGCGTGTGGCGATTTTTCGGCCGTTTTTCTGTTTTTCTTTTTAATAAGCCTTACCCAATGTTTCTTTCCTAAACCCAACCATTTATTGTTGTCCTAAGCGTGTTTTTGTTGTTATTTTCCGTGTTTTTGTCACTGTTTTGTTACTAAAGCCTTTCCCTGTGTTCTTTTCCTAAACCCAACCATTTTTTTTTAATAGGCGTGTGACGTTCTCGCGATAGTACGTCGCGTTCTCGCGATAACGTGCAACGTCGCGAGTCCACGTGGTGGGTATGTTTACATCAGCTGTATACAGCGTAGGCATACACGTGGATAGCTGAAAATGCGTACAATAACACGCCATTTGGCTTTATGAAAGTGGCGTGTATATTTACGCAAAGTCATGATGCCATGTTGCCTTGATAAAATGTTTGTGTGATTTCAGAATTGGTTAGATTTTGTTAGCAGCTGGCATAGCTCATTCATCCTTCAAACTGACTGCAGACTGTTCTGGGAAGGAATTATTAGGCTGTGAGCAAAGTGCACAATTTCACTGAACTGCTGGCATGAGAAGAGATATTACATCTGGGATCAGATGGGTCACCTGGGATTAGGGTGTATAATTGCTAAAAGCCATGAGATCACACCGGGTGCTACTGTGGGAAACTAACGTCAGCCTGAACAGCCAGGCTACAGCAGGGCAAGCGGACTTCAATTTGTACACTAAGTCACCAAAATCACCAGATATTATTGACATTATGAATTCTTACTGACCTAAATTTACTATACCAATACTGAAAGGTTTGATAATCTGTATCCCATATAAATCAATTGAAAAGAGCTACTGTATGACAACAAATTACAGCTAACCAACCAATCAACCAACCAATATCATGTACATATTCAGAAATATTTTCTTTAAAAGACATTAACAGCCTGAAATAGACTGTCCTCTCCCTATAAGTAGATTGTGCAAGCAGCTCATAATGACTCATATTTACGTTTGCTGTTAGGCAGCGACCTCTCATGGCTGTAGTAATTAATCACGGTGAGGTGACAAAGTATTGTTTCACTCAGGAGACTGGGGTTTGTGTCTCGTGTGAAACCAAAAGTCAACGGCCACTTTCTGAAATGAACCGCCTTTTGCAGTGACGTCCATGACGTCCCCAATGTCTTTACATCCTCATTTTAGTAGTTTTATGTGACTCATTTTAAGCAAGCTGGATTTAACCAAAATGGCCTTTTAGCTGTTGTATCTGAGGTCCGGCACCTTGGTTGCAGTAAATCTAAAAGTATGATTGGTTACAGGAACATATTCATTTTTATCATAATAGTCAGAAGCGCTCAAAGTGTAACAGAGTTCGAATAAGCTAACAGTGTATGGAAGTTGCTGTTATAATAACCTAGTCCTCAACTCAGCATGAGTGGGTCTTCATGTAGGACCAGCATTAATAAAGTGTTGGCACCATTAAGAACAGCATCAGGACTCTGGTCTGGACCCTGTCTCTGCAAATCAACACTGAGTTTAATTAAGCCAAGCCACGCTGCCATTGACCCAACATTACTGTTTAACTTGGCAGGGCGGAGGGAAACCTATTTACTGTGAGCAAGAAAGGCAGTTTTATATGACTGTAGGAAAGTAGATTGCAAGGCTAATATTTGGAAATTGTTTTATTTAATTTCTGTATTTATTGAGTGTAATTTCTGAGCTCCTCTGCGGCATTTTTAGCATCAAAAGTGCGGGTGTGTGGCCCAGCAGTCAGACGGCAGGCAGCCAGAGGTTTGCTGGTTTGGAAGGACCAGCTCAGGCCTGATTACTGGGGTGTCCCTACAGGAAGAGTTCTCAAGTCCAATAGATTAGGAGCTCTTCCAGAGACCACAGCAAGAGGAGAAGAGAGAACATCAACCAAAGCATTCACTAGAAAGTACTGCTTAACACATAAAACGTGATTGCAATTTGACTTCCCTGTAAAGATACACATAAAACACATTTTATATTTTGCCTTACCCCTCAACACAAAGTAATTTGAGTCAGCAGAACCAGAGTTGTATAATGCAGTTCTGATCTCAGTAAATATTCTGTGCTGGGCTCATGTAGCTAATTTCAATTAACTGAAATTGTGGTTTTTATAATATTAAAACTAATTATTACTAATTATCACAACTATATAAAAATAGTTGTGATAAGCAAAAAGAAGAGATATGGCTTAAGTAGAAAAAGAGGACCAATCAATAAAACTATTACTATACACTTGGGTTGGATTTTGTCAGAGCTGTTGCAAGAAATTTGAGAAAGGAATATGTGAATTCATAAAGAAGTATCACATATTACCTCGTGTTTGGTATGTGCCTTGGAAAAAAGGGGAGACAATATTACAGACAGCTATTCCTCCTCCAGCTCTGAGATTCTGAAAGAAAAAAAAAAAAACTTAGTTTCTTAATTTCTTGCTTTTATATTTTTAAATAAAATAGAAAGAGTGGCTGGCGGAATTTTAAATTGTAATTGTAGTTACAACTGCAAGATGTTTTCATTGGCAAAGAAGGAAAGTGATGCTCCGGTTCTGTTATTATGGAAATTCAATTAGAGGTAATCCAAGTGCACTTCTCCATTGAGAACAGAATTATTTTTTCCTATGATTTTCCCCTAAAATGAGGCATCACCATAGACACATAGTGCACACTGTGTGAAGAACAACATCTGTAATGAATAAAGCCATTTCTGGATGTGATGAAACCATCATTGAAAAGAACAAGTATAATTATGCCAAAACAGATATGATGTCTGTATAAATCACATCAAATAGAAGAGGGATAAGTGATTGTGATTAAGGAACAACACAGGATCATATTAATTCTGTCTACTGCACTTCAATCTTCATCAGTCTGGATGTTAGCATTATCAAAAGAGGTAGCAAACACACAAGAAGCCCCCACAGCAAGAAGAGTCATCTAAACCTCTCGTCTTCTCGGCTGTGTGTGAGACAGCATGTCATTGCTTTAGCCAGGCATCGCCACAGCTAATCAAAGTGGATAAGAAATGCATTAGCCCACACAGCAGCAGCCTGCATTAGCTTGGGCACGCTAAAGCGAGCAATGTAATTGACCAGAAAAAAACCAAGTCAGTCAGTCAGTCAGTCAGTCAGTCAGTCAGTCAGTCAAGGAGGACTCAAAATAGCCTCTCAATAAAATACATACACACACACAGTGCAGTTTCTATTTCTTCAACGTGTGGTGCAAAAAGAGAAGCCTGTCCTTCAGAAGTGTTGCTATTTCTGTTTACCACAAGGCCCCAAATATTCTATCATTAGGGAAACTAGGAGGGAAAGGAAATACCACTGGGGAACACATGGACTCCGCAAAGGAACCTAACTGCCAGAGTGGAGACAAGTGGTTAAAGACTGTCATGTGACTGGTAACACATTTTATTTCCACTATATCCATATGTCCATTCATGTTAAGATGCCGCTTCACACTTCACTTTTTCTTTTCTCTATCACTAACTGATTCAACAACCTATAGATCATGGTTTTAACATACAGTTATAAATATACAGATTTTGGTGTACCTTTCATGGCAAAAATCTCAACAAAAAAGAAAGAAAAGAAAATGAAAATGATGTGTGGTGAGGTGAGTGGTGTGGTGAGTACCGGATAGTGAGCCAGAGCAGCACACCGACGCCACCATGATGGCTGAAACAAGCAGCACCTCCCTGGCTTGTAGTGGAAACAATGTGAATGTGCTTGAAGATGCAATACCATTGTGATAGCAGCTGTTGACTTGCAGCTTGCATAAGATTGTATTTGGCTTCTTCTTTAAAGTATTTTTTCCCGAAATAAATCATGGTCTTAAAAGTTAATTTTAACTCTTCAAAGTACAGTGTCTTTTATTAGAGGTCGACCGATATGGGTTTTCTCAGGCCGATGCCGATGCCGATCTTTTGAAATCAGGGTCGGCCGATGGCCGATATATGCTGCAGATTATTTTTGGCCGATATTTGGCCAATATTTGCTTGTTTTTAACCTCTATTTGAAAGATAAAATTTAACACTAATAAGTACTTAAGATACACAAAATTTCTCAACAAAAACATTTATTGAACACTTGAACACCAGTCTGCACTTGTATACTTACATTAAACATGTATAATGTAAAAACATATATTGCATAAATAAACAAAACTGGTAAGAAGAAAGAAAGAAAATAAACTTAACTTTGTCAAATAAACTTTTCAATGAAAAGATAAAGTAACTGTGCACTAAGCAGCATTTATCAAACATCTGAGAACAATAAAATAAATTAACCATTTTAACAATAGTAGTGCTGACACACAGTAGCAACCAGCAGCATTTCTTTGTTTTGGTGTTGGCTGGGTGAAGCGCTGCCATAAGGGGCTGGTTTTCTTTTCAGCCATCAGACTTAATGAGTAAAAAAGGGGGAAAATACAAGGTTAAGTTAGTATTTTTGTATAGTATCTTCTTCAAGTCATTTTATAGATAGGTATAGATATAAAATCTAACATTTGTTTTATAAATCAGCTAATATTTCAGTGCATTGTAATATGTGATACAAGGCTAAAAACGTTTCTATCATCTTCCCAAAAACTGTCCTGAAACATGTATTTTTGTTTTGTTTTGTTTGTTGACAGACAAAGCCAAATGGACAAAACCTAATTATCGCAAAAGGGGGGAAAACAACTTTATTATTTTTACAATGATTTAATAATTATATTAAATAATATATTATATAACTATAACTTATAATAATAATGTATTTCACTAGTAAATTGCTGTTGAACGACAAAAACAACTACCATCTGCTAGCTAACGGTAGGCTAACATTAGCTGCTGACGAGTGTAATGTTAACTAGCGTCACATGCTGCGATGTTTCTGTTATTCTAACATTCGTTTTCGAGCATCAGAGAGCAACGCAGACATATCAGTGGCACCGAAATGACTCACAGAAATCCGCGTTGCTATTCGGTCCGGTAGATACGGGTCGTTTAGGCACAGGGGCCATATTAGCAGCGGGTCTACTCTTTACCAACCCTAGCAACGACGCTAGCAAAGCAAAGCCAGTCCTTCACTAGCCTATGGTGCGGTGGACTCTTTTAACTACAACTTCTTTCTCTGCATTGAGTTGACAACCCTCTCAAATATAGACACACAAACAGAACAAATAATAAAAGTCTCAGATCCACTGTCTGTGATTGCAAAATTCTAGCTTAATTATTGTGAGATGACAGCATGACATGACAGCTATTAATATCCAAAGTAGCCGAACGTCATGTCGCCTATTCATGTTTTTTTCTCGAAGTTGGCAGTAACATGTCATACGTTTTTCATTAAATATATAGGACTTTAAGAATTTAATCCTTACCGTTTTCTCCGAGGAACAGCTCCTTCCTTAGGCACTGGGTGAGGTCTGCTCACTCTGCTGGTAATTGACTCTAGGGGCAGCGTGCGTCGAACACGTGTTCCACAACAACAACAACACCAGGCTGCCCGCAGATGCGCCTGCCTATTAATCGGCTTGATATTGGCCGATGCCGATTATGTAAAAAATGCCAAAAAATCGGCCGATTAATCGGTCGACCTCTATCTTTTATGTATTGAACCAAAACCAAAAGGGAAAGAGACAGAAATCACTTAAAGATAAGGGTGAATATTGTTTTCACAGGCCTTTGCATGCAGGCAAGTATTGACATTATGTTGAAAATATCACAGATTCATGTCCCCCAGGTATTGACCCTGATAGCACTATACAAGTGGATGATTCTGAAAATGTTTTCTGCAGGATAACAAGTAGTACTATTATTATTCCAGTAACGTGTAGTACTGGTGCTATTCCAGTAACATGTAGTACTAGTGCTATTCCAATTATAATCAACAACAGACCACACAAAGTGGTGAATAGAGGGGCAATACTTAACAACCTAATTGGAATTAAAACTACCACTGCAATGATAGAAAAGGATAGGAAAATTAGATGTGGATTAGTAAATGTCAGATCTCTGTCTTCTAAAGCGTAACTAGTAAATGAATTGATATCTGATAATCAAATTGATTTATTTTGTCTTACTCAAACATGGCTGGGCCATGAAGAATATGTTAGTCTAAATGAAGCCACCCCTCCCAGTCATATTAATACTCAAATTCCTAGAGGCTCAGGCCGAGGAGGGGGAGTTGCAGCCATATTTGATTCACGCCTGTTAATTAACCCTAAACCTAAACTAAATTATAACTCTTTTGAAAGCCTTGTTCTTAATCTTCAACAGCCAACACGGAAATCAGTACAGCCAATTATATTTGTTGTTGTCTACCGAGCTCCAGGTCCGTATTCTGAATTTTTATCTGAATTTCAGAGTTTTTATCATGTGTAGTACTTAAATCAGACAAAGTACATATTGTAGGTGATTTTAATATCCATGTAGACGTTGACAGCAATAGCCTTACTACTGCTTTCAACTCACTTCTAGATTCTATTGGCTTCAGTCAGAGTGTGCATGAGGCCACGCACTGTTTTAACCACACCCTCGACCTCGTGCTGGCATATGGTATCAAAATTGAAGATGTATTAGTATTCCCGCAAAATTCTTTATTATCAGACCACTTCTTAATTACTTTCGAATTATTCATACCCGATTATACGACATTAGATAAAAGCTTCTATACTAGATGCCTATCTTAGTCAGCTAGTTAGTTAGTGCTATAGCTAAATTTAAGGAAGACATTCCAACAGCACTAAACTCATTACCTTGTTTTAATACAACAGAGGACCTTTATGTAAACTTTAGTCCCTCTCAAATCGACAATTGTGTAGATGGTGTTACGGCCTGCCTACGGACTACTTTAGACTCTGTTGCTCCACTCAAAAAAAAGAAGATGAAGCAAAGGAAACTAGCACCTTGGTATAACTCCCAAACTCGTAAATTAAAGCAAAACTCGCGAAAACTTGAAAGTAAATGGCGCTCCATCAAAATGGAAGAGTCTCGTTTGGACTGGCAAGACAGTCTGAAAACCTATAGGACGGCCCTCAGACATGCCAGATCAGACTATTACTCAGCATTAATAGAAGAAAACAAGAACAACCCAAGGTTTCTTTTCAGCACTGTAGCCAGGCTGACAGATCTGGCTGACAGCCACAGCTCTACTGAGCCATCTATTCCTCTAGCTCTGAGTGGTGATGACTTCATGAGCTTCTTTAATGATAAAATTACAAGAATTAGAGATAAAATTCGTCACCTTTTGCCCTCAACTTCTAATGGTTCACCTTTCAACGCAGGACTGCAAGAAAGAACGACTAGACCTGACATTTACTTAGACCGTTTTTATTCTATAGACCTTCAACAACTTATGGTAAAGGTATCTTCAGCAAAGCCATCTACCTGTCTCTTAGACCCCATCCCAACGAGATTACTCAAAGAAGCATTACCCGTGGTTAACACCTCTCTACTAGATATGATCAATATGTCTCTATTAACAGGTTATGTACCGCAGTCATTTAAAGTAGCTGTGATAAGACCTCTTCTGAAAAAACCCACCCTCGATCCTGAGGTCTTAGCAAACTATAGACCTATATCCAACCTTCCCTTTCTCTCCAAGATCCTTGAGAAAGTAGTTGCTAATCAGTTATGTGATTTTCTCCATAGCAACAGCTTATTTGAAGACTTTCAATCAGGATTTAGAAAGCATCATAGCACAGAGACGGCACTGGTGAAAATTACTAATGACGTTCTAACTGCTGCAGACAAAGGACTTGTCTCCATACTTGTTTTATTAGATCTTAGTGCTGCTTTTGACACTATTGACCATACAATCCTGTTACAGAGATTGGAACACTTGGTTGGCATTTAAGGAATTGCACTAAGCTGGTTTAAGTCTTATTTTTCTGATCGATCTCGATTTGTTAATGTTAATGATAAATCCTACGCGAGGGTTATGCATGGCGTTCCACAGGGCTCGGTGCTTGGACCAGTTTTGTTCTCCTTGTATATGCTTCCTCTTGGTAATATCATTAGGAAACACTCAATTAACTATCACTGCTATGCGGACGACACCCAATTATACTTGTCAATCAAACCAGACGAAACAAGTCAGTTAGCTACACTTCAAGCATGTATTAAAGATATAAAATCCTGGATGACCTATAATTTTCTGATGTTAAACTGTAACAAAACTGAAGTTATTGTGCTGGGCCCTAATCACCTCCGAACTTCATTATCTACAGATATAGCTACTCTGGATGGTGTTGTCCTGGCCTCCAGCACTACTGTCAGAAATCTAGGAGTTATTTTTGATCAGGATATATCCTTTAACGCCCATCTAAAACAATCATCGACCACAGCCTTTTTTCATCTTTGTAACATTGCCAAAATTAGGAATATCCTGTCTCAAAACGATGCGGAAAAACTGGTATGGACCAGTTTTTCTGCATCGTTTTGAGACAGGATATTCCTAATTTTGGCAATGTTACAAAGATGAAAAAAGGCTGCATTCGTTACTTCCAGGCTGGACTATTGTAACTCTCTACTGTCAGGTTGCTCAAATAAGTCCCTTAAGACTCTCCAGCTGATCCAGAATGCTGCAGCACGTGTTCTGACGAGAACTAAGAGAAGAGATCATATTTCTCCTGTTTTAGCTTCTCTGCATTGGCTTCCTGTAAAATACAGGATTGACTTTAAAGTCCTTCTCCTGACCTACAAAACCCTAAATGGTCAAGCACCATCCTATCTAGAACAGCTCCTAGTACCTTATTGTCCCACTAGAGCACTCCGCTCCCAGAATGCAGAGTTACTTGTGGTTCCTAGAGTCTCCAAAAGTAGAATGGGAGCCAGAGCCTTCAGCTACCAGGCTCCTTTCCTGTAGAACCAGCTCCCAGTCTGGGTTCGGGGGGCAGACACCATCGCCTCATTTAAGAGTAAACTGAAAACTCTCCTCTTTGATAAAGCTTATAGTTAGGTTAGATATGGGTCTATGGTGGAGTGAGGAGTTGTAGCGTCCGCCTAACCCGGCCCACCTGCTTCTCTTCGTAGTCATCAGATTTATTGATCATATAATTAATAATATAGTGTGAGTTGAGGGGGGCAGGTCAGTACAGCCGCTCATCAATGTTTTTATTTGTTTCCTTTTGTATGCATCCTGTCCCAGAACTGCTTGTTACTAACCTAGCTCTGGGGAGTTTACTCCTCGGAGTCCTTATGTTTCTTCTTCGCAGAGCTATGCTCTGCGATTCCCTTCAACGCCCAGCCGCGTCCTGCTGCGTCTGCTACACCCACCCGTGCTCTGCAGCGCCACGTTTCATCCCGCAACGTCCTGCTGTGACATGAACTACAACGACTACCTTCAAAGTCACTGTTCCACTATTTTCAATGCGACTATTATCGCCTTCACACCCCCAACCGGCCCCGTCAGACACCGCCTACCAAGAGTCTGGGTCTGCCGAGGTTTCTTCCCAAGAGGGACTTTTTCCTCGCCACTCTCGCAATAGCCATTTACAATGCTTGCTCTTGAGGGAATTACTGTAATTGTTGGGGCTTTGTAAATTGTAAATTATAGAGTGTGGTCTAGACCTACTCTATCTGTAAAGTATCTGGAGATAACTCGATCATAAAAGTTATGATTTGATACTATAAATAAAATTGAATTGAAATTGAATTGATTGCCAAAATCAAACGGTGGTGGAAACAATGAAAATATGGGACTCAAGCAGAATGCAAGGTGCATCATTTGTAGAGATACTAAAATCTAAACTCTGCAGCTAAATATTCAGAATGGACAAAGGGCCCTTGTCATAAACTCAATAACCTTATGTGAGGTGACTAAATACAAGCTGCAGTCCTTTATCCTGTGGGTAACATCACCAACACTGACCTTTCCTTAAGCACCAAGCTTTCTTATTGAGGACCTCGGTCTGGTTTCAGAGGTCAATTCATAGTTTGAGCTCATTCTAATTCTCTTATTCTGTGACGTCTGAATTTCTTCACTATGTTCAGTTTATATACCTTGCACAAATGAAGCTTAAACTCTATCAAGCTCCAACCAACTAGCTGACATGAATCACTTCTATCACTGAAGTAATATGGAAAGCTTAGGTCTTGAGAGTGATTTCAGACACTGTTACCCCTACCAGTAACCACAATGCCAAAAGACTGAACTGACACACTCACCAGCAGTTATGCGTCAAATCTATACTCATGCAATCACCTTGCTCTAGCATAAAGACCAAGTGCATTTGATTAAATGGGCTGGGATCCCAGAAATGTTTCCAGCTAAATTACATTAGGAGACAGCAAAGTTTTGACTGCCATTCTCATGAAACAATATCAAACATCCAGCACACCATCGTAGAGTATCATAACCAGTTTTTGGAGGGTGTCCCGTTTCATCTTGGCAGACGTAAAACCATGTCTATTAATGTTTCAAATATGTTCTACTATGTTATCCACATGCTCGCAATCCCGACAATGTTTTTTTTTACATGCAGCACAGTATATCCTCCTGTATGTTTGAACTGATGCAGAGATGACCGAGGGTTGGGTCCCTTTGTGTCCCATCCTTCTGTGAATAGGCTGATCTAACTATCAAGGGATGATGGGAGTTATATTCCTTTAAATGTAAACACTTGAAAAATACTTAACTTAGACATCTTAATCACATTTACAGTAATCAGAACATTGTGCACATGTACCCATTATGAACAACAGTTCTCACTGAAATGAATCCTAACATATAGTACATACAGTGATATACCTTAAATAATTTGCGGTACCTTCGCCAAAAAAAATTTGATAAAGTGTATGTGACTTGGCCACATTTAAAGTTTAAAGCATTTTTAAACTTCAGGACCCTGAATGAATATTTGATCATGGGACTTAAAAAAAGAGACATTTCAGCCTTAAGCTGAATTATGTTATGAAGCCACTCCTCCAGCAACATTATCCATCAATCAGAAACTGAAAGGTCACTAGGTGTTAGCAGTGCCTTGACATTTATTGGTGACAGCTCCTAACTAATTACGATGTATTCGCTTTAAACTGCAATGACATTTTTGGCCATTTGGGGCAGCAGAAACAAGCTATAAACACAACGTATACGCTAATACTACCTTTAACGTTGATATGTCTAACGTGTTAGCAAACAGTTGCCTATTTAAACATACAGCAACATTAGCGTTGCTTTGAAGTCCACCTGATGAATGTAACTCAAATATTCACTCTCCCTATATATATATATATCCATTTTGGAAACTAAAAATGGCAACTAAGTACTTGCCATATCTCTGATTCTGTTTATGTTAGAGCCCCTGAAATGTAAATATGGGGTAATGTATATAATGTGAGGGCTGTCTGGGGCCCCAAAACCATTTTACACTATTTTTCTGCTTTCAGAGGGCCAGTAATGAAAAATATGACATCTGCTTGTGCCTTTCAATCATTGGGATCTGTTGTACACCATTTTCTTCTGTGCCCCCAACACATTTCATGGCTGTGGGAGTTATGTCTGAAGATATTAAACCCTAAATTTGGCTTTCTGTTTAAGGCATTTTTTTAGGGGGTAAAAATGACAACATTGCCAGTGGCTAAAACTGTGATTCCTAAAAGACAGCCAACACATTTACAGAACTCATTTTTTAGTCTCAAATAACATATACTGTACATAAGGTTTGAACAAAATCTCAAATGTACACAAAAAACGGATTTGAAATGGAATGACCCAGCGCTGCTTTGAGCTAAATGCTAACGTCAGCATGCTCACATTGACAATGTTATGTTCAAAGTCACAAACTGGAAGATAAATTAAAATATCTTGCACTGTACTATTAAGTGAATTATCTCAAGTGTTTAACAGTTACTTAGAGTTAATGGTCAACAACAACGGAACAGAGGTGCTAACCCCGGCTGAGTTATTGACTCATTATAGAAACCCATTATTCATAATGCCATTCACATGATAATTAAACTCCTAATGAAGAGAAACATCAACACATGACACTGCACTGCAACAAAATGAAAGTACTGTACATCTGCTCCAGACTAGATAGTAGCCAGGATATCTAAGCCTGCTAAGAGATAACTGACTGGAGATGCTCCCTGTGGTCTCAGCCCTCTGGCAGGGTGACAGTGTAACCATGACCTGATTACCTGTCCCCTGAAGCCTGTAATCACTAAAGCCAGCAGACAGGCACTGTCAGTCCTCTGACAGGGAGGATAATTGAAGGTGATGCTACATGCTACTAGCTCTGCTAATGAAATATGAAAACAAAGAGCAGGGACAAGGTAGCAGGGCACCAAAGAGGACTGAATTCCAGAGCAGGACATTTTTCTGACTATTCACCAGCAACTTTTCAATTTACCTTTTTTTTTTTTTTTTTTTTTACTTTACATGCGTTTACTGGCTAACTTATACACCTTTCTTACAGCAGCAAATATACGCCACACAAACATCACTTCTAAACATGATTATGTTCTTAACAACTCTTGTAAAAACAAATACAGAATTTATTTTTTTCTTAAACAAGTTGGAGGACATTTCCCAACCTTCTGAAAATTGTCCTGACTGAACTGAGAGTTGTGAGGCTCGATGGAGTGTAATTCAAAGAAAGATTTCCAGGACATAGTGATGGGAAAGCAACTCATTCCAACTATCGACTTTTTGAGAATTCCTCCAGGCCTTGCCAGGTTAGAAGAGCAAGTAAGACCATCTTCCCGCTGTTTTTAAATACAGGTTTGTGACAGGTGGAGATGCTCTATGGGAACCAAAATGTGTTGTATTTTACTGGAGAATAACATTCAGAAATGCTAAAACTATATTTGCCTTGAGGCACAAAGTGTGTTGGAACCTCTGTTCACCCACCCGTCATTTGGTCAAGTTCCCGTCGCAATGCTTATCACTTATCTTAATAGGTTGTCTAGATGAGCTGCTTGCTTTATCAAGAAACATCTGTAAAGCTACCACAGCCAGTCTAAAATAAGTTTGTGAATATTGAGTTTTGCCATCTCTCTTTTCTTACAAAGGTTTAGTGTTTTTAATTTACCTGCCAAAAAGCTCCAAACAGCTTGAAAAGGGCCAATTTGAAGCAAATGTGTGAGATTTAAGAATTTACACACAGACTTAAAAAGTCCTAATTAATGGGTTACTTTGAAGAAATTCAAAAATATTTTCTCCAGTCAGCCATGCTTCGTCATAGTTCCCCATTTTGGTGCTGCCACATCACAAATGTCACATTCAATAATTTCACGTTTTTTATGTTTTTAAAATTATGAACAATACATAAACATTAACATCAGCAGTAGTCTTAAATGTATTCAAAATGGTGATGAATTTCACTGAATCTAATGTTCCAAACACTTTGACGTTGTTGCTGTATTATCAACATGACATATCTGGAGTTAAGATAGTTGTTTTTAATTTCATGATAAAGCGTTAATACTTCCCTTCTACGTTTATGGGTAAGTCTTGAATTTTCTTATTTTTCTTAGAAACCATGACATGCATTAATGCAATTCATTTTAAAACTGAACCATGCACATTAAAGTTTAGAACTCAAAACCTGTGCCAATAGGGAGGAGGGACATTAAGGCATACTGTAGATTCACTTTTTTTTTTCTTAAAGCATTACTCACATGCCCTTAATGTACTTTTAAAAGGGTTATTGGACGATGTAATTGGTCCTCCTGTCAATGCTGGCCACAAAGAGCTCGCTTCTTAGAGTCTGGCTGCTGCTTTAGCTGAACTTAAAATGTATTTTAACACAAAATGAAGGCTGTGAATTTTATCACTTACACTGTAATCGCTTTAGGAAGGGATCTCTTTGCAGTCAGTGTGGGCATAAGACATAAACACTTTCAATATAAATATGGGCATATACAGTAAGCAGGCCTATATGAGGATAGACTTGAATAAATGTGAAGCTATCCTTTACAACCAGATTACTTTATCCAAATGTTCACACTGCATTTTAAAACAAAATGACATCAGTTCTGACCAATAACTGGCATTAACAAAACTGAAATTGTAGTTTCTATAACTTCGCCATAGTCTGTGATGTTTGTGGTGTTACTCTTCTTTTCCTGCTTCAGTTAGGGATTTCCTACAGGATGTTGTCTTAGGTCCTTGAGCGGACATGAAGTATGGTTGGTATTTTTGAGGTAGTATACTGACAGCATTTTGGAATAAAACTCAACACTCTGTGTTTGGCTGTGTGACAACAGGCTACAATTGCCTTCATGTATTTATTGCTATGGTGTCACTGTAATGGGACCATAGACTAAATAATGGGACTAAAAGATTCCTGTAGGACTTCCGATATGACTTTGCTGCTGAATTGTAATTCACTTTTTGGTATTAGCTTTTGGTGCTCCAACAGCAGCTCTACTGATATCCCTCTTAGAAATAATCATACAAATACTACACTTATTTTTTTTATCCCGGCTAAAACCAGCTAACGTTTAATGGTTTGCACAGCTGAATCAAAGTTTGATGAAGCTCTCCATCATCACGGCTGATCACAACATGTAGGCTACAGGAGACGTACTGCTGTACCACATGCAACGACACAACAAAACGAATTACCAGCATACAGCGGTTATTAAATATACAAGTAGGCTACATTACGTTGTACAAAGGATGTAGCCTACTGTCATTACTGTAGGTTGTTTAGGAAACAATAGTGTAACGGACCAAGGAAACAAGATATGAAGTGTAGCTGGTGGCTCCGTCAGTCTCTACAGCAGAGAAGACAGACAGTAAACCCACTTTGTCACATAATAAGGAAGAGGACTTACCCCTTTGTAAGCTGCTGTAAACAGTTAGTTTTTATTTGAAGTGTCTTCGGCAGACCCAAACACACAGGTCCTCGTCCGCTATATTTAGGAAACTGACAAACTCAGAGAGCAGCGCGGGGTTTAGCTCCTCCCACCACAGTGTGCGTGCAGCTACGTCTGCGCGCGCGCGTTTGGATCATATGAGCATGAGTATGCATGCATGTTGTGTCATAGTGTGTAAGTAATTGTGTGAACGTGTTTCAGTCAGTGTGTAAATATGACTTTACCAGTAGGCCTATGCTTTGAATTGGTCTGTGGGAGTAGCTAACTACAAGTTCTTACATACTGTAGCTCAGTGGTTCCCAAAGTGGGGTCCTTCAGGGAGTTCCAGGGGGTCCCCAACAAAAAGGGGGAATACTTATTCCCACTATCATTATTTCCACTATGATTATATCCATAAGTAACACAGTGACAGAATATGACTATTTTGGTCATTGGTTTCATACACTTTCCGTAAAACATCTAAAAAAGCAAAAATCCTGTCAGATGGGGACCCTTGGACGAAATCTTGGGCAAACAAATTGGGGTCTGTGGTCCAATTTGTGCCAGTTCATGGGTCCTTGACATGAAAAAGTTTGTGAACCACTGCTTTAGCTCAATGTAATAAGGACAGTATAAACCTGCGATGTAATCATAAAAACCTGAGATTATTCTATTATAAGGTGATACCAGATATAGATTGATACCAGACTTTTTTAGCTGGTAGCCTACAGCATAGTGTCAACCCAAACACAAGTCTAGTGGAATAACTGATCCATTGATACTATGTTTATCCCTGCCCAGAAGGAAGCAGAAGAAAACTTGTGACTGAAAGGCCACAGATTCAAGTTTCTGCACCAGCTGAGAAGGAGGGCTTGGAGCAGTCAATGTAGTGTTACTCTCTTACCTTAACAACACTGTTAATGAAGTGTTGAGTAAATCACAACCAGCATATAGCATCCATGAGCAATACACACCATGCTTCAATGACAGAAGCAGAGATGGGGCATATATACTGTATGTATTGTCCTTTTCTCAAGCAAGAGGCTGCTTTTGGAAATCAATGTGTACAATATAGTATGCCTTTCAAGCATTTCTTAGAGAGCATACAGTAGCTTTCATGTGTGCCCACAGAGGATATCAGAGTACATAAAGAAAAGTTCTTTGCTAAACGTATGATTGTGTTTTGAAACTAAACCCTTCGAACAAACACATTTTACTGTAATTCCATCATTGGGCCCTCAGAAGGAAAAGCAACAACAAGCTCTGGTGCCACCATGTGTCCTTGGGTCAGATGACAGCTGAAGCACTGGTTCAAAGCAGCAGGCAAAGGAAACATCTGTTAAAGAAGTAGATTAAACCACCAATCAACGCTCTTTTTTGCTTATTGTAAAGGCTAGAATTCAGTTTCTTGTAAATAAATCACATTGGTTTAAGTGTGTGTGTTTGCCTCTGTCACCCCCCAGAGCTGCCATGGTTAACGGGGTCCTTGTTTTGCAGCTAAAGGTTCTTGTGTTCACATGAGCCGAACTGAACTTCATGCATGTTTTAATCAATGTTACAATCTGTGCAAACAGTTAAAACTACGCAATAAACTCAAATATAATGGAGGGTATTTTTCTCATCTTACTCAGTTGGATTTCTATACAACAAGAAACAGGCTTGAGTGTGAAATGCTCATTAGATTAGCTCTTAACATGCTTTTTTTTTCAAGTGAGGCATCCCTTCACATCTTCATGTGTAAAGATTATATATCTCAATATGTACATTGTGTATCCCCATCGTTTTTTTTATCATGATTGGAAGGTGAGAGGATGGAGAGTGGAGAGATAAAGCAGGGATTGAAAGAGCAGACTGGGGACGAGGCCTTTCCACTAAAACACAATAACCACAGATGAAAGGAATGTCATGCGTTAACAGGATTTCACAGCAGAAAACCCTCTTCCTCATAATACACTGGCTGGATTTGATGCCCATACTGGGTGTGTGAAATTCTCTTTAAAAGAACTGTAGTAGCAAACTTTCTCTATGAACTGACCCTCAAGCAAATTCACTGACTTTGTTAAAACTATATCAGCCACGTCACCCCATCAATACGCATTTCTTAATGGTTTCACTGAAGAGGATAGTGTTGAAGTTAAAAAGTTAAAACCCGGCTATTGTTTTGAAAACAATGTACTTGCTAGATCTAATCAAATACACTAATCAGCATTTGACTGCCTCACCCAAACTCTAGCTTCTAAAGAATTAATTAGGTCATGGCTGTTATTTAGCATACTGTAGGAGACTCATTGTCCCCACAGAAAAGGTAACTGTTGTCTCTTTTTGGGGGAGCCATCCCCTGTTGAGCCAGACGGGATTAAGACAAAGAACGAGTATTGCTGTAGTTTGGAAACAATTGACACCGTCTCGGTAAGATCCTGTGACCGGGTGTAGCCTCAAGACACTGATTGGGAACATACACCTTTTCTTTTGAGAGACATCTGACCAATAGGGGAAGATTTCATTTGAGGAACCACCCAGATGTAGGGGAATAAATGTGTGATCCGGGGAATGTCTCAGGACTTCAATCTGTGACCCCGCAAGGGAAGCAGTTGGAGTCCGCTGTTTATAGTGTATTTGTTTGTCATGTCACATGACTGTTTTTCTGTAACTCCGCAAGGAGAGCATGAGATCAGTCCGCTGTCAGCTGCAGTGTAACAATTGTGTTTTGACTGTCGTTTTCACCGTGTTGTTTTATTAAACCTTTTAGTTAACTTTCAATTCCCCCAGCCTCTCCTTCCTCCTCCAGAAATCAGAACAAACACGTCTTTTAGAGATTTCTTAACAGATGGTGACCCCTGACGTGGATTTTTGGAGGACGAAAGGAAAAAGGCAAACTGATAGAAGGAGCTGGTATCTGCTGATCTCTCACACAGGGCCCGGAATTGAAAGGTGAGCCAGAACCTGTTTTTATCAAAAATCTGCAATAGTTAATTTAGAAAGATTTAGGTGGGAGAGATCAGCAGCGTCAACTGGTAAGTCTATTCAAATCTGTAAAAATAATGATAAAGTAATGCCCAATTGAGAACTACGGTGAAAACGATAAGTATGTTGTTTGTTGTTATCTGTATTGTGTGTGATTTGTATGTGTTAGCTTAAATGGCCTGTGAAATCCATGCTATAATTAGGCTAATGCACACACAATAAGTCCGTAGAAGTCGGCCGAGGTGAAGCCCTTGAAAGTGTTGGTACCGTGTGCATAGCTTATAGATGTCCGTACAGTCAGCCAGGGGTGGAGCCCTTGAAAAAAAATATTAAAATGTCCGTGAAGTCGGCGGGGGTATTAGACCATGAAAAGGATAAGTAAAAGTCCGTAATAGCCGGCCCGAGTTAGACTCTGAAAAATTTTAAATAAAAGACCGCGAGGACGGCGACAGAAAATTAGTTTCTGTGAAGGCACGGAGGAAAACATTAAGACTTTTTAAAGCCAGTTTAATAGCTGTGGAGTATAGGACCTGGTAAAGCTGACGTTGAGTGACGACAGGCGTAAAGCGCCATGGGAAGGTACTTCAGTTTTCCTCGTGACCCATAGTATGGAAATAGGAAAAATCAATTAAATAGGTATAGTCGAATTGTGTGAAAACACTTAGGAAATTGTACAGAGGCCTACTGTAAATATTTTTGAAATAGAATTGTGGTGTTGGGATTTGAGTCTGCGGCAGCGACTCGCGCGCGCTGTGTGTGTTTTGTGAAAAATTGTAAATAAGATTGTTTTGTTTAAATTGAGAGCGTGCAGCTCAGCGGTGGGGTTTGTGGACGTGTTGAGGTTACAGACGCAGTTTGGTTGTGGATGTTTGTTTGTGTTGAGTTTTGCATTGGAAATTCCATTTCCTGAGTGGTATAACGAACAGCGACTCCATCTGGTTGGTAAATCATACAACAGAGCGTCTACTAAAACCAGCTAGGGGTTGTAGCCGATTCTGTGGTCTGTCCTGGGACCAGTGGTCTCTGGCAGGGACCAGTGGTCATAACCACTAGGGGCGCTAGAGACACTGGTCGCGACCAGCTCCTCAGTGGTCTTCCCTGTGGTCCCTGTGGTCTGTGAAGCTGCTTTATTGTCAAACCCTTCCTGTTGTTTTGGCAGCACTGTTAGCTGGATAAATGTCTGAGATCACAATCTTTTGTCTATAAAATACACTATATCATATATATTATGATTATTGTAATTATTATTATTGATAATGGAGATCTGTGTGGTCAGGACCAGCTGGTCTCTGGCACGGACCAGTGGTCACAACCACTAGGGGCGCTAGAGACACTGGTTGCGACCAGTGGCACAGTGGTCATTACCAGCATCTTACTGGCACAAAGGGCCCTAAAATGACTGGTCCTGACCCCCTCCTCTGTGATCTGGTCTGTTCTTTGGACCAGTTGAGTGATCTGTGGAGTGTTTATTTTTAATACAACTTTTCACGTTTCTCAAAGCAGAGTCGCCTAATGTGAGAAGCCATAATCGTTTGTCTATCCAATGCTATTGATCACTATTATTAATAGAAATCATAATAACAATGATTAAATTCTTATTATTAGTCGTAGTTGTATGAGTAGTACTATCGACTATGCAGTTCCGTGTCTTCCATTGAGAATTGAAGATTAATTTTCAATTGGTTTTTCGATCATGCCATGGCTGCATGGCCACTGCCTTTAAACTAATGAAATGAAGTAAACGGTTGGTGATTCAGTTCCTGGCCAATAAGAAGCCATTTCCAATTTTGATGCCAGGTGTGATCATATTGATCATATGCTGTATGCTCATTTTTTTTTTTTTTTTTTTTACAAGTGTTTTTATTGCTTTAGAGAAGATATACCCCATCCCACCCACAACAAACCCTTGAGGAAAGGAAAGCTAAAGAAACAAAAAATAAAAAATAATAAAAACACCTTTCTTTTATTACTCATGATAGCAAATAGTATAATCAGTGTGCTTCACAAATCTTAGCAGTTATTAAGAGGGTTGTGTAGTAAGTCTTTCAAAGTAAGCCAGTAAAGGGTCCCAGTTTTTGTAAAATGTTCTGGTTAATCCTCTAAGAAAGTATTTGATTTTTTCTATTTTTAGAAACATCATAATATCAGAAACCCATGTGGAGGCTTTTGGTGGTGTAGATGTTTTTGTAGTATTCTCCGTCGTGCTATTAAGGTGACAAAAGCAACAACACTTTCCTTCCCATTGGACCTTACAATATCACCATCAAGTTGTAGATCTAAATCAAAGGCTTCATTTAAGACCTCAAATATTGAAGCCCAGAACTCTCTCAACCTGGAACATGACCAAAACACGTGAAGTAAATCTGCTCTGTCCATTCTACATCTTTCACAGATGTCATCCATGTCAGAGTATATTTTGGCCAGTTTAACCTTACTGTAGTGCATACGGTGAAGAACTTTAAACTGAATCAAATTCAAACGTGCACAAGAAGAGGTCGCATTCACCCAGCTTAGAGCTCTGTCCCATATAGCATCTGATATATTTGTCCCTAACTCTTCTTCCCATTTTGCTTTGATAGGATCCATGGATATACTGTAAAGTGAGATTTGAGACTCATGACTTCACAGAGCAACTTAGAGAAATATGCAAAGAGTATTCCTCTTCCACAAAGCCGAGCCAGATGTTTGATGCCCATGATGTTAAGGTATAGTTTTAGAGAGTTAAGACAAATAAGAGCATGGGGCCTGATTCTATTACAGGAAGATTGCTAAAGCACTGTTCAGAACAGCTTTGTGATGTGTTCTGTAAAATATTTAGGATATCTCTGGAGCAGTGAAGGGTCCCAAAGTTATGGAAGGAGTCCAATGTTGTTCCGGTGGCTAAAAGTGGAACCCCTAAGGTGCTAAATGACCTCAGACCAGTGGCACTGACTTCACTGGTCATGAAGTCATTTGAAAGGCTGGTCAAAAGGGAACTGATAACTATGGTGGAGGGTGCTCTGGACCCCATGCAGTTTGCATATAGGGCAGGGATGGGGGTAGAAGATGCCTAACTTTCTGTATAAGCACCTGGAAGGTCTTGGCACTCATGCCAGACTTTTATTTATGGATTTTTCATCAGCTTTTAATACTATTCAACCACATATTTTAGCTTGGAAACTGCATACCTATTTTAATTTTGATGTAAATTTTGTCGGCTGGATTGCAGATTTTTTAACATGTAGATCTCAGAGGGTTAGGGTTAATGGCTTTCTGTCAGAACAGCGCTCCTCTTCCACTGGCTCTCCTCAGGGCGGTGTCCTGTCCCCGTTGCTGTACATTCTTTACACCAATGACTGTAGAAGCCAGCATGAGAACAGGCCCATTCTGAAGTTTGCTGATGATACGGTCATCATTAGCCTGCTCAGCCATATTGTAAAGTTGGCTGGTAAGGTGTTTCCCACAGTCCCCCTTGATGGTTATCTTTGACCAGCAAGTTCTTCGCAAGGCCCGGTCTATATTAGACTGCACAAACCACCCCCCCTTCACTCTGAGTTTGTAATACTCCCATCAGGTCGCAGATTTAGAGTACCTCGGTTTAAGACCAGTAGGGGTCAAAACTCCTTTGTCCCATGTGCAATAACTCAGCTTAATTTGCACATGTAATGTAGTACTCTTTTTGTTTTTAGAGATTGTTCCAGTGGTGATAAATTCTGTTGTGTGTATTACACAGGAAATCTTTTTTGTACTCGTCTTGTATTGTTGCCTCTATTTGTATGTGGCTTGAATGTGTTTCTTTTTATCTTTCACTTTTAACTGCATATCAAGTTTCCCATTTGGGATAATAAAGTGACTTAACTTAACTGAACTGAACATAATTGAATTATATGTTAGAGATTTGGCCTCTAAAGGTTAGAGGGGCCTGCAGTTTATCCTCCAGGTCAGAGTGCTCAGGCAATTGAGAAAATTATGAGATGTGTGTTTGAATGAAATGACGAACCTGAAGATATCTGAAAAACTTTTTATTTTTAGTGATGTTGAATTTACTGACCAAGTCAGTGAAACTGAGAAAGATGTTATTTAGGAAAAAATCTTTACATGTTGAAAGGCCCATACTGTCCCACTGTTTGAAAGTATCGTCAATTTTAGCAGCCGTAAAAAGATGATTATTACGCTGTATGCTCATTCTAAAACCACAAAGGGGGGAAAAATATGGTCTAGGATATACTTTGCTTGGATTCCTTGGATTCTCAGGCCCATTCCAACGATCTGTGTAAGTAATCTTTGACTTTTATTGTTTTTATTGTTATTCATCGAGATATGCTTACGTGATCACTCTTTTTAGATTTGAGCCATCATGTGTGTCTTTGACTATAGCCTAACTGAAATGTCATTGAATATAAGCCCCAAATGTATAATAATAATAATAATAAGAAGAAGAAGAAATAAATGTAATAGTAATAGTAATAAATAGTTTATAAAGCCACAAGAGGCCCTATCAGGACCCATTGGCCAATCAGAAAATAGCATCTCTTTATATATATATATATATATATATATATATATATATATATATATATATATATATAAAGAGAGAGCAAGAGAGAATGGTTTCTTTAAAGCACTTTCAGTGCCCAGAAAAGTCCTATATAATTCCAACCCATTATTTTATGTTTATAATCTGTGCTCTTCCTTGTTTATTTTTTCCTATGTTGTCATGAACTTAAATGTTTTCTATTATGCAGTCCACAATTGACATCCTGGCGAGATTTGAGGGTTTTTCAGATTTTATCCAGAAAAAATCCTTTGAACAATCAGGTGATCAGGTGCTGGATCAGTCAAGATGATTTGACTGTTACTTTTGTTACTGTACTGTAGGCTACTTAAGTTGAATTTTTAATTGAACTTTTACATTTTTGTATTTCATTTGATGTTGCTTTGTCAGTCAACTCTAAATTTTTTCCTCCATTACATGTATTTGACTTTAGTTTCTAGATCAAGATTTGATACAAAGGGTAATGTGACAAGCTTTTAAAATGCAACACATAGGTAAAGTTTAAACCAGTCAGGAAGACATGGACCTGCATAGTCGATAGTATTACTCATACAACTACGACGAATAATAATAATTTAATCATTGTTATTATGATTTTTTATTAATAATAGTGATCAATAGCATTGGATAGACAAACGATTATGGCTTCTCACATTAGGCGACTCTGTTCACACTTTGAGAAACGTCAAAAGTTGTATTAAAAATAAACACTCCACAGATCACTCAACTGGTCCAAAGAACAGACCAGATCACAGAGGAGGGGGTCAGGACCAGTCATTTTAGGGCCCTTTGTGCCAGTAAGATGCTGGTAATGACCACTGTGCCACTGGTCGCAACCAGTGTCTCTAGCGCCCCTAGTGGTTGTGACCACTGGTCCGTGCCAGAGACCAACTGGTTCTGACCACACGGATCTCCATTATCAATAATAATAACAATAATAATCATAATATATATGATATAGTGTATTTTATAGACAAAAGATTGTGATCTCTGACATTTATCCAGCTAACAGTGCTGCCAAAACAACAGGAAGGGTTTGACAATAAAGCAGCTTCACAGACCACAGGGACCACAGGGAAGACCACTGAGGAGCTGGTCGCGACCAGTGTCTCTAGCGCCCCTAGTGGTTATGACCACTGGTCCCTGCCAGAGACCACTGGTCCCAGGACAGACCACAGAATTGGCTACAACCCCCTCTCTAAAACCAGCTAGGGGTCAGACTATGGAAAATATGGTAAACTAGAGAAATTACATTTCTGAAGAGATTGCAGTGTGAATGCTTTATGATCGAAAGGCTAACTGGATGGCTGTTTGGATTTTTGTGGAAAAGGGTGGAGCAGTGAGAAAATGGATTAATCTGTATGAATGTCTTTGAAGAGTTGGGCGCCAACCCTGAAGGTATGAAAGACGTGGAACATTTTAAAATTTGAATGGAGTTTCTCAGTGAATGTATGAAAATGTGCTAAGCAGTTAAAAATGTATGAAAATGTGTTTCGAGGGGGCAAAGATGCCTGCTAAAACGTTGAATATTGGAAATGATTGGTTTCATTTGATTACATTTTTTGTTCATGTTTAGTGTTGTTCTATAGGGACAGAAATAGATAATACCTTACAGTTTTAGTCTTGTTCAACTTTAAGTCCATTTTTCTGTTCCTTGACTAAGTTTCAGTTATTCTTCCAACAAACAAACTCTTAGAGTATTGTCTCCTGTGTTAATGAAGGACTGTCTAGGAGACACAGGGGGGGTTTCACACCTCATTCAATGCAATAGATACAGACAGATTTCCTGAGTGAATGCTTCAATCATTGTAATCTTCTCTCTAAACTATTTGATATGTTCCCCCATGCCAGAATATTTTGTAATTGAAATAAGGGATTAATCATTATATTCTAAGTAGGTTACTGGATTTTGAGTTTGTTTTTCTTCTGCTACATTTTTAATACATTTTACTCTGATCCTTCTGTTATCTTTTTCTTTTCTTTTCTTTGTTTTTTGGTTTTTGCATTGAGTAGAATTGTGTCTGAGTGACAATGAAGCCCATTGCAAGTCAGAGCATTCCAGGGGGTTCTCTGAAAAGGGGAAAATAATTTGAGGTACTTTAAGCAATTTAACATTAGCTAAAATTGGACCAAAATGAATTTAAGATTCTTAGGGGGTTTTTCAATGGATAATTTGGTAGATATATTTGGCATTTTTGTGTATCTTGACTCAAAATTGGTTTGTTTTTCACTAAAAATTATAAATAACAGGCACATGGAGATAAATTAATTGTATTTTTAAGCATTCTGATCTTACAGTAGCTAATCTTCTTCCACTATTTTTTGTTTTGTTGGTTTTTATTCTTTTTCATGTTTCTAATGATGTTTATTTTTAAATATGCTTGTTTTTTTGTTTTTTTTGTGTGTATTGCCTAGTTTGTTTAAAAAAAAAAAAAAAAATGGGAAGATTTAGAGAGTTGAGGATTTTTAATAGTTTTCTGTGCTGGCCACACAGAATACTACACATATCTTCTTCTGCTCAGAGTATTAAATGTGGCACAAAAGAATGACACGTGACTTATATAGAAATTGATTTGCTCAAAAAATAGCAATTTGCTGATCAAGTTTATCAAAAATGTTTGAAGTAATAGTAAAAGATGAATCACGCAGCCCACATTCCCCCATTGAGAAAGAAAATTGTGGAGTTTTTATAATTGATGATCTGTACTGTATGTTTACAATGGACTCGTGACTTTTTGGGATCATTTATTGTGTTATGGACTGAAGCTTTTTGCCCATTGTCTTAAGGACTTTGGAAAACACAGATGACAAAGGAAATTTCTCCTCTATGAGAAATTAATGGACAAATCAAGGACAAACTATCAATAATATGACTTTTCGCAAGGCAGTGTGTTGGCATGTCAGTAATTTTATTCATAGGTGAAAGCAGCCTCCAGATTCCTGCTGAAGTCGTTCAGCCTGATGACTTCATCTGTTCAAGGGGTCCAGGTCCAGGTGGACAGATTCATACAAGATGCGGCTGGACACCAGCGCTGCAGTGGAGCAGTATCACAAGGATCCAGGTTCACATTCCAACAACAGCCCAGCAGAGTGCCTAGAGGAACCCAATTCGTCTGACCAGACGCTGACGGAGAGCATGGAGCATCACTGCTGCTGAATTCCTGCGGTGGTTTTCTGACAGAGCAAGGAGACTGGATCCCACCCCCTGACCCTGGGCCTGCTGACACACCAAAAAAGCTAAGGATGGCTTTTTCCTACAGGTGCTGGAGCGAGCAGCACACCCAACCAGTCCATCCTGATGTTTCAGAAAACAGGAGCTGTCCTGTTTCTGAAAAGAAGGGAGAGAGAAACTGTGGCTGCTCTGGGGGTCGCTGAGAGGGCGTGTGACTCCTGTCTTTTCTGCTGGTGATTCTGCTTCATTACTTCTTTGTGGGATCCAACCCTTGAATGTCGGCACAGCTATGAGAACACCGCCAACAAGGGGAGCAAGGAGAATTGGGCCAGCGTTCAATCCAGTTGGAGACGTTGGGCTCTCCTCTGATCTGTCACCTTCCATCCAGCTATGAAAGGCATTGCTGATGCGAGAATTTTCATCAATCTGAGATTTTGTCCCCAGAGACTTTCTTTCCACATTGGACAAAATTGAACATGAAACTTTCAAAAATCTGGACTTCAGATTCCCCATACTGCAGCTTTTGCAACAATGGACATTGATGTCAGCTGCTCTCTGTGCTTTCACATAGCTTACACCATTTCCCCAGATTTGCCATTGAATAGATTTCAGCCCACCTGATTGCATTACAGATTTGAGACATGTTATTACTTGTGCAGTATTTGAAGTGCAGTGTGGAATGTAGAATTTGGTTTTGATTTCTAAGATTTTTTCCCTTCCATTGTTTTTACCTGGTCAACAACTTTTAATAGCTTCTGATTTAATTAAGTGTATCTGTTTTTGTTTCAAATGGAATGCTAGTCACTAATCTCTGTGTAAAACAAGCTAAATATATTTTGTTAGAGAAATAACCTTCTTGATACAAGATATGGAGTCAGATAAGATAAGATAAGTCTCTGCAGTGGTGAATTGTGTGGTAGTTTCCTTAGCCAGGCTAGCAGCCCGGACCGGCATCCTTCTACTTCCTCCCCGCCTCCCTCGCCTGCCGAGGCCGACAACAATCCAACAGGCGCCCGCTGGTCTGGTGGAGGTCTTCCAGAAGACCGTTTAAGCCTTCGCAGCGAAAAATTGTATTTTAATTCACCCTCACAAATAGATAATTGAGCACTGTAGTGGTTATGACCATATTAGTGACTATGTACCTACATGGAAACGGACCAAATTATGTTTATGCCCTGTACAGTAAAATAGTGTTCATTCAGTACTCATATACATATAGCAATCAAGATTAACGTAAAAATTGCCCGGAGTTCTCCTTTAATGCAAAATAGGCAGCCCTAAAACAAAGATTATGTTTTTAAACACTTTATGCAAAATGACAAGGAAAAAGAAAAATGTGACACTGATTACCGCAAACAGCACACAGTGCAACTGAAACTTACACATTTCCATAATTTATTGCCAGCTGCAACATTGTCTGCAGTCACTTTATGTTACATGAGTATCATCATCATTTCAAAATGTATTGAATATATAGGGCATATTCACCCAGCAGATTGAAACTTCACATGCAGAAGTTTGCAAAGACGCAGCAAACAAAGTCATAGAAAATCAATAAATAATGTTTTAAATATACATTCATATCCACTCCTATAAAAATCCTATGAAATAACATTGTCCATGTATTTGTTTCAGGATTACCGTCTTGCGGGTGAATGCCTCCGCCAACCAGTCAAGTTGTAATTTACATCCATATCTGTCCAGACTCATATGTGGTAAAGACTTTGAAGGTATTTAATAAAATATATACATTTATTTCTTGGTGAAAGGAAGTCATCACTATATTGACATGTATGATTCCAGTGAATAAACAAACAAAGTCTTCACAGAAGGACAAGATCAAATCATGGGAGTTATTTCTCAGTCGAGGGTCTAAGGATAGAGGATGTTTGCTGTACAGATTGTGAAGCCCCTTGAGCCAGATTTTGGATTTGTGCTATAAAGATATATCATAGACTGTATCAAAAGAAGTGGACGTATAGTTACTGTGACGGCACCCATTGGTTTGTGGACTACCGTTTTGAAGCCTCAAGTCTTTCTTTTGTTTTTTTTCACCCTCACCGTCATGGTTTTATGGAGCCAAAAGTGACCATATTTGGAAGAGAGGGTGGAGCTAGGGAGGAGCAAGCCGTGGATCTGACTGAGAACCTGAGGACACCGCTGTGGTATCGACTTGTCAAAATGGGACCAAAAATTTAAATCATGCTGTAGAAAGAAGACTAGCGATTGAGACCAGTTTTGTTAAACTTTGTTGTTCTTGTTCTGCTGTATGTCTATTAGTGTGTCAGTTCATTCAGAGAAACCAAAACAGATTCAAATTCCCTGTATGTGTTTACATGTTGGCCAATAAAGCTGAGTCTGATAGAACCCAAAGTTGTAGCCATGACCATTGCTTCAAATATGGATGTTGCTGCCAATACAAATCCTAAACATAGATGCTTCACAAAGATCTTTAACCCAGCAGCGCAGAAGACATGACCACAGTTTCAATGTGGGCACACACATTAAGTGTCACCAATTCAGTATCCGAGCAAATGTCTCGTCTTCTGTTCCTGAGTTATGGTGTTAAATAATGGCCAAAAAAGTGTTTTTGCAGAACATTATGATGTCACAGTGAAGGTGACCTTTGCCCTTTTGGGTACAAAATGTCATCACTTTATCCTAGTAGACATTTGTGTGAAATGTTTTTTGTTAAAAGGTCCCATGACATGGGCTCTTTGGATGCTTTATATAGACCTTAGTGGTCCCCTAATACTGTATCTGAAGTCTCTATCCTGAAATTCAGCCTTGGTGCAGAATTACAGCCACTAGAGCCAGTCCCACAATGAGCTTTCCTTAGGATGTGCCATTTCTGTGTCTGCTGCTATTGAGGAGGGTGGGGGTGTGGCCTTGACCAACTGCCACTTTGCTCGTTTGAAAGCCATGATGTCTCTCTCTCATGGGTGGGCCAAATTCTCTGGGCAGGCAAAGCAGAGAAAGGGGAGGTAACCTTGCTCCTTATGACCTCATAAGGAGAAGATTCCAGATTGGCCCATCTGAGCTTTCATTTTCTCAAAGGCAGAGCAGGATAATAAGGGCTCGGTTTACGCCTATCACCATTTTTAGCCACTGGGGGACCAGGCTGGGGCACATATTAATGTTAAAAACCCTAATAAAGTGAAATTTTCATGCCATGGGACCTTTAAGTCACAGTGACCTTTGACCACCAAATTTTAATCAGTTCATCATTGAGTCAAAATGGCCGTTTGGGCCAAATGTAATGAAATTCTGTTCAGGCGTTCCTGAGATATCGCATTCACAAGAATGGGACAGACAGACAGCCCAAAAACAGAAATGTTGTCTTTTTCTGCATGAATGTTAAACCCCATCTCTGCTGCTCAGTTACACCTGATATAAGCACACCAGTCCAGATTATAAAAGAAAGCATTCTTATGTTACAGTTATTAGTGTGTAGTTGTGCTGTGTTGCCACGGGGCCTCTTTAGTTCAGGTGTTCACAGTGTTAGCAGCAGTGAGCAGTGAGGAGAACAGAGAGTCTGGTCTTTGCTTCAGCACATCTGGATGGTCTAACTCTGCCACCTGTCAGACAGAACACCTACTGTAAGTCTAGGTTTTGGATCACACAAACTTTATTTTTGTGTATTAGGGTTTGTTTGTTACCTCTCCGTTGTCCATGACCAGAATACGATCTGCGTGCAGCACAGTGTTGATACGATGGGCGATGGTGAGCATGGTGCAGTCCTGGAAAGCTTCTTTGATGGTGTTCTGGATCAAGGCGTCTGTCTCTGAATCGATGGATGCCGTTGCCTCATCCAATATAATGATCTGTTGGACAACAGGGGGGATAGTTAGTGTAGACAAATAGAATTGCTGGAAAGCGGGGGCGTTACAAAGGCATAGGGTGGAGAGGGTTTTGTGGGGGGGAATAGGTACAACTGCACAAATTGACATACAGAACAAAAGAACACAATTGAGAATGATATACTGTATGAGTAAAAGACTGGCCAAAGATTCTGATCATGGTGGGTTCATTGATGTAAATGTGAATAGGGAAATGGCAAGTAGTTACCAGTTTGATTGGAGTTGCAACACATAGATATGTGGCAGTACTAATCCAGTGGCTGTTCAGTAGCAGTAAAATTGGAAGGTGTGTAAAGAAAAAGAAATCAGAAGAGGCGGATGCATGTACAAACCTTGGAGTTGCGGAGTAGTGCTCTAGCCATACACATTAGTTGCTTTTCTCCCACGGAGAAGTTCTCCCCATTCTCCAGCACCGGTGCTTGTAGTTTCCCCTCCAGTCTGGAGATCTGAGGAAACAAAATAATAACCATAATACTACGGCTATTATCACTTCTAAAAGTAACCTAGATAAACAGCGCATTAAAGGTATAGATTGACATTTTGGGAAATACACTCATGAGCTGAGAGTTAGATGAAAATATCCTTTACTACATGAGTTCAGTGGTAGAATGCAACTAAATATGTTTACTTAGGTACTGCCCTTACATTTGAGGTACTTGTACTCTGGATAAATGACCACACACTGTAATTAAACTGTAAATGTACTGTGATTCATAGAGTATGGAGAACATACCGAGTCCTTCATGTAGGTCTTCTCCAGTGCCTTCCAGATCTCCTCATCATTGTAGCTATTGAAGGGGTCTAAGTTGTATCTGTAGGCACACACATACATTATCACAGTTGGTAAGTCAGTGACTAACCCACCACAGTGAGAACAGTGAGTTCCAAAACCATAGACTGTAAAAAGTATTGGACGAAGCTTCCGGGCAAGTTCCCTAAACCTGCATTCTATGTAATTTCCAGCAGGGGCCACTGGTTGCAAAAAGAAGTCTGTTTCTATAGAAGTCTATGGGAAAATGATCCTACTTCTAACTTGACTGACTACTTCACTAAACATTATCATAATGAGTTTATTGCCTCAATCGCTACTTTCAAGTCCCCTTCAATACAGCATGATGTTCATTTAGTAAAATATGGTCCCATTTATTTTATCCTCTGATAAAGTGGGAGAAGCTTTAGCGGCGTGGCTACACAACAACCTGTCAATCAATATAGAGGCTTAGCAATGTGTATCCATTGCAATAAGTACATTAAAATAGCTATCAACTTGTTTTGGGTGTTGTCCATGTTTTCGTCTTAAACGTAATTCCCACTGTATGTTTTCACTTCATTAAAGTTAATTGGAACACTTATTATACACAATTGATAATCTGCAACTTTCCCCCTTAGCATTTTTCTTAGCGCAACGCCATTGGAACCAATACCAACACTGGCTTGGTCACGTCATCCTCCCCAGCTCAACCCTCTTGTCAAAAATCGTCACATCCGGTTGCAAAAAACCAAGATGGCGGCGATCATATCGACTAACTGGAGGCTTTAAAACGGCAGTCCACAAACCAATGGGTGATGCTACATGCTACGCCCATTGTTTTTACAGTTTATAGTGTAAACATAGAGCTCTGTGGAGTTAGGGGTTAGCTAGAGTTACCGGACTGTTCCAATAAATAGAACAGGATCCTGGGGGATGATAGACAATTTGCTGCGCAGATCCTGCAGACCAATGTCCATAATGTCCACGCCATCTATCAGGATGGTTCCTGCTGCTGGCTCCACCAGCCTGAACAGAGCCACGCCTAAAGAGGACTTTCCTGCAAGTCACAAAGCATAGAGGACCTGAGAATAGTAACCTTAATGCTTTACAGAGGTACATTTTCCCTCAGCACCCTATAGTCATGGCTTAACAAAACAACACCCTAATCCCACTAAATTCTTTCATTTACGCATTTAAATCCAAAGATGCTGCTGCAACACAGGGCTATCAACATGTGTATTAGATACATTGAGTAATATAGACTATAGGTTTTGTGATTTACTGTTCAAGATTCCACTCTATGATAATTAATAATAGTTTTTTCAATCAATCAATCATCTATATTTATCTTGACATTTTCTTAATTGCCAATTAAAATCAAACTTAAGCTGTATGAAATACAAAGTTATGATTAAAAAGAGCTGGAGTCAGTGTCCTACCAGAGCCTGTCCTTCCCACAATGCCCAGCTTCTCTCCAGCTTTGATGAGAAAATTGAGCCCATTCAGGACAATGGGTGTATTCTCTCTGTACCTCATCTTATAGTCCTGGAAGGTGATAGTTCCACTCTTTGGCCAGTCCTTTGGGACCTGAGCCTCCTTTATGTGTCTGGGAGCCTCAGGCTTACAATCCTGTACATAATCAGTAACAACAGATGTGTCATATGATAATTTACTGCATAGCGGAAGCACACATTGCTTTAGCATTTGCCCTTCTTGAGTTTAAAGGACAGTTTCAAGAAGACCAGGACAGATGGATGGAGCCAAGCAACCTGTGTATCAGTGTTGTAGTACCAGAGATCAAAAGTGGTCTTGAGACCGGTCTCAAGACCACTTTTTGAAGTCTTGAAATCGACCGCATTTTTACTCGGTCTTGTCTCGGTCTCGGATAAAGAGGACTCTGTATTTTAATTTAAGACCGGTCAAGACCACAACTGGAGGGATATCACTAATTTTATGTGTTAACATCATTACTGTGGTTGGATGTAAAACGTCCTGCTTCAAATGCAACCAAAAACTTCACTCATTTGAAATTTGTAACTGTTGACCCCTTCTCCCAGCCCCCTTAACACATACTCCCAAGAAAGTGAATGAGGGAGACAGGAGAAGAAGCTCTGGCTGTCTGGGAGATGTCAGCCAAATCATCAGTAATAACATTTGGCTACCTAAACTATAAGGAGGTCTTTTGTTTTCTGTGGGTGTCTCTGGTCTTGATCTTTTTGACTCGGTCTCACCCTGCCTTGGTCTTGGTCTTGACGTGGTCTCAAGCCTTCAAAGTCTCGATACACTCTGGTCTTGGTCATGGTCTTGGTTTGGGACGTCTTGACTACAACACTGCTGTGTATAAACAGTCATTATTTTTTTACGGCAGAGAAGTCTAGAGACTGACCGTGATGTATTCCTGCAGCCGCTCCACCGAGTTGAATCTGGCCTCCACCTCCGTCGACTGCCTCACTACATACTGAAGCATGCCTGTCAGCTGGACAACACATAAACAGTCTGTAACACACATATTTTGCAGTCGCTTGCAATGGAGCTTTACAAAAAATAAACCAAATGTTCATTATTTGCTGTCCACATGTACCTGTGTGGTGTAGGATATGGCCAAGCCTTTCAAAGCCGGATTGATGAGGTCATTACTGCTGAGCACTACGAACAGAGACACCAACAAGGACATGGTCGCAGCCATGAAGTCCAGCCAGAAGGAGAGCCAACGTGTCCCGGAGTTAAACAGCAAAAAGTAGTTGGAGTTGATGTCATTCAGCGACTTGAACCTACAACATGATAAAGGACATGCAAGTGCTTGTGAACATTGCACTGCCTAAACACAACCATCTGTAAAACTGTGTTTAAAATGCAGACCAGCATCTGAGCCACTGGAGCTAAAACAACCTGCTGATTTTGGATGGATGGAAAGCAGAGCAGAACATTCTCAGCGATCCTGAAATGTCAGCAAAAAATATAGAGTATTTTATGGAAGGAACTCTGGTTTCTTACAGTTTAATGTGGCTATCTTCTATGTTGTAGGCATGGATGGTGCTAAGGCCCTGCAGGGTAGAGGTGGTGAGAGAGATGCAGGGAGAGCGACTGATGTTCTCCATCTTCTTCATTTGACGGATACTCCTCTGGAATATACTGCAGACAAATCACAACTGATATTCAGTATACCTCAAAACATCTCTTTTTTTAAATTTTAAATATATTTTATAGGCATCTTATGCTTTTATTTAGACATAAACAGAGAGAAGGGAAGACATGCAGCAGAGGGCCCAGGGCCGGACTCAAACCTGGCCACTGCGGTTAAGACTGAGCCTTAGTGGTACACACCCTACCTGGTGAGTGGGCAACGCGTGCTTTAAGACGTGCAACAATTTCAATAAAAATCTAAATAATTGCAAATGACATGAATGTTAAATTCACTAAATGTATAATTAGCAGATACCAGATTATGAATTGATATGATTGTTATTTCCAATAGTCCCTGTAGAAATCTATTTTCATCATATTAAGACTTAACTCACAAGAGGATGAGGGTAAACAAAGCTCCCATAACAACCACAGCTACCAGCATGGCGGGGAAGACAGCCGAGATGATGATAATGGTGAAGGTGACCAGCAGGCTAAACTGAAAGAAAGGGTCCATGTTTTGGGGAAGCGCAATGTCCACCTCCTCTTGATCTTTGGAGAAGCGGTTGAGAATGCGGCCTGTTGGCGTCGTGTCAAAGAAACTCATGGGACTGGAGAGAATCTGAAAAAAGAAAACTATAGAGCTTCTACTAGGTCTGAAAGAAGTCATCTGTTTGTTATATAGTTAGACTTTTTTTAAACAGATTTTAGATATGATCATATTTAATTTACTCACAATGAGTAAACATGGTTGTCTATGTTTGATGGCATATAGATGGCTGGGGGTCAGCCATTCAACAGTACCTTCGTGAACATGGTGTCGTGGAGTTTACAGGATGCTTTCATTGTGACCCAAGTGAAGAAGAAGCATTTAATGACGGCAAGTGTCAACATGATAACCACCATCACGCCATAAATAAGTTGGTAGAAGTGCAGGTCTGGGTTTTCTGAGATGTCGCCCTGGTTTGAAGTTGTCCTATTGGATGACTGGGAAAACACAGAGACCATATCAGAATCAGAAGCAGAATACTTCATTGATCCCCTCAGGGAAATGATTTAGTTACAGTTGCTCACAGTCACATTCAAGGGAAAATAAGAGTAAGAAAAAGAGAAAAAGAGCAAGTCAATAAGTATATACAGTAAATAAGTAACATATCTACAATAAGACATAAATAAAAGTGTTAAATATACAGACATAAATGAAAAGTAGAAGCAGAAGTAAGTGAGATTAGGTTAAAAGACAGATTAGGTTAAAAAGATTGTTTCAATAAATTGCACAAATTCTATTGTAGTGCAGTGTACAGTATGAATACAAGTAGCAGCAGTGAATAAATAACACTTTTGTTCATGTAGCTGATAACTATTGCAGAAATTATTGTACATAATTGTCCAAGAATATTGAGATGTGGTGTGGGAATACGTGCTGTGAGACCAGTTTGAACTCTAAGCGTGTGAGGGATATATGATGTTAAACGAGATGAAGACCAGAGAGATCATTTATCAACACTTTTTATAGCTACACAAATCATTTCTTATCCTATTGTGAATAGTGTGCAGATATGTGGAAATAACACATACTTCATCATAAAATACATCTGCTCATGTGTGACTAGTCAATACACTGTTGTGGATCACAGTATACGTAAGTCAATGTATAATGGCTGTTTAAAGAAACATTCTGTTTGTTGCAATGTCCATTTATGTGAGGGCTGCCTGGAAGGAGACTTTGGGGGCTTAAAACACTGATAAACAAACTGGTTAGCCTGGTCCTACCAGACTCTGGTACATTTCATGTGTACAGAGAGTCTGGCCACTCTCCATTGACAAGTGTTAACTTCCTTGAAGGCGGGTACTCTGTTGAAGTTTAAAACTATTGGATCTACCCAGAGCCACTCTGGATCTGCCATAACCAATTGCTAACGTTTGGTCGCTTAGCATCACTAGCGTTTGCCTTAGCCAACTCCTTCACCACTAACGGAGCGAGCTGGAAAATCAACAACTCAAAACTCGGAACTACAACTCAAACCAGCACATGATCCACGACCCACATTGTTCTCGGGCATTCCCTCTGTTTGCTGATTGGACCGCCAAAGGTTTGGCCGGACAAAACCCAGGAATATAACACAAACCCAGACTGAATGATTGAAAATGGAGGGCCAGGCTACAAACTGATGTGGCTCAGCCGTAAACATAGACAGTAAAGTTGTGTGAGGAAAAAGAAACCAACGTCTTTGCACACTTGACCAACCATTGTGGAAAAAATTGGGTAACATAGAATGTGTGAAGAGAAGTATTTAAATCTACTGCTTGTTGGAGCATATAAGAATCTGTATTGTTTTAAGCTGTGGGAAGTCACACACTCACTGAGAAAACATTCACATTTCAACTGTGAGAGAGAGAGAGAGACACAGAGAGAGAGAGAGAGAGAGAGAGAGAGAGAGAGAGAGAGAGAGAGAGAGCAAAGGTTCTCACCCCATCACCCTGCCCCAGCCAGAAGCTGAGCCACCAGTTGCTGAAGGCTGTGGAGCCAATCATCAGGAAGATGTTCAGGATGGCCAGGAAGCAGACAATGTAGCCTGCAGCAGCACATCCAACATCATCAACTGGGTTGTCCATGTGTGAATTGTGTATTCCATAGAATCATGCCAATGTGTGTGTGTGTGTGTGTGTGTGTGTGTGTGTGTGTGTGTGTGTGTGTGTGCTGTATCAGACCTCCAGCTGCTTTGCAGTATTGATGGTAGACTCTCCAGGAGATGGAACCTTCTGTGGTAGACTCCTGACTGACCAGCTGATCACTGACAGCAGCTTAAGAGGAAGGAAAGGATTTTGTAGAATCATAGCACGATCAAAGTGACTTTCTTTTGCATCAGCCTGTGTCCTGACTGATTGGATATAAGGAATATTTAAAAAAAAAAGGTGTAACTGTACACTAGCTTCACTGAAGGTCTAAGCACTCAGACATTTGCTACATTCACAATAGTGTAAATGCAATATGTCTAGAATTCACACACACTACATAGGTATCATAATCAGAGGTGTCAAGTAACAAAGTACAAATACTTTGTTACCTTACTTAAGTAGAAATTGTGGGTATCTATACTTTACTGGAGTAATTATTTTACAGCATACTTTTTACTTCTACTCCTTACATTTTCACGCAATTATCTGTACTTTCTACTCCTTACATTTTAAAAATAGCCTCGTTTCTCATATTTCAGTTCGGCTTGTTTTCATTCCGGCTCGTCATCGTTCAAAAACACACACACACACACACACACACACACACACACACACACAAAAACCCTATCCAGATCGCTCCATCCGGAGAGAGTGAATTTGATTGTGGTTGGATGAGAAGTATAAACATAGCTATTCTGACACCCTATTGGTTTGTACGCGATCCATCGCACCTGCACAGACCCGGTGCTAATACGCCACCGGTGCCTTAACGACCGTTATCTACCGGACCGAATAGCAACGCGGATTTCGGTGCCTTATTTAGGAGCCACTTAAATGACTGCGCTTCTCTCTGATGCTCCGAAAACGGACGTTAGAAGGAACTGAAACATCGCCGCACGGGATGCTAGTTAACACTACAGTTGACAGCAGGTAACGTTAGCCTAGCGTTAGCTAGCAGCTGGAGTAAACACGGTTAAAATGCTGACAGCTAAACAGTGTAAAGTGTGTCTGTATTTCACTGGAGAGGATTCTAACACCAGACTGTAGCTGCCGTTGTCTGAAAAACACAGAAGAGATGTGTCACCTTTTTCAGCCCTGAGTTTGCAGGTACGATTTTAATATAACATTATTATAGTCATATGGTTTTGTCCCCACGTTTTGGGGTTACGTTTTTGTCCTTAATGGCATTTTCCCCCTTACATCAGGGGTCTTCAACGTTTTTTAAACCAAGGACCAGGCACAGCGCCAGGATTCCAGTTTTGGATGGGCCAGACCAATTGTGGGTGGGCCTTAAATTAAAAACGTTATCAAATCCCTGTTTAACCTAATAAAAATGACTGGCTGATATACTGTTATATTATATATATTATATGTTTTACATAATAAAGATTGTAATAGCTTGATGCTATTTATATGTTGTTGCATTGTAAAAAGTTTCGGTGCAAAGGACGGACCTATCCGCGATCGCTCTCCTTGGTTCTGACCAAAAGAAGAGCGCTTTGGACTCTCCATTACCACCATACCTGGCTGCGCTATAGCGCATCTCTCCTAACCTCAGGCCTATAGACGGTAAAAGTGGTCAGGAATCTAATATTTCCCCAAAGCATAGTTTAGTTCTGCTCGTATAACATGAGGCCGAATATTTCAACTGTTTTAAGTTTTCAACAATATACAGATCAACAACACTGCCCAACAGTTTCAATCAATACTTGGCCACAGAACGTGTTCATTGACAACGTCATCTGTCATGTAAAACAAGACTCAAGTTATTTCCTTACTTTAGTGTGATGATTCATGTTAAAAACATATTTAACAAAAATAAATAAATCGCATTAATAGCCCTAAAGCATTATTGGCCATAACAAGAGAAAACCATGAGGGAAAAAATAACTTGACAACAGTAACAAGCTGTTATAGAAATAGAACTGCGCCTGCAACTTCTGTAGCGGGTTATGAATTGATTATTTTAATCCATATATCTCATAAAACGACATAATACAATACAGGCAGAGTAGCCACATACCTTACTGTTATCCTCTGGCGGTCCTACACAATTAAACTCAGCAGAAGAAGTGACCGGATACTTTAGCACTGGTTGAGTTGCGGGCTCATCCACGGAAGACCGATCCACAGGGCTATATCCATACGGGCTATATCATCCACTCGCGAGGCAGAGGCAGAGGCATTAGCCGCGTTAGCATCCTGCGGTGGCCGAGACAAAGATGTGCTCGGCGTTGTGGATCTCAGCTCTCCTTCATCTCCTGGTTGCAGCGATGACTCTGAGACCGCTCGTGCACGTTTAAGGTACCTAAACAACGGCTGTTGCAACCTTGTCCTTTACTGGAAATGATTTTCACACTCTCAGATCACTGGGAGCTAGCCTAGCATACCGACAAGCTACATCCGATCCGAACCTCACTGTCTGCTGAACTTGCGCAGAAACATAAAAATAGACATGACCAGTTTTTTTAAATTGTTTTTGAAAACTAAACATTTAGACAATTTTAGCACAAATTATGAGATTATTTGCCGATTTTTAATAATTCTTCACCAAATTATAGTATATTAATTAATTAATGTTTTTTGAGGAAATGTTTCACCCATAACGCCATGCCTGCCAAGGACCCCTTAACTTAAAGTGAGATGTCAGGGACCCCCAACTACATATTGTATGAAATTCAGTTGCATATTAAACTGGGCCTACAATAACTGTTAGGGCAACCTAAAGCCTTCTTACATACCATTTTTTCATAAGCTATTAAAATATGAATTGTTGGCGTGATTTTATAAATCATATTTTAATGTTACATATGTGGCACAGTAAATCTAGGATTAACTGTATTTGTGGGCTGATATCTTAGTGACTACCTTACCTATAGGCCAGTAAGCCTATCATCAGTGGGAATTTATATTTGCTAATAATATGTTGGAATTATGTTAAGGCCTTTTTCTTTTTTTTCTTTTTAAGACTCAAAAATTTACAATAATTTGGAGGCCCACCTGCAATGACTCTGAGAACCCCCTGTTAAAGATCTCTGCCTTACATTACTTTTACTTTTATACTTTAAGTAGTTTTGAAACCAGTACTTTTACACTTTTACTTAAGTAAAAAGCTTGAGTTGATACTTCAACTTCTACAAAAGTCTTTTCAAACCCTAGTATCTATACTTCTACTTGAGTAATGAATGTGAATACTTTTGACACCTCTGATCATAATTAGTTATATTTATACACACGCTAGGATGATAAAACAACCCATGGATTTTAAATCCGCTGCACTCAATAATTCTCTAAATTCATATGCTTAAAAAAGAAATAGTGTGTATGACATGTCGGAAGGCAAAAGTGTTTATAGCTCTTCCAAACAGCCACACCCAAAAACCATCGTAGAAAGGGCCATGACATGATAATTGTGGAAATATGGGAATAGCGCCACACATAGTCTCTCCTTGAAGGCATTCATAGTGTGGCACTAAAGGTGACAAAAATAGTTAATAGAAAATAGAGATCTTGAGAGAGAAAAGGTGTGGGGGGAGGGGTTTTCCGAAGCTGTGTGATCACTGCATCATCATTGCTAGCGACAGACGGGGTGTGAACAAACCCGCCATTTTTAAATAGTTTAGCCAGTGATGTTTTTTTTTTGCTGCCTCCAGCTTCTTTTGAAAAAAAATGTGTCTTCTGGCAAACAGTCACATGCCGAGAATCAAAATCAACACACCTTCCATGTTCTGTGTGTGTGTCGCGTTAGGTCACGACAGTTTCCTGCGGCGTCGCTATGACAACCAGCCATGCTTGCCTCATGCATGAGGCGGTACTAAATCTGCAATGGAAAATGGAGGAAGGGGCACCGCGGCCGAGTGGAGCTGAGCCGAGCCGAGCAGAGCTGGTACTAGCAGTGGGTAAGAGCCATAAGTCTCACACCAGTGCAGAGACTGGATAAGATAAGATCAGATCAGATAAACCTTTGTTGATTATATTGATATATTACATCTGAACTGGCTGACCCTAACCTGGAAATCCAGACCCAAATCTGAAAGATTAAGGGTCTGGCATTGAGTAATGAAAATGGCCCAACTCGAGGGGCGGCACCAAGCATGCATTTGAAAATCTCACTGCACGCAACTGGATAACACTACGACCAATCACAACAATACACAGGGTGACGTATCCAGACCCCATACGCTTAGCTACCAGCAAAGCTAACTGGTAGATTAAACTGTCGTCATCTGTCCTCTGGCCCGTCTATATCAAATACACCAATGTGATTGGTGCAGCTTGGCTACAAGGGCATAGTTAATGAGCATCATTACTGAATGCCAGAGTGACTCGCTGAGCAAATTCAAATTGTGCTCTCGCGAGAACTCTGGATTTCCAGGGTAGACTGACCCTGCACCAACATCAGAATTATGATTTAATGAGTGGACTTTGTAGACTCACATTTTTGGACAGCTGTTGTCCCATCGTCCTGTTCGTCTGACATGTCAAATGCTGAAAGGAAGCACAGATGTGTGGGGAAATGTAAATAAAATGACAGAACAAAGTCCTGTCATCTCCATACTGTGTAGACTGTAATAATAATGCAATAACAACAGTATATTGAGTATAGGACTGTTCCCTTATCTGCTGTTGTTTCACAAGGCTTTTACAAAGTTCATTGTCCTTTCTTACATCATCCATAGACCCGTTGTTACCTCGATGGACTGCTGGCACTACCTTTTACCTCCTCCTGGTTATATATTGGCTCTTTTACAAGCTTATACTTTTCAAATGACATTTTGCTCCACAGAGAATTGTGTCAAAAGTAAAGCAACATGTTGCATCTATCCTACAACATTCCAACACTGTGTCTGACTGGTTCTGCTCTGTACACTGCTTTTAGGCATCCATTATGATTGAATGTGCTACACGTGTCTTAATAATAAACTCTATATTGAAATCCAGCCTTGTTTTCATTCATTTTAAAGCTATAGTCTTGTGGCTATTTTATATTAATGAACTTTAAGCTATTGACAAATGAGTTGATGCAAAGCTAATTAAGCCTATCAGCTCCACAGAACTCTCTGTATTTCTCAGTATGACTATGTTTACAAAATGGTGTAGTCCGGTGACTTTCGGGCACAGAAGCAATAAAAAGGATAACAGCCGCATTCAACTTTGGAGACGAAGAGGACGGCTGCAACAGGTGAAGGCAAGGCTGAAAACCCAAAGAAGCACCCACGAAATGTTTCAGTCAGTGATTGCTTAGAAAAGACCTACATGTTCTAGCCTGGTTGACACCAGACCCGTCTCAGTTGTAACTGAGAGTGGGTCTGGGGAAGGTTCATTCACAGCCCATTTCCACAGGGGCGTCACCAACGGACGTCACTCAATTGCCTCTGGGCGCAATTGGATAGACCTAAAACCAATCAGAGTGACGTGCTTTAACTTCACTGCGCTATCGTCATCGTGTAACAGTTGTGATTGGTGCCTCGATTTGGAAATGGGCTTGAATGGGCTCTTGGCCAGACGGACTTGCAAAGCAAATCTCAAATTTACCGGAAGTTCGTCAGGGTTTTCCCAGGCTATACACACGTTCAGCAGAAGGACTAAAATCCAAAAAAAGAAAGTGAGCGACGGTGAAGACAAACACGGATAACCATTGGTGGGGCTTTTCCTAGTTGGAGTGCTAAAAAAAGAAAAGGGACTGAGGTCAGACACAGATGTCGCCTTCCTGCTGTTGAACAGATTAGTAATGGGTTTGGTTAATTATTAGGAGTAGGAATTATTGCTATTTCATTTACTCAACCTAAATGATGTGCTATTGTCGACAGTTTTGTCATTTCAAATTCCTCATTGGGCAACAGAAACTCTGCACTATAGCTTTAAGATTTCTTCTGATGAATTGAGGCATTAGAAATTAGCCCATATAATCTATTTTAGATCATTTCACTAACAAACATCTTTTCCTGGTTTCCATACCTGGGTTCACTAACCCGCCGTCTGTGCTTTCTCTTAGCCCGACATCCTTCAGCTGGGCAGCGTGTTTGGGTGACACTTCCTCCTCCTCCTCCTCCTCCTCCTCATTCTGAGTCTGTAAACACCAAGCCACAACACAGTCATAGTAAGCAGGGACATGCACAGACATTTGCGGGGCAGGGGCTCATGTGAAAAAGGGCAAATAATTAATAAATTAAACAAGTTAAATATGTATACTCACGCAGATTTCTACAAAATTATCATTTCACACAGAGTCACTAGGTGTATCACAAGAGCAGGCTACAGCAAAGGAAACTCTCTTCTATGCTACTGGTTTCAAGTATATATTTAGAACAACTGACTACACCAAGGAGAGAGACATAGCTTCACTAATAATGTATTTATTTTGCACATAGCAATAAATCATTTTAATTCTTTTGGCGTTATTGGAATAAATAACATCTCAAAATCAAAACAAATATTCACACTAAACTAAAAAGGGCTGTTGCTGCTATTTTGTTAATTTTACAGCAAAAAACACTGCAAAAATAATGAAAACACACTGTTTTGGTCTATTTTGCTTCCATGTCTTCTTTTACTCTAATGGAAAGAAAACTTCAAAAAAACACATTTAGATGTTTGTTTTAGGCCAACTCCCCTCTGCCTGTTTGCATATATAGATTTCTTTTAAATTAACCCAACAAGCTATTCTGCATATTTCAACATAACATTTCAGGGGAAAAGACTCTTGATGCAAGTCATTAACTGGGGAAGTTCTGCGCTGATATTTTGTTTATCCTATTCACCTGCAGTGCCTTGTCATATGTATGTGTGTAATTAGCAAATTTTAAATAGTTAATGACTAATTTGCATATCAATGTGGAGATTGTTTTATTCAATTAATATATTTCTTTGACAGGAAAGCTGTGCGAAAACAGGAAATATATATTAATTTGTTTAAAAGAAGAAAGAAAATGCACCACAGAAAATATGTGCTCAAGCCACCTTTGATGTCTGTGTGCACGTGACTGCTTTTACGTCTGGACAAGTTCAAAATAACTCACTTTGACCTTAAAGTAGAGGAACCGTTATCTTGAGCCCATTAAGAAGTTCTTATCTTCTATAAACCTCTGACATCTCAATATCTGACTTACAGCTTACATATAGCAGTTTGAGCTAGTAAAACAATAAATAACTGGGGAAACAGGTAAAACAATAAGGAAAGACACATAATAGCCGAGCTAACAGTACATCTGAGTTTTGTACTGCAGCTTTTTTACTTGGGACTGTTCCATCTGGTAGTTGCTGATGAGCTGAGCGTAGCGTCTGTTGGTTTTCATCAGGGCCCGGTGGTTCCCAGCCTCCAGCACCTCGCCATCCTCCAGAACTAAAATGTCATCACAGTACTCCAGATACTGGCAAACACAAGCGAGGACAACCATGTCAACAAAACCATCCCAGCACCGTGGCCGGAGGGCTCACCAACACAGTCTAAACAGCACGTGGAAATATACTGTACATTCACGGCATTTGCTTTACAATACTGCTCACAATTCATGATGAAGGAAATACTACTGGTAGCAAACAGACACCACTTCCTGGTGTGTGATTTACTTTTACTTTGAGGTTTACCACAATAGCATGCTATAGATCTTCTAATGTGAAATTATTTTTAAATCTGTTAATGTTAAAACTTAGACAGAATGTACTCTAAGTATAAACAAGTGTGCACATTTGAATGAGAAATGTCATGCTTAATAATAGGCTATTTAGGATTTATTATCTGCTAAAGAATGAAATGATGAATATGTCCATTTTCCCACCTGGAGCTGGTGTGTAATCAGTATGACAGATTTTCCCTGGAGCTCCTTCTTAATGCATTCTTCAAAAATGTGTTTCCCCACATGGGCATCGACAGCAGATAGTGGATCATCAAAAAGGAAGATGTCCTTATTGGAGTAGACTGCTCTGGCCAGGCTGATCCTCTGCTTCTGCCCCCCTGACAGGTTCAGCCCTCGCTCTCCAATCTACCAACACAACAGCACAGCAGAAAGCTACTAAGAACACTGGCAACAGGCTCTGGTACATCACAAAATCACTGTTTACTCATTTACAACAGTGTAGAATAAATCAAGATAGAAACACACTTTGCAAAAAAAGATGGCATAAGTGCATAAAGAAACTGACAGTGAAGACAACGGTGAAGTACTCCCAGCTTCAAATAAACTCAGAAACACCAGTCAGACTTGGACTTAATCCCAAATTGAGTTGCAAATTGGATCAAGCCAAATTCAAACTGCCTAAATAAATAGGCCTGGTATTCAACTTGTAATAAAGTTATGACTCAGATGTGATCAATACGATTTTGGTTATGCAATACTACTTTTTTTGTAAACATTCTGCACTTTGCACAGTACATGATAGTCTCCCTGAACATTTAGTTGTATTTTCACTTTCATGGAAGAGTGGCAGGAGGAGTAAAGTCAAATCATTGGCAGAGGAAAAGATTTCACATAACACAAAAGAGAAAACACAACAGCATTTGGTGAGACTCAAACCGGAAAAAGTAGGTACGTATTAGACAAATGATTCCTCGTCACTGATTGGATGTCAGTCTGCGACAAAACAGAGGTACTTCCTTTTCTGGTTCTTCTTCTTCTGGTTCTTCTTCTTCTTCTTCTTCTTCCTCTTTTAGATTTCTGGTGGACTGGATGCCTTGCTGCACATTGCTTCTTCTCACAGGTCGGGATTATAAGATAAATAAAACTTAAATTTATAGGAAATTGCTGTGCAGCAGTTGCAAGATACAAAGTGTGGTAATATAAAAGTATTATAATTATATTTTATATTGCAGTTTGGAGTGTATAACAAATGGAAGTAGAAGTTGCTTTTGTGGTTTTCTCTACGTTATTCTTTTTTTCCCCACTGGTTTTGCAGCAAGTCCAGGGCCGGACTGACAATCTGTGCGTTCTGGAAAAGTCCAGAACGGCCGTCCAACTGACGGCCGTCGGCACAACAAAAAAAGTCTAATAACGCGATATTAACAGCCATCAGCAGGGAGAACAATCACTTATATGCTACTTGTAAAAATAAAACTAAAGAAGAATAGGCCTACATTATTAGACGTGAGTTAATTTCACATCAGCAATACTGGTAAATGCCAGGAGCAGGAAACAAAAATCTTAGCGAACTGCAAAGTCAGCTATCAACATGGGTGTGCATCATGATTATGAAAATGATCGTGCCATTTAGTGCTGTCAAACATAACGTGTTTAATAATTTCTGTTAGGTTAATTTGAAACATTAAACGCGTTAGAAATTAATCGCGGGTTAACCACGATTTCACTCCGTTGTATATGAGAGGTTGTAGTGAGCTCACTTTTGCTGCTAGGATGAAGACTATGGTATTAAATTAAACGGGAAAACATCAGGCATGCATTGGTACCATTCTAAACATGCTAACAAACAGGGAAGGGGGCGAAATAATTCACCAAATGTAACCAAAAGTTTAACAAAGTTAAACATCAGAGTGCAATTTTTCCTAAATTTACGTTTACTATTGTGGAACTGGCAAAGACCTGGTGGTTGTGGTTGTTTGTGAAAGATTCACAGACAACATTGATAGGGCCTAGTCATTTTCATCATTTCACAGCCTTAATATGAATCAAAAGTGTAATATGACATTGACCAAATATTACATAGGTTATTCAATGCAAATTCTTTAACACAAAGCAACACATGTTATATACATTTATATTTGAATAGTTATAGTAGTAACTAACACTTTCAGTGTAGTTTTGGTATAGGCCTACAATATATCTAATCGCCATGTTCAGGTACAGCAAGTAGCCTACTTTATCTCTGAAAGTGTAGTCAGAAATACTCTGTACCAGGGTTTCCCGCAGCACTTTCCAGTTTAGGCGGCCTGCCTTAACAACACGCGCCTGCCGCCTTAACTAAGTCTTCAAAAGAAAAATTCAAATATCCGCCGTGTTCCTCGGTCCTGTTTGAGTGGCTGTAATGTACAAGTCGCATCAACACAGTCACAGGAAAACAAGGAAACGGCGAGTTGTCAAGATACCACCAATCACAACGGAAAGAGCATTTGCTGCGGGTGAGTGTAACTGTCGTTTATTCACATTTAAAAGGATAAATCACCATTTCACCGCCGCGTGCGCGTCGGAGTTAGTCAACAAATGTGCGGGGGCAGCTGGGGCGTGACCGGGCAGAGCCAGGGTGATGGACTTACCGGAGCGTTGGCATATGGCAGGCAGAGAGCATATGTATCTCTGTCCTGTTCTTCACATCAGTGAGGCTTTCTTCTCTCGTTTCAACCAAGTGAAGACATGACGAAGTGACTGCAACTATCATCACCTCTCGCGCCGCGTGGATTCTCACCGTCCCAGCTGTTGCCCGGTCTTTGAGACACGTACAGCTCTTGTCGTTTTTTTTTTAAATCACTACAAAGGGTTAGTTAGCGTAGGTAACACTACACACAGTGAAATGACGTGTCCTGTTTTTATTTCACGCATACTATCTGCTTAGAATGAGGGAATAAATGGACTGAGCTGTTTGTTTTGGAGAAGAGTTGTCAGGCGAAGTGGAAGAGAGCGTGTCACGGAGGATAATGGGAGCCATGCTCTGTTACAGCACTGAATGATGCTTAAAATTGCACATTTTTGAAAAGCTGGTTATTTATTAATTATAAATTATTATTGAAATGTAATACATAGTGACCCCCCCCGGTCAGATGCCAACCCTACCACCTTAACTAACAAATCTTCTGCAGGAAACCCTGCTCTGTAGGCCCTACTGTTTTATAATTACAAGTTTGTGTAATTTGGGGTTTCTGTAGCCAGTGACATTTCATTATTTGTATTTTATTTTCAATGCAGATGTAACGGCATTGTACATTTTTTGTTTTTATTTGAAGGACGAGGCTTTCATTAATAAACACAACCCCCCAATCATCTTTGGTTTTGAGATGTTACTTGCTGTGAATACCTTGTCTGATAGGCTACAGTATTGTGGCATAGTATCAGGACATCCTGGCTAGTGTCTGTCGCGCACAGAGGTGTCAAGTAACGAAGTACAAATACTTCGTTACCTTACTTAAGTAGAAATTTTGGGTATCTATACTTTACTGGAGTAATTATTTTACAGCATACTTTTTACTTCTACTCCTTACATTTTCAAGCAATTATCTGTACTTTCTACTCCTTACATTTTAAAAATAGCCTCGTTACTCATATTTAAGTTCGGCTTGTTTTCATTCCAGCTCGTCAGTCATCGTTCAAAAAAACACACACAAAAAAAACTATCCAAATCGCTCCATCCGGAGAGAGTGAATTTGATTGTGGTTGGATGAGAAGTATAAACATAGCTATTCCGACACCCTATTGGTTTGTACGCGATCCATAACACCTGCACAGACCCGGTGCTAATACGCCACCAGTGCCTTAACGACCGTTATCTACCGGACCGAATAGCAACGCGGATTTCGGTGCCTTAGGTGCCTGCGCGATGCTCCGAAAACGGACATTAGAGGGAACTGAACATCGCTGCACGGGACGCTAGTCAACACTACAGTTGGAAGCAGGTTAGCCTAGCGTTAGCTAGAAGATGGAGTAAACATGATAAAATGCTGAGCGCTAAACGGTGTAAAAGTGTGTCTATATTTCACTGGAGAGGAGTCTGACACCAGACTGTAGCTGCCGTTGTCTGAAAAACACAGAAAAGATGTAGCCTACGTGTCACCTTTTTCAGCCCTTCTGAGTTTGCAAGTATGATTTTAATATACTGTAACATTATTATAGTCATATGATTTTGTCCCCGCGTTTTAGAGTTAAGCTGTTGTCCTTAATGGCATTTCCCCCCCTTACATCAGGGGTCATGAACGTTTTTTAAGCCAAGGACCCCTTAACTTAAAGTGAGATGTAGCAGGGACCCCCAACATATTGTATGAAATTATGTTGCATATTAAACTGGGCCTACAATAACTGTTAGGGTAACCTAAAGCCTTCTTACATACCTTTTTTCATAAGCTATTAAAATATTAATTGTTGGCATGATTTTACAAATCATATTTTAATGTTACATACTGTATGTGACATACTGTATGTGGCATAGTAAATCTAGGATTAACTGTATCTGTGGGCTGATATCTTAGTGACTACCTTACCTATAGGCCAGTAAGCATATAATCAGTGGGAATTTATATTTGCTAATAATATGTTGGAATTATGTTAAGGCATTTTATTTTTATTTTTTTAAAGACTCAAAAATGTACAATAATTTGGAGGCCCCCCTGCAATGACTCTGAGGACCCCTGGTTGAAGATCTCTGCCTTACATTACTTTTACTTTTATACTTTAAGTAGTTTTGAAACCAGTACTTTTACACTTTTACTTAAGTAAAAAGCTTGAGTTGATACTTCAACTTCTACAAAAGTCTTTTCAAACCCTAGTATCTGTACTTCTACTTGAGTAATGAATGTGAATACTTTTGACACCTCTGGTCGCGCATGGCTAGGGGTGGATGGCCAGATGATGGGCCTATTTGGGAGAAAGACCAGGGCTGTTTTTTAGCCCCAGTCCGTCCCTGAGCAAGTCCTGTGCTCCACTGTGCTCTCTCACCAAATGCTGTTGTGTTTTGTCTTTTTGTGAAATGTTGTGTTTTTTTTATGTTCATGTATTTTCTTAAATGTTGTTTTGTGAAATGTTGTGTATGGTCACTAGCGCTAACTGGCTTGGCGAGCAAGGTGCAAATATCTCTGACGATGTCCTATTCATGTTTAGGACATGATCAAATGGCTGCTGAAAAATACTAACTTCACAACTACAGACACATTCTGTACTAACAGAGTTTGGTGGTCTTTATCTTTTTTTTTTTAATCACACATCGGAGGGTGTAAGTGTTAACAGTGCCACTACGCTCGTAAGAAACCACTGCAAAGTATGAAAAAACAATTAGTTTGGAGAAGTGAGAGTTCAGCAGAGAGCTCCTACCTCAGTTTGATCACCATATGGGAGGATGTCCAGGTCAGCTCTGAGGCTACAGACATCCACAACTCTGCTGTATCTGTGGAGGAAGACAAAGTCAGAGGAAAGACACTTATAGTGTGTTCAACAGAGCCATTTTGAAGACATATTTAAACATTAAATGAAAGCTATTTCAAAATCTATGGGACAACGAAAACTGATGAAGCTGATTTGGGTCAACAAGATGATTTGTTTTCAAAGTAAAACTAGTCATACAAAAGTCATTTATTCATGTGCCTTGTTTCTTCTTCTTTGTTTGTTTATTTAGTTTTGTTTACTTAATAGTAAAACACGGGATGTAGCAATTTGAAAAAAGATTTTGTCTAAAATACATCATAAAGATTTGAAAAACATGATTCTGTCTTCAGAAACTTTTGTATGCAGTGTCTTTACTTATGAATCTATATTAAATATTAACATGTACATAAATGTATAGGCAGCATTCACTATTGCTTTAACATACTTTTATTCTTTTGAAACCAACTCTTTATTTTAAGCACTAGTTAAATTACTTTACTGCCTAATTACAATAGGCACATTAACAATATTTGAAATTTGTCAGACATACCGTCCCTGGCAGTTTATGAAAAGTGATGTGAGAGATACATTCGGCTATTTCTGCAGGACCAGAGACAATGCTCATGCAACAGAGTAGATAAGAAAATACAGGGCTCAGAAATTCAGCATTTCTATGTATGTAGTTTCAGGGTCTAGTGTATGTTGATAGTTCCTACAGTATTTACCTCATACATTAAAATGATAAATATAGACATAACCACAGTCATAAATGTCAACTGAACGACGTGACTCCGGGCACAGGTCAGCAGTCTCGCTTCTTGCCAAGTCTGGCAGCGGTGATTTCCAAACGATCATCCTGTCAGATTACAGAGATGACCTCTGTTCTTGTTTGACTACCGGATGCAAACTAACAGAGATAAGAGGAACTTTATCCCAGTTAAACATTTGTGAGATAACCTCAAAAACGGTCTATTTGACCTGGTTTTAGTGGTCTGTGTCACTGCAGTAATGAGAAACAGTGGTAACGTATTACCATCACAAATAGCATCCCCTTAGTTCATAATACCTCCTATTGTTTCCACATTCAAAGGTCTGCAGTACTTATAATTAACAATGTATGTGGATTAAGTGATTATATACTTGGACTGGTCAAAGGGTTCCCCCATCAGGATGTTTTCTCGAACAGTTCCATGGAATATCCAAGCCTGCTGGGAAACGTAGGCAAACGTCCCATCAGCTGTGAGGGAGCCCCGCAGGAGATGCATCTAAGATATGAAAACAAGCAGACAACCATGAGAAATGCTGTGTGTTACATAGCATCAGTTACATCAGGTTTCGAGGTAACACAATGTAAATAAGAAGCATCCTTTTACGTAACAGATGAGTAACAGAGTGGCAGACAATAAAATGTTGAAAATGAACAGCCAATAAAAATGTCTTGTAGTGTTGTAAAAGTGAATTAAAGACAAAAAGACAAAAGGAGGAGCCAACCTGTTCCAAAATGCTGGAAATCAGTGATGTCTTTCCACTCCCCACGTTCCCACAGACACCAAGCAGGTTGCCCTACAGGAGATAACACACAGAATCAACTCAGAGTTGAAAATATAAAACTATTATGAAATATAATGCAGTTAGGCTCTCAGGCATTCTGCATTGCTTTCAGATATGAATGTTATCTCAGCAGAGTCAACACACATGATTTACTCGTCCCTCCTCTTGTGTAACGTCTTTAAATGCACCCGTTCACATCAATGATAAATTAATGCTTTTTAATTCATTTATAAACCCCTGGACTTGAATAGCTCAGATGTGTTTCAGCAAGATTTCTGCTCATGTTCAAAACTTTTTGCACATAGCCATGCTTCAGTGTTCTATTTTTTAGAACATTTTTAACAAATTTGTATTTAATAAAGTAGTGGGGACATGTAAATTACACCAATGCAAAGCATATGGGTTTATCTTTAACCTAATCTCTTTCACCTTATTTATATGAATCAGTGGTAAAGCCCACCTTAGGCAGTGTGAAGGAGATGTTTCTCAGGGTTGACAAGGTTTCAGTCTTCCCATTTTGGGACAACTCCTCCACTTTGTGTCCCTTCACCCCATTGGCTGTGCTAGGTGGGGACTCTGGCTGGCTCCAGGAAAATGTAGCATTTTTCATCACTATGGCTGAGTCACTGTCTTTTCTCTGGATCAGGTAGCTCTCTGGATTCTGGATCACCAATATTTTCTGAAACAGCCACACATTTCATTCAAAAGATTTAAGGTATTTAAAATGACAATGTTAATTGCAGATGAGATCCGCAACAGTGATAAATACAATGAATGCTGGCATTATAATTTTTACACACACACACACACACACACACACACACACACACAGAAATGGAAATACAATGACATAAAAATAATTTTCATCTGGTTTTAGAAAAGAAACAGTTAGTAGTCACTTTTGAAGGCAAGTGTAAAACTAAGATAATGACCACAGAAGCATTGAAGCCAAGTTTGCACCGCAGGTTGGCATTACATGTTAAAACTCAATACAATCTGTTAATTATAGATAAAAACTCTATACAACTCCATCTTGTGGTTTGGCAGATGATGAGCTTTGGACAAGGGAAGCCATATTTACATATCATTCTATTACAACCTCATAGTTTGTATTGCTGGATGACCTCACAGCAAAATGAAGCTTAGCATACATTCAACCAGGAAGACTATCTTATGTAAGTCACTCATTCACAAACTCTCTCCCTCATCTCGTGGTTCCTCTACCAGCTAATTAGGGGTGTTTACATTTTTAGTTAAACCAATCAGATTTAGCCACTATCTCTTTCAGCCAATCATATTAATGCTGTTGATATTTAAACATGTTCTTCTCTCTGTTGCAGTCAGCTGTCATTCACTGCATATGTCACAACCCCCCTCCAACCCTTTCCCCTCCCGTTCATCATTTCCTGCACTTAGGACCGAGCCCTCTTCTCATCCATCTTCCATGAGGGGTATCTAATTCTACTCATGGCTTCTCTCTAGGGATCTATTTTTCATAATTTTTATCTGTGCACGTGTTAATAAGTAATGGTTCCCTCTAATGAGTCTCTCCTAATTGAAATAACATTATATAAGAGCAGAGTAGTAGTGAATACTACTACTAGTAAACGTCAAACATGCTATATAAATAAATTGACATAGTACTAACAACCGTTACCGTAACTGCTGAGCGGGACACAAAGAGAAAAGTTTACCTTGAGTCTTGCTAGTGATACAGCAGCATCAGCCAAGGACTTCACAATTAGGGGCAGTAGAGCTAGGGAGAACCTCATAGCGTTGAAGACAGCGATGGTGGTAAAGGCCTGTCAATAATAAAAAATAATGCTCAAACACTATACAACACCGATGTACTGGTTGTACATTTGTTTTAAATGGATCAACTTGCTCTAGTGGCCAGCACTTGTTTGTAGCCTGTTCCGGTTTAGTCATCATGAATCAGTGGTGACAAAACTGAAAGATTATCATCTTAACACATTGCTTTTATGCCTCAGACCGGCAACGTTTGTTTTACAGTATGTGCTGTACTACTGTGGCACTCACATCAGACGTGTCGAGCTTTAAGCCCAACATAGTGTGTACAATGAAGGTGGTAATACAGGCAAGGGCGGGGACAATGCTGGTGATGCTGTTATTGGCATTCTGGACGTAATTAGTCCTCTGCAGTTCCTTCTTCTCATTTTTCCTTAAGCCTGTAAGAGAGACAACATCGCATACATATATTTGGTAAAAATGTTTTGTTGCAAATTAGCTGATCTTCCAGTGCAATCACATTTCAGCCCACAGTTATCCACTGAGCACACCTTCATTGTAGCAACTGGGGCTAAGTTATTTGCTCAAGTATTAGATTGTATTTAGAATAGGAATTATTATTTTTAAGATCAATTTGTTATTGTTTTTTTTATCACTGAATATACAGAACAGATAAACACAAATTGAAGAACAAGAGCCCTCTCCCACCCCCCATCCTCTGCGGTCTCGAGGAAACCAAAACAAATAAACAAACAGAAATCCCACCTTGCCTAGTCACTCTCCTCTATTTCTTGTGATGCTGAGGTCATTAGGTCTATCATTTTCGTAGTCGCGGTTGAGCCGGCTAGCCAAATTTTCTTCTGTCTCATGTCCCAAACTGTCTCCCAATTAATTACGTTCCCCTCCGGGCTCAGCTCTCGCTCATATTTCTTTACTGTTGGGAGTTCTCATATGGATACTTGCATCAGTTTAGCATAAATCCTGGACACCAATCCTCTCACCCGAGAATCAACAAGCCATTTAATGATTGGGTGATTCTCGAGACTGTTTCTCCATGGTACTCCATAACATTTTAGGGCTGACCTTAATCAAAGATAAAGGAAAAAAGATTTCCTAGGGATCTCAAAGCTAGTTCTCAGTTCTTCAAAACTCAACATACCTTCCCCATTGTATAACTGGTCTAGAGTATAAATACCTCTGTCACTCCAATGGTTACAAACAAAAGGTTTGTTACCAGACATTAAGTGAATGTTGTGCCAAATTGTGGTGTTCAAATGCCACTTATTGTTGTAGCGAAATTGCTCCTCGACCTGTTTAAAGTTGGTCAATGTGTTGGTGATAATAGGGCCATAGGCTAGCATACACTTTTTTGGACACACACCTGCAAAGGCGAGGTCTTGCAGTCTTAGACTTCCAGTGAGGTTTTGCTCTTTTTCTCTCCATGGGACTGTAGATGAGGGGTCCATCCACACTGTTCGTGGTACGTTGCAAGGTAGAGTATTTTAGCCTAGGTTGTTTATTATTCGAAATATACTGCCAAATTAAAATATCAAGTTTCTTCCTGTTAGGCTCCAGTCAGACCTGGAACTGAGAAACAGGCACACGAAACGATGTTTGATAGTGGAGGAGGGAGGTGGCCAGGATAGCTGCTCCAGGTAGGGTCAAAGCCGGAGATCAGAAGGCGGGTGTGTGGCCAGGCAGCGAAGATGACGACTGGGTGGAATGGCTGGTTGAGAGCGGAGCGGCGAGGTGAGTAGGCAGCGAGGAGGCAGATGAAAGCTGATGAGCAGCGGGTCCAGAGGCAGAATCACGAGAATGGTTGCAACAAACTGGCGCTGAAGAGGTGCCCGCGTTGATAACTGTTGGTTGAGTACTGGAATGATCTGTAGCTGGCTGGAGCAGAGCAGGTGAGAGTGGCCACGCCCCTTGACCTAGATCCTCTTGAGTGACATGTAACAGCCGGTGGAGACAGACACAGACCCCCTAACCCTAACCCACATGTCTGTTGTTCAATAAAAGAAGATTAGATTTATTTCAGTTAATTTTATAGCCGGAGATTGAGCCAAATTTGTTGAAGATCTTAAGAATTTTTGGAATAGAATCCTCAAGGTCAGAAATGTACAACAAAATATCGTCTGCAAATAATGATATTGAGCTGCTGTTGGATTTAATCTGGACATTACAGATTTTATTTTGCCTTATGCCTTGGGCTAACGGTTCAAGAGAGCGGGCATCCCTGTTGCGAGCCCCGCTCGATGGGAAATGGCTGAGCGTGCAATCCATTGGTTGAGACTATGGCCGTGGGATTCGCATATAAAGTACTTACATGTCAATGAATTTGGCCCCCAAACCAAGCCTCTTCATTACTTGCCAGAAGCAGTTCCACTCTAGGCGGTCAAAAGCCTTTTCTGTGTCCACTGATAAAACTGCTGCCATTGTTGGAAGGTTATTGGCTTCTTCTATTACAAATAAATAGTCTGCGTACATTGTCTGCAGCATGACGCTTGGGTATAAAACCTGATTGGTCGGGGTGGACTAGCTTCTCAATAAAGCGCTCTAGGCGGAGAGCCAAGACTTTGGAATAAAGCTTAATATCGGTCCCGATGAGGCTGATGGGCCTGAAATTTGAGCAATCTGTAATATCTTTGCCCTTCTTTGGCATAACGGAAAATAGCGCAGTGTTGGTTTGTTGGTGGAAAGTGGAAAGTACCCTTCTCTATGGCTGAAGTTAAAGCTTGTAAAATGGTAGGTCTTAATATGTCAAAATACTGTAGAAGTTCTGATGGAATTCCATCCAACCCTGGCATTTTCCCTTTTTTAACTGTTTTTAATGTTGATTTAAGTTCCCCTATAGGTTGACCCAGTTCTTCTGCCTCCTCTGGGTCAAGAAGAGGCAGGTTTAGTTATTTTAGGAACTTCTGGCACTGTGTCAGATCTGGGTTGCAGGAGGACTCATATAACTTTGAGTAGAAGGATTGAAAAGTGGTGCTGATATGCTTAGGATTTGTTGAGATACCTCAGTCTGTGCGGATGCTGTTGATAGCTCTGGATTCTGTTTTAATTTCAGAGCAAGCAATTTGCTTGTTTTAGAGCCATTAAAATAATAATTTTGCCTCACTCTGTATTATGAACTTAGCTCTCATTCTTAGCAGATCATTGAGCTCTATTCAACTTGTGACTAGGGTTGGGTACCGAAACCCGGTTCCACTATGGTACCGGTTCCTACGCAAACGGTAGTATTCGGACCGGATTAGAACGCGAATTTCGGTTCCTCATTTCGGTTCCTCATTTCGGTTCCTCATTTCGGTTCCAACTGAAATATTTTCCCTCTGTTGCTCCGGACAGCGGCAGACTCTTTTTTCTTTCTCCCTTTTCTGCCGTGTGGCGCACGTGCCCGCTCGCGGTGTGAAGCACGTGTCCACGCTATTCTTGGACACGCACTCTACAATCCCTGCTGATAGACGGCTTTTTGTACACGCTCTGAAACGGAAGTAAAAATATCACACTTTCTCTGTAGTCTACCGTTAGCTAGCTACCGTAAACGTAGGCTACTATTAAAATGGCATATTTTCCCCTCTGGGCTCACCAAAACGGACGTAAAAGCATATTAACCATTTGCTGACTGCCCGTGATCGCTAGTAAACCTATTACACTTGCTCTGCTAGTCTATCGTTCAGGACAAGAGACTGTAGCCTCGTGGTGGGGGAGGCAGGACAGCCTCCCCAAATTGTCTGCCCTTTCAAACTCATACCTGGGTGTGTACAGACCTCTTGGACACCGTCTGAGAGAGTTTTCTCCTGTGCAGGACATGCCATATCAGGAGAGGTGTAGTATCTCGCCAGAGAAGGCAAATATGGTCATTTTTCTGCTAAAGAACTGCTAAAGTTTGACGCTGGTTGGCATACCAACTCAACAACATTTATTTTGTTGTTACTTTTTAATAGGGTAAGTGTTATTTGTTAAATTATTGTAGTTATGTGTTAGATAACTTAGGTTTACTTATTATATTTAAACGTTAATATATTGTTAAATTTAAATAATTTTCAATTTAAAAAAAAATTCCATAAAAAGCCTTTCTTTTATGTCATTTTTCAGCTTTTCAAGAATCGGTTTAAGAATCGTTTAGGAATTGGAATCGTTTTAAAAGTACCGGTTTATCATCGGAATCGTTAAAATCCAAACGGTACCCAACCCTACTTGTGACTAGAATAGTATGTGTAGATTTAGAAAAATATTTTATATTATATATATGTTGTCATATAATTTTTTAATTTTCATGATTTCCTAACGTTAGTAGGGCAGTTAATACAATTGCTTGCGTTAGCTAATTGACGCTAACTAGTTAGCGTTAGCCAATATATAATCAAATCGTTTACAAGATCGGGGGATTTCACAGGTGAGACTGGCATGTTAGCCCATAGCTAGCATCATGCTAGCTATGGGCTAACTTGCCAGTATAGATCTAGAAATGCTTTCTATTTCTAGATCTAGATAAGTTCCAAATCATTTTGGAGGGTCATAGAAAAATTATTATTGGCGAGGGGAGGGTCATGTCTATTTTGACCAAAGGTCCCAAAACTCCTCTGGTGGCCACTTAAATAAATAACGAACAGTCCCTTAAAAGTCCACAAAACATAGACTATAAATTGGGTAGCCAGCATTCATCATTTCTTACAGTCTGGTTAGATGTTCCTTCAAATCTTGGGTCCAAAACTTACATACAGCATCCTCAAGTCAAACTCAAGTCAGCTCCGTAATACGCAATGCGTCCCCAGTGGATGTCGTACTACACCGTTGAAAGCGTCGGATAGAGATTTAAACAAAAAGGCTTCTGCATGGAGAAAAAGTATTGCTCTGAATGCTGTCTGAATAAATAACGTCAATTCAGTTAGCGTTAGCTAACGTCAGCTATCGAGCTCAGGCTAGCTGACGTTGGTTAACGCTAACTAGTTAGCGTTGATTAGCTAATGCGAGCAATTGTATTAACTGCCCTACTAACATTAGGAAATCATGAAAATTAAAAAATTACATGACAACATATCGTTGAATCATTGAATGAAATCATTATTTATTTTATTAAAAGTTAAGAATTAGTTTATCTGTACCACAGCAACGCTAATTTCTGCTCGAATTGTCGGATAGGAACCGTCCGTTGCCTGTCACAAGAGTTACATTTTTTGAACGCATCCGGATGACCAACGGACACGATTTGTTTCGCACCACACAGACCCATTCCCATGCGATCTGCGAATTTCCATAAGATATGAATGACTTCCGGTCGTTTCGTAACCGTATCGGAGCTGATTTCAAGTGCCAGTGGGAAGCTGGCGTTAGTCCACAGCAGCTGGGTCCACTAACCACTGCTGTCTTCTGGTTCTGTTGTTGGCAACAGGCCAGAATGGCTCGTGTGGATGTCGCGTCATCCTTCATATCTGACTCCGGACAGAAAAGGCCTGCATCTGTGGCTGTAGTGAAGGTGAACACGCTCCCTCGGCGGGGGGGCAGACAAGCGAGTCTGAGTTGCCTTCAGAATGTAGCTTGTGTTGTGTCCCTTCAAGCTCCCGAAGCCGCTGGATCGCAAATGTGAAGCAGTCAGGTTGCTTCGGATCACATACCGTAATTTCCTGTATCTCAGGTTCTACCCCGATGCAATGTGAGGCATTAATTTCCGCTAACACTCTCTTCACTGCATTGTAGATCACTGATTCAAGCATACTTTGTTGCTTTTCCAAGACCTGGGCGATTAAGTCCTCCATGTTAGGGATTGCGGTAACATCAGTTGCTATGTTAGCCACCACTCCATTAGTCGCCGCCATGCTAGCAGATCTCTCTGTATGAGTAGATAGTTTAGGTGACAAAGAGACCTGCTTTTTCGCACCTGCAAGTGTTTCACTGAGTCACCCTGATAACAGACAGGACGATTTGGCGTCGAAGAAAAAGTAATAGACCTGGTTATTTAATGAAATGCGGAGGTGGGTGCAAGAGCTCTAGTCTCTTACGACCATTGCGGGTGCTGGTCACATGATCTGCCCGAAAAATTTTTATATCAACTGCACAATGTGCACACATGGACAAGCCCCATATCCCATCAACTACAAGCCTATAATTTACCATACATGGTCAAAACAAAATACCTTATGATTATGAAAATCAATATAGGTGCTTGTGATAAAAATGTATACATTTTTGGCTTTTTTTCTCACAAACAAACAAAGGTATAAGAGGCTGATGGCTGCAGCAACTTCTAATGCAGTGAGTTCCTGAAATTTAAACAAAGTGGTAAGATGATTCCGCTAAGATAAAATTACATTTCAAGAAGCACATTGCTGCACACCCACAGAGCACGCGTTTTGAATCTATATAGCGCACCATGCTATATGGGTGAGGTAGCTACTGTAGGAAGATGGTGGCAAGTATGTGGCAGCTGCAGCCTCATCTCCAGCCTGGTGCCTACAGCCTGGCAGCATGTGCTTTTCCGTCAAAAACTAATAAAAAACTAATTAAAACGTACTGTTTTAATTAAACTACTTTGCCACCTGTGTTGGCATTTTCCACCATCTCCAGAACCCTGTAAAGGTCCACACAATTTCCCTTCAACTTTACTTTTAGAAATCCCAACTTTTGGACAATGAATCATAGAAAGCAGCATACACATCTTTCAAGATTGGTTTTGTGTTTTCACAAATGGGACAGTATAATTGATGCCCCCTGATATGTGGTATACGACAGAGATTAAAAACGTGTTTGACTGTAAGGCAAAGTTAACATGCAGCTGCTCAACTTCATACCTTCGATCTTCTTCTCAAAGGAATCTTCCCAGGCGTACATCTTGATGAGTTTGATGCTGCTGAGAATCTCATTCACTGTACGAACACGGCTGTCTGTTATCAATATGCTTTTCCATCTGAATATGTTAATGAGCTTGGCCAAGCCAAACTGAAAGCAAAAATAAATGTATTAATATTAGTGACAATGGAAAACAAGCCACAAAAGAGCAAATATGGTTATTTTAGAGTTGTCCTTGGGGCTAAATTAGTTGAGGTAATTTGTGTATATAACATGTAACATGGAAAGCTTTAAATATTTGCCAACTAGCAGAAAAAAAAGATGAGACATAGAGGATTGAGAACCACACATGATATTGTCCATGTTGCCTTTATGTCTAAAATTAGACATAGTCATTGCCTTTAAATACCACATACCTTTAATTTGTTATTGGTCAGGACAACAGTGAATAAAGACTAGTTGGAAATTATGTGGGACCTTAATTGTATAACCTGGTAAAAAATACATTATAATAAAATGATGTAATGATGTTTTCTACCAGTCCACACGCTACAAATAAGTCATGGTCTATATAAATCAGTGTATTTCTTGCTCATCATATTTGCCTTTTAGCTCTGATTGTGATTTAGTTTACACTGCTTATGAAAATATGTCTCTTTGTGAACCACAGTACAGGCCAAAAGTTTGGACACACCTTCTCATTCAATGTGTTTCCTTTTTATTTTTATGACTATTTACATTGTAGATTCTCACTGAAGGCATCAAAACTATGAATGAACACATATGGAATTATGTACTTAACAAAAAAGTGTGAAATAACTGAAAACATGTCTTATATTTTAGATTCTTCAAAGTAGAAGAACACCAAGGGTTTGCAGAGTTATCAAAAAAAGCAAAGGGTGGCTACTTTGGCCTGTACTGTATATGTGCAGTTTGTAATGTACAGACCTGTACAGGGAGGAAGATGAGGTAGATGCAGACTCCAGTCAGTGCGGTGTAGCCCAGAATGTAGCAGGCATAGATGGTACACATAATAAAGAGCACTGGGGTGGCAATTAGGAAACTTGAAAACAATACTGCCTCAAATAATTTGTGGCCATCGCTGGTCAAAACACTAATAATCTGGACAGGAGAGAGGGAGAGAGAGAGAGGAAGAGAGAGAAAGATTGTAAACCACATTTGCCAAGATTGCATTGCCAAGGAAAGTTGCTTGCACCATCTGTCAGAGTAGGTGAATTCCACAAGATATTTATAAAAAAGAAGTTTGACTTTACAAAACAGCCTTAACAACTAGACAGAAATCAAGAAGAAAAATGCAGTAATATCAAATTAAATGTTTGATAACAATATGAATTATTCAAGAAGGGTTTATAAGCAAAAAAAGAAACACAAATTATGTGCACGTATTATGTGCACGTATGATGCTTGGGTAGTATGATTTTATGATTTATGCACAAATAAAAAAAAACTCTGTATATTCCTTCAACACTTTTCTGCTGAGTGAAACTGCTACCATTCTTTGTTTGGAAATACCTCCGTTTACTTGTTAAAGTCCACAAAAATTCTACACTACTTTCTACTGTCCACAAGATATATTACATAGAGAATGATATAACAAATGATGGACAAAGTGATTCCAATGTATACAATTGCTTTCCTAGAGCAATTGACCCTTATGTTTGTAACCCAGTATTTACCTCTCCCATTGAAATGCCGCTGTGCATCCGCAGAGAGATGACTTTCTGAAAGGCCAATGTAGAGTAGGCACCCTTCAGTCTGACTGCAGTGCGCAGGTTCAACGCCCACATCAAGGATATGAAGAAGGCTTTGAAGAACTCTGATGTGAACAAAGCGAAGCACACACCAACACCATGGAATACTGTGGACTTCTCCGGGCCGTCAACATATTTTAGGATCTCATGGACCAGAACCGCCTGAGAGGACAGAGAGGTTTTAACGCTTTAAGCATTAAACAACCATTCATTTGATCAGTCACAAAAAAACTTTGTGACGGCAGCCATAAAGACTAAAGCTGAATTTTTTTGGCTTGCTCTGTAACTGTAAATTCCCAGCACTCTCAACCCAGCACCACTTCCCCTCAGCACTGAGATACTTTTTTATATTTAACTACATTTAGCCGATTATACTTGTGTACTTTTACCAAAAAAGCTTTTTTTCATATGCAGGACTTTTCCACGTAGTGGAGTACTTCTAAAGTGTTTTACTGATACTTAAGAAAAAAGATCTAAACACTTCTTTCGACACATGTACAATGAATGTGATATTAGGCCAAACTTCAGAAAAGGCCACTATATCCGGCCAACAGAGGAAGCACTGGTACTATTAATATTCAAATTCAAAGAAAATTACCGGGCCCAGAAAAAATGCCATCATGGCGAGGACAGCAACAACGACAGACAGAATCAGCCTTGTTCTTTGAAAGCAAAGGACCACTCGAAACACAGAGGCCTTGTCCAGGCCCACCTTTGCCACTTCTTCCTCCCAGAGTCTGTGGAGCCTGTGCACAACGCACACAATCAGCCTTGTTAATTTATTACTAAAGTAAAACAGTAACAAACATGAAACACACTACACAGGTTCCCTGTTCTTGATCATTTCCTAGCATTGTCATGATTCCTTTCCTAGATGTGAATTTCAGCAACTAGGCTTTCCAGTTGTTATGTCTATACATAATCCGTACTGTAATTGCATGAAATGGCAGTAGAGAAATGTGGGGGCCGCCATGAATCAGCAAGAAGAATTTCAGACCTTTCTCCGCTGGCTTCGGCTACATCCAGAGTAGACAGGTTGAGAGAGCTCATGTCCAGCTTATTCCTGAACAAGGCCCACATCATGGGGGTCATCCAGGCAAAGGTCGAGAAGGACAGGAATCCTGCATTGTCCAAAGGGTGGGACCTAGACATGGAAAATGCAATTGGTAAAAATATGTAGAAACAGCCAAGTAGAGTATTTGCTTGTAGACATGTTACCTTAAAATTATTTATCATAATATATACAATTGCATCAAAACCGACAAATTATTTCAACAACGATACTGACTGGGATGAGGACCAGCGGAAGGGTTTGAGGGTCTGAAGGCTCTGGTGGTATTTTCCGAATAGGGTAGGGGAGGCTATTTCACCATTGCCCAAATCAGTATGTTCTGGACTGGAGGCCACAGATCCAGTTCTCCGTCGGAAACTATCTTCGTTCTTAAGAGTCATAAACACAAAGAGAAGTGTGTGAAGAGGTGGATTGTTCTGGTGGAAGCTGCTGTTTGTTCTATACTTACAAAAGAGACTCCTCGAGTATCCATCTTCTCCAAAGAGTAGCCTTTCATCATTTTGTCCTGTACCAAGGGCAGCAAGCATGCACGTTCACTATTTTACTCGCCAACAAGGGCTAGGTCAAGTAAAAACATTGCTTGAAGAATAATTTATAACATACTTTTTTAACATTCCACTATGTAACATGTGTAACAACATCATGATTATTACATGTATGTGTTTGAAACTTCATAACACATCACAATAGAGTCATCAGTAATCACAAGAGCTGGAGTAGGCATTCAGGATGTTTTAGGATGTGTTTATGTATTATAACTGTATCACATGTTGTGACAAGTCTCAAGGCATTACAAGTGCGGTCTAAATAATTGACTTGGTGAAATATCACAAATGTAACTAATAACATGGTGCAATCAAAACCCCAGAGGCAGAATACTGATCAAACTTTGACAGAGCAGTGGCATATGTCACAGAGGAAATAAAAACAGCATTATTTTGTGTTTATACTGGGTCTGCAGGGCCCCTGCTGCTGTCTGGCTGAATGGGACTACACCACCAGACTCAGGGACAGCTTCACCACGCAGGCCCGAGACTGTTGAACTCTTGAGCTCATCACTTGACACTTTACCTTCATATACTTTTACTTTTACATTTACTTACTATTTTAACACCTTTTTACATATCTGTATATCCAAATTTACAGGAGGGTAAAGCATGTTTGTAGGGAGCCTGAGATAATCATCATTGACAACTGCTTCTCTTTAACTTCTGTTATTATTATTATTATTAACATATGACAAAACATAACTTTTATTTAATTCCAAAAAATTCCAGTCTTTCGTGCTTCATAAATAACATTTGAAAATCCAATGTGTCAATGAATTACAGGCATCCCCTTCCTATCGCTTCTCACCTCCAATCATTCTGTGTCAAAGTTCCTACAGTCAAATGAAATGCACATTCATAAAGATGAGTCCATATAACCCTTACTGCACAGTAAAATACAAAAAGCGCTGAAAAAGCAATTCTTTACAACCTTACATGCAAAATGTACTGTATGGAGTATTTCTGATGTAACACCAGTAAGTGTTATAATGTATTATGAGGATTCTCTCTCTCTCTCTCTCTCTCTCTCTCTCTCTGTAACGTTACACACACAACCTACACACTAGTTGCACAAGTGTTTCCTTAAAGGAGTTTGCTACTTTCATAACAAAAAACCTCTTGAAAATACTTTTTGTTATTCCCCAATGTGTAACAGCTGCTTGACAGCAGTTAAACAAGAAATAAAGGTGAGAGCCGTGTGCAGGCAATCCAGGCCCAGATTCTGAATGTCATATAGCACCTGTAGCATACACTACTGTTCTAATGTTTGGGATCAGCTGTTCATAACTGCTGTCATATTGATGATGTTGTTCTTTCCTTCAATAATTACTATTTTAACATAGCTACAAACAGTTTAATTCAGACATCCCATGTAGTGTAACGGATTACAATTTCCAAAACAGTGATTATATTATTAATCCAAGTAACGCTGCATTACCAAAATGTGATTTGTTTTAGGTAGCCTTTCTGAGGACATGACGTGTATACCAGGGCAGGTCACGTCGGCTACTAGCCAAAAAGATAAACAAAGGATGGAGGTTGATGGGGAGAGTAATAGACTACTTTAAACAGCTGGAAGTATTGTCATTATACAAAGGCTTTGATATAGGTTGGAACATCAATGACATCTAACATGATGAGCAGAGCAGAGTCCCTCTCCTCTCTCGCCGTGTGCACGCAGGCACAGCAAGTTACTATGGTGATGGGAATCTGTGTCCTTCTCATAATGTAAGCCTATGTGAAACTCGACAAAATATGTGAATGTGGTGTGCGATAGTCTTCGTAACATAACAAAAGCTAAAGGGAGAATGTTTTGCAGCTAATTGTTGACTCCTCCAGTAAAGTTATTTATTGTTTGAATAAGGTGAAATGAGTTCTAAAGGAGCTGGCTAAATAGGTTGTGCATTTCTTTTTGGGGGGGTCTTAAAAATACAATCAAATAGTTTTCCCCGGTGGCTTAGGACTGGTGGAGGGCAATTTGCAGGCTTGCAATACACTGGGGGAAACCATGAAGTACTTTAGAGTTTACTAAGGAGTAATAAGTAAAAAGTAACGTATTACACTTCCTGAGTAACTTTCCCAGCATTGGTCCGCACAGTGTTACATGACAGTGCAGAAAACTGTTAGAAGTTTGATTTTGAATTTCCTTTCCACACCAGAAAAGGGTAAGTGGCCATCGGTCATTATTGAACCACAACGGCGCAGTTGGGCTCTAAATATTTTGGAAAAGCTCTTTCACTGTGGGCACTCTGCAGTACACTCAGCGGTTAAATTGAATAGGTTTGAACTGTGATTTATCAGTATGTTCAGCTGTTATTCCAATAGTGCCAACCCCAAACTAACCTTCTATTTCTATAGTTTGAAGGATAGCTTTGCTAAAGCAACACACCTGCTAATTCCAGCTTGTTATAGGCATTAACACTGGAACAGGAACCTGTTCCTATTTAAATCTGCACACATTTTGATGCCAAGCTTCCAGTTTCTTTTACCAATGACTGCTGATTTCTTCTATTCTTATTTAACTGTTGCTCAGAAGTGTCTCTTTACCCTTTTAATTGTCAGTCTGGTTGAACCATTGCACAGCATTTTGTGTTAAAAGCATGAAAGACCTTTAAAAATACATAGTAGTCCTCTGACAGCCATTTGACAGTACACAATCAATCATTTGTGGCAAGTGATGTAAAAACGTGTGTGGTAATGTATGTAAATTAAAAAATCTAACTAAAATAAACTAAACTCAAATAAACTGAACAACTTCAGGTACTAGATCTTAAATGAAGTGACAAAAGAAAAACCTAAATTTAAATAACTGATAAATACAAAGACTACAATAAACAACAAAACTGATCAAAACTCATTTAAACTGAGTTCAGTGTAAATGTAAAGTAATGAAATGAAACAATACCTCTGTGTGGAGGACGAGGAAGACTCACTGCAGCTACTACTGATCTAAAGCAACAGCATTTTACTCTGTGTTACACAAGTCATTTTTATAGAGATCAAAGGTTGGCCTGTTCAGAGGTACAGTAAATGCCCTCCTCTCTCCTTGGAGAACAATGTGGTCAAACTGCAAGATTGGCTCTTGTTTGGTGTAGGCTTGGGCCACTGTAAACATTTTCAAACTGGTTTGATATCAAGCAAAACACCGGACCAGAGCGGTATACTCACTTTTAATTTTAAAAAATTCCGACTGATGTCCCTCGTTTCGGCCGGAAGTCCGTCACCTTCCACTTTCTTTGTGTTGTAATTCTAACCTCTACCTCTAGGACTACGGTTAACTCAGATCTCTGCAGGGTAAATCCAGACAGCTAGCTAGACTCTGTCCATCTGAGTTTTCTGTTGCACGACCAGGGCCGGTGATTGCTATTGGCGACCTAGGCGACTGCCTAGGGCGTCAAATGTGTTGGGGGCGCTGTGTCGCCCTTAGGTCTACTTCCCATTAATAATAGAATTAGAACGACAAGCGAAATCAAACGTGTTTATTAAACATGATCATCCTAAGGCGCCCCCTCAGCCACACGTTTACTGGTCAACCTTTCATTACGCGACGTTTCCCGTCTCAGGTCAGACTCAAACACACGGAGCTCTGAAGCAGACCTGTGCGTCGCTTAGTGTCTCTCTCTCTGGAGAAATAGAGACTATGGCGAGTGGATAGTGCCACGGATAACCTACCGAAGGAGACTGTCGTGTGACTCTAACGTGTGGATTGACTACACCGTCGCCAGTGTACATCGTAGTTGATAAGAACGCAGCCACACCTAGCGTCGTCGCCAGACATGCCCCCCCCCAAAAAAAAAAAATTGATTGAGTGAATTCAAGTTCAATATACAGTAAGTGTAACATAGTTGAATGGGTTCAGGTTAAATTCTACTAAATTGGCATAACTACGCCACCTACTGTTAAAAGCCGTACCTGCTTCGAGTAGTTGTAGCACAGCATTATGGGAAATTCCTCACAGCAACGTAGGATTTCCAACAAGGTAACATGTCTGTGAATGCTTGTGGACAATATAGCGTTAACTACTTGAAAAGCACTTAAAAGTTGACCCAGTTTGTTTGGTTAGATATAATAATTGTTTGACGTTAATTTGGCAGTGATTGTATTTAGTTACCAGCCGTTTTATTCATGTTTAACCACTCGAAAAATATTTTCTGCACGCTAACTAGCATTTACATGTGCCGTCTTTCCAGACAGAGCATGCTAGCTGTTGTCCTTTGAGATGAGCATTCACACACTGTTGTCTTCCATTGTAAATGCAGGTATGTTGCAGTATATTGTATGTTGCTGTATTAGTGGTGAAATGTTTTGTACTGAGATATTTACTGTTGTTTTATACTGTGGGAAAAGTTCAGCACATAATTATTAACTGTTAAAATACTGAAAAGAATATAAAAAAGTAACAGTCCAGTATGAAGAAGCCATATTATGATTTTGTTTATATATTGACTCTTTGTTAATATACAAGAGAACACCTTACATTTTGTTTATTTATTTCAATTTCAATTATTATTCATGTATATTGCCTTGCTAAAGTAAGTGTAAGTTTTGTACAGAGAAAATGAGGTTGTAGAGATGGGAAATTCCACACAGCAACGGAGGATTTCCAACAAGACAGAGCATGCTAGCTGTTGTCCTTTGAGATGAGCATTCACACACTGTTGTCTTCCATTGTAAATGCAGGCAGAGGCGTAATAAACTGGCTGTTACCAACTCGACTGGCTCCGAGTGATATAGGAGACATCTCACATAGGTCACATTGGTGCCGTGACTCGTCCATGACTACGCTGGACCGGGTGGATGTCTTCTCGTCATCAGTTGGAGCTGTATATCTTTCATCCGTGTATTGGATTGTTGGGGTAATCTAATTGGTAAACAGTCATTTTTTTTGGATGCATTCAGGAACTCCTTTTATTCTCATTTTATTTGACTGTGAATTTTGCTAGAAAATATGAGTCTCAGCAGTACAAGCATAATAAAGTACAAGCACATCTGTCCCACACCCTTCCCCTCCCCTTGATGAAGTGAGACTGGCTGACCAGATGAGCACTATTGTGTAGCAGATTGGACAGCAAATAGCTCATAGTGTTATGACACACCTCAACACATCTAGCCCATCAACTACTGCACATACCAGTCATTATGAAACACACAATAAAAGAGGCCCCTCCCCCAGTCAAACCCTGGATCTCTCCCAAGTCCAACTAGTCACCCAGGGCAGAGTCAAGGACCCACCGACCAGGCTCCTCTCTTTAACCTGCCTCTCTTAAGTTATGCTATTACAATTCTAGACTGCCGGGGAGGCTGTTCCTCCCTAAGACACACTGAGCTGCTCTCTCATCTCTACTTGTTACTTTTGTATGCATCCTGTCCAAGAAATGCTTGCTTGTTACTAATCTAGCTCTGGGGAGTTTACTCCCCGGAGTCCTTATGTTTCTTCTTCGCAGAGCTATGCTCTGCGATTCTCGGCATTTCCCGGCCGCTTCCTGCTGCGTCCTGCTGCGTCCTGCTGCGTCCTGCTGCACCCGCCGCACCCACCCGTGCTCTGCAGCGCCACGTTACATCCCGCAACGCCCTGCTGTGATGTTCCTATGCACAGAGTAGTCAGGATCCGGTATAGGAGACTGCACTACTCAGTATGACACGATGTGCCCTGCTATGACATGAACTTCCACGATAACCTTCGAAGTCACTGTGACTTCTAATGTGACTGTTATCACCACTGTTCATCACGCCCCCAACCGGCCCGTCAGACACCGCCTACCAAGAGTCTGGGTCTGCCGAGGTTTCTTCCTAAAAGGGAGTTTTTTCTTGCCACTGTCGCAATAGCCACTGCTAATGCTTGCTCTTGAGGGAATTACTGTAATTGTTGGGGTTTTGGAATTTATAGAGTGTGGTCTAGACCTACTCTGTCTGTAAAGTGTCTCGAGATAACTTTTGTTATGATTTGATACTATAAATAAAATTGAATTGAATTGAATTGAATTGAATTGAATTAACTGAAATGCCATGCTCTGTATGTAAAGACAGCTCCCACTCTGCCCTCACACACTGCCGGGAGAACAGGCTGCGTTTCCTATGTCACTCACCTGGACATTCCCGACGCAACTGCCCGGAAGGTGGGCGCCTTCCCTTTGGTCAGCAAGGAAACTGAATGATCTGCGTGTAGGGGAGGACAGCGCAGATCCTAAGACTGAGCCTCCCACCTTGGATTTGTCAGAAATAGATGATCTTGAAACATTGTACAACACCTACAGCAATGTGGTGGAGCCTGATAAAACATTGATTGTGCAAGGCCTGCATAGACTCTCAAAGACTGACACCCTTTTCTACACAGACGTGATAACTGGTAATAGAGACGTCCTCAGAGCATTAGTGGACAGTGGATCTATGGCATGCACTTTGAGTGAGGCAGTTTACATGAAACTTAACCAGTCTACCCCTAACATTGTAAAGAATTCAGCTGACAAATATGTAATTGTCGGTTGTGGCGGTCACCTTGTCACACCTTCTGCCATGTACGACCTCACTGTATCAGTTTATGGCTATAGAGTGATCGTTCCAGTCCTAGTCGTGCCAGGCCAGACTGATGATATGATTCTCGGCAGCAACGCCATAAGGTGGCTCATTTCACAAATGAAAAAGACTGTTAATGACCAGTATGTCACATCGCCAGAGAACAGTGACCACCATGATGAATTGCTCCATTTAATGTCGAAGTTGTCTGCCTCAGATGAGTGGGAAGGCAGAGCAAAGCCAACCTGTATCAGCACAGCTAAACTTAAAAGAGCGGTCACTCTGCATCCCATGACTGAACATTTAGTGTGGGCTAAACTGCCTGCCACTGACATCTCCGCAGTAGGTAGTACAGTCGTCATTGAGCCCACCCAGTCCAAGGCCAGACCTGCACAAATTCTGGTAGGGAGAGTTGTCACTTCCTTGTCAGTGGATGGATGGGTTCCAGTAAAAGTAGTAAATCCCACAGAAAAGCCACTAACCCTGAAGAGGAATGCAAAGGTTGCAGATGTATCCCCTTGTCTTTCTGTGCAGGACTTACCTGAGCCGGACCGCATCCAGTCAAACGCACAGTGCACACAGAGCCCGTCCCATCCACCAAGGTCAGAAGAGGAGATATCACTCATCTTAAGGGATTTGGGCCTGCAAGATTTGGACCTCTCATCCTGTGAAGTCTCCCTCGAATGGAAAGATGAACTGTTGCAGATCATTGAACAGCATGAATCTGTCTTCTCGAGACACAAAATGGACTGTGGTGAGGCGGTGGATTTTGTCCATAGGATACACCTGCTGGATGAAAAGCCCTTCAGACTGCCATATAGGCGAGTCCCACCATGTCATTATGACAAACTCCGGACTGCTCTAAACGAGATGGAAGAGTTGGGGATAATTCGTAAGTCTCAGAGCGAGTATTCATCCCCCCTCGTCCTTGTTGTCAAGCCAAATGGTGATCTCCGCATCTGCAACGACTTCAGATGGTTGAACGCAAGAACAGTGAAAGATGCACATCCGCTGCCTCATCAGACGGACGTCCTTGCTGCACTTGGTGGCAATGTGTTCTTTTCCACAATGGATCTCACTTCAGGCTTTTACAATGTTGGATTGCACGAGGATGACAAAAGATTCACTGCATTCTCCTCCCCATTTGGCCTGCATGAATATAACAGGTAGGCCTGTCGCGATAGTCAATAAATCGAGTTATCGCATGATAAAAAAAAATGAGCTCGATAATTTTTCCGGCCGCGATAATTTCCATTTGCATGCTTGTTTATTTTCCTCATCTCTCCCTCTCTTTCTCTACCAAAGAGACTGGAGGACCACTCTCGGTTCCTTAGCGTAACGAGGAGTGAACCCTCTTGTCAGTCGCATGGTCTTTGTGTGGGCGGTAGGCTACTCCAGGCGGAGAGAGCTAGAGAGTTGGAACAGGGTTTCCTGCAGCACTTTGCAGTTAAGGCGCCGTAAAAAAAAGTATATGAGCGACATCCACCGTGTTACTCGGCGTCCCGTTTTCTCCCTTTCATTCCAAACCACGCAGCTGACAACCTGCAGGTGGAGACTGTGGAGATGGGCTCGGACATACACGCCGCTGTGGACTCGTCAGTGTCGCAAGCGGTTTCAGGAAAGTGGCTGCATGTGTCCGACAATGCACAGAACATTAACGGTACAAGCCTACAGCTGTCCGCGGACACGGAGTGTGGAAAGTATGTCAGAGTTGGCGCCTGTGTGTGTGTGTGTGTGTGTGTGTGTGTGTGTGTGTGTGTGTGTGTGTGTGTGTGTGTGTGTGTGCCCGCACCCACGAAGCTCCGACCTGCAGAGGAGCAGAAGCCGCACCTTCGCCAAAATGAAGACTGAAAAACAGAACTATTTTGGTACATTTACTCGCCACGTGGCAGATAGCCATACATATAGATTTTATTTATTAATTATATATTATTTAAATGTAATATTTAGTGTTAAATAATTGTAAAATGTAGTACAGAGTCTCTAGTCTGAGAACTTACGTGTCACAAATGGCAATTCCACAACTGTACATCAGCGTGAAAGACGACATACCAAAGGAGATCAAAGACATATTGTGGATATTTAAAATGTCTTCCAGTTCCAGTGTTAAATATTCTTTAGAAATAAAAGTGTATTGATCTTTGAAAAGGTGTACCTGTAGTATTATTATTATTATTATTATTATTATTATTATGACATTATCATTATATTAGATGCAAATGGTCTCTCGATGACAATATTATCGTTTATCGCAATAATTTCTGGGACAATTTATCGTCCAGCAAAATTTGTTATCGTGACAGGCCTAATAACAGGATGCCTCAGGGCCTGACAAATAGTCCTGCCACTTTCATACGAATGATGATGTCCATCTTTGGCGATCAAAACTTCACAAGCCTGTTGTGCTACCTGGATGATCTGATGGTCTACGCTCCGTCTGAACAGGTTGCACTTGAGCGTTTGCAGATGGTTTTCTCACGTCTTGCTACCAACAATTTGAAGCTCTCGCCTAAAAAGTGCCATTTTCTTCGCCGGTCTGTAAAGTTCCTGGGACACATCATATGTGAGGATGGTGTTAAGACAGATCCAAGTAAAGTACAGGCTATAATTGATGTGCAGGAGGCTGACCTGATGGAGTTCGATGGGGAAACACCGTGTGCAAGAAAGATCCGGTCCTTTTTAGGAATGGTTCTTTACCACCATCATTTCATTGAGGGCTGTTCTGCTAAAGCTAAGCCACTGTTCAACCTTGTGGCTGAGCCTGCCATGACAAAGAATAGAGGGAGAAGCCGCAAACCCAGATTTAAGAAAGGCCCTGTGAGACTGTCCCCGACTGACTGGACTGATGAATGTAGAGCAGCATTCCAGAACTTGAAACATGAGCTGGTTTACAGTGTCACATTAGCCCACCCTGACTTCAATGCACCCTTCATCCTTGCAGTTGACGCCTCCTTTGATGACCTAGGAGCCGTCCTCTCACAGTTGCCACCTGATGGGAAGATTGCCAGACCAGTGGCGTTTGCCAGTAAGACACTCTCACATTCCCAGCTGAACTATCCACCACATCGGCTGGAGTTTCTTGCTCTTAAATGGGCGATCTGTGACAAATTCAGCCATTGGCTTAAAGGGAGATGTTTTTCAGTCTGGACAGACAATAACCCATTAACATACATATTGACTAAGCCAAGGTTAGATGCATGCGAACAGAGATGGGTTTCAAAACTCGCAGCATACAGTTTTGACCTAAACTATGTCCCCGGCCCGAAGAATGTGGTTGCCAATGCACTTAGCAGAGAGCCATTTGTTCAGTCATGCATGGGCCACCGTCTCTTAACTGAACCTTATGCCTTGTTACAGAAGCAAGTGAGTGGAATGATGGACAGGACAGTGCAAGACGCGTTTCACTACACTAATAACTGCCAGTTGGTTGTTGATCAGTCTGCAAAAGAAACTGCCGTTGCCCCTCCTCCCCCTCCCTGCTCCCTCTCTTTGCAGGATGTTTCAGCTGTGTTGGAAGCACACGTCTCGGGGGGTGTCAGTCAAGTGAGAGGCACAGGACCAAACATCCCACAGCTTGTCAGTGTCGATCCCAGTGCTTCGCTGCCAAAAAGTAAACTGGTCAACCTACAAGAACAGGATGACGTCTTGGGCAAGGTTTTCCGGTATGTCCAAAATCATAGGAGGCCCACTAGGCGTGAACGTGCTGATGAGTCTCGTGGTGTGATTAAGCTGCTGAGACATTGGGCCAAGCTCTCCATCAAGGATGGCATGCTGTACAAAGTAAAGAAGGACAGAATAGTGAATAAGACTACTTACCAGTTCGTTGTTCCAGACTCCCTGAAGGCGCAAATCCTCCATGGTCTCCACGACTCAGCTGGTCATCAGGGGCATGCTTGCACACTTTCCCTGGCCAGACAGAGGTTCTTTTGGATCGGGATGGAGCGTGATATCGTCAATCAAGTAAGAAACTGCTTTCGCTGTGTAGTCGGCAAGACCCCAGAACCACATGGCCGTGCCCCTCTGGAGAGCATTTGCACCTCTAAACCCATGGAACTAGTCTGCATTGATTTTTGGACTGCTGAGCAGACTGACAAGAAGTGTGTGGATGTTTTAGTTGTGACAGATCACTTCTCTAAGCTGTCCCACGCATTCCCATGTAAAAATCAGTCAGCAAAGCAGGTTGCCCGTCGCCTATGGAATGACTTTTTCTGTGTGTATGGTTTCCCAAAACGCATACATTCGGACCAAGGAGCCAATTTTGAGAGTAATCTCATTAAAGAGCTTCTGGAGATGGCTGGCATCCAGAAATCACATACAACCCCGTACCATCCTATGGGGAACGGAGTTGTTGAACGGTACAATAGGACTCTTGGCAACATGATACGTGCCTTGCCTCCCCAGTCAAAAGCCAGGTGGCCACAAATGCTGCAGATGCTGACATTCTGTTACAACTGTACTGAGCATGAGACGACAGGTTTTGCACCCTTCTTTCTGATGTTTGGGAGGATCCCGCGCCTGCCTATTGATGTTGTATTTCAGCGTGCTCTCCCCAACGATGCTGTCGTGGTTTGTTTCTCGCTTGAAACGTGACCTGTCTGAAGCTGCATGTATTGCCCGGCAAAACAGTCGAATGGAGCAGGCTCGTCAGGCGAGGTACTATGACCGCAAAGCAAAGGGGTCGCCTCTCACTTTTGGAGACCGAGTTCTGCTTGCAAATCGTGGTGAAAGAGGGAAGAGGAAAACTGCAGATAGATGGGAATCCACAGTTTATGAAGTGGTGTCTGTCAAACCTGAAATCAATGTGTATCACATCAGAGATCCCATGACATCTAGGGAAAAAGTTGTTCACAGAAACCTTCTGCTTCCCGTGAGTTTTCTCCCTGCTGGGGGTGACGATGCCTTGGAGTCAAGTTGCCCATCTGTTGCTGGTAGTCACCTGTCTGACCTTGTGGTCCCCACGGATGTACAGGACAGTGAGACAAAGACAATTAAATGGCTGATGCAAATGGATGATGCAAGTGACGGTGATGCTGCTGCCGATGTGTTTGAGGGTCATCCAGTTGTGGCTGTAAGTGCTCTGCCCTCTGAGAGTGAAATGTCTGTAGTCCCAAATGCTGCGTGTGAGGACTTAAATGTCTCTGGTTCATCAGTTTATGCTGCACAGTTGCCTTCTCCCACATTCTCCACTGGGGGTGTGGCACACCAGGGCGCACCCTCCCCGCCCTCAGCGATCGTTCAAGTCCTCTCCCCTGAACGTACAGCTGACAAGACAGTCACCTCCCCTGGACGTGCAGATGACAAGACAGTCCCCTCCGGAACATGCTACTGACACACTAGTCCCCTCCCCTGAATGTTCAACTGACACTCAACCAGGTACATTTACACAAGCAGATGTAGTGTGCACACAGCCACCGCAGATTTTCACTAGGGCGGGTAGACATATAAAACCCCCAGCTCGCCTTATTTGTGAAATGAATGAGCAGATTGTAGAGGACTCTGCGTCAACAGTTGATTCTTTGTTTTCCTTTGTGAGGAACATGTTTTTCGTGAGATTGCTGGATGTTGTGAAAGTTTTTTTTTTACACTGGTATTTACCTGAAGTATTATGGTATTAGGAGTAATGTTTATCATACGAGAGGTGTAAATGGCATCTTTTATGTCTGGGTTGGTAAGGGGATTGGCCACTCCCTTCCTGACTTTATTCCAGAAGGAAAGTCTTTGACTGACTTAAACTAAGTAACGCTCTTATCACACTTGTCACACAACTTATGTACCTTTTTGTGAGTTTGTAAATCTCATTTTGTATTGTTTTCCCTCGTTTATTGTACCCCGCTTTAGCAGAATTTAAGGGGGGTGTATGTAACATAGTTGAATGGGTTCAGGTTAAATTCTACTAAATTGGCATAACTACGCCACCTACTGTTAAAAGCTGTACCTGCTTCGAGTAGTTGTAGCACAGCATTATGGGAAATTCCTCAAAGCAACGGAGGATTTCCAACAAGGTAACATGTCTGTGAATGCTTGTGGACAATATAGCGTTAACTACTTGAAAAGCACTTAAAAGTTGACCCAGTTTGTTTGGTTAGATATAATAATTGTTTGAAGTTAATTTGGCAGTGGTTGTATTTAGTTACCAGCCGTTTTATTCATGTTTAACCACTCGAAAAATATTTTCTGCACGCTAACTAGCATTTACATGTGCCGTCTTTCCAGACAGAGCATGCTAGCTGTTGTCCTTTGAGATGAGCATTCACACACTGTTGTCTTCCATTGTAAATGCAGGTATGTTGCAGTATGTTGTATGTTGCTGTATTAGTGGTGAAATGTTTTGTACTGAGATATTTACTGTTGTTTTATACTGTGGGAAAAGTTCAGCACATAATTATTAACTGTTAAAATACTGAAAAGAATATAAAAAAGTAACAGTCCAGTATGAAGAAGCCATATTATGATTTTGTTTATATATTGACTCTTTGTTAATATACAAGAGAACACCTTACATTTTGTTTATTTATTTAAATTTCAATTATTATTCATGTATATTGCCTTGCTAAAGTAAGTGTAAGTTTTGTACAGAGAAAATGAGGTTGTAGAGATGGGAAATTCCACACAGCAACGGAGGATTTCCAACAAGACAGAGCATGCTAGCTGTTGTCCTTTGAGATGAGCATTCACACACTGTTGTCTTCCATTGTAAATGCAGGCAGAGGCGTAATAAACTGGCTGTTACCAACTCGACTGGCTCCGAGTGATATAGGAGACATCTCACATAGGTCACATAAGCCTATAGCCTATAGGTTTAAATGTATTTCAATTCATTCAATATATGTTCCAGGCCCTTTAGCCATTATACAAGTTGCTCTAAAAGTAGCCTACTGACAGTATAAAAATAATACGATGAATTAAATTGTAGTATCTCATCAGCTTATGTGACCTGCTGTTGGAAGAATGCGTAACTCTAACATTGATTGAACATCGGCGCCATCTACTGGATCATTGGCACTAATTGCCTTACTGTTTATAAGCTTCATAGATCTATTTACATGTAACTTTATGTACGTATGTGTATATGTATGCATGTATACACTTTATTATATACAACTTATATATGTAGCCTATAGTAGTGAAACGTTCATGTTTAACGTTACCTTGTTTATCTTTGTTTTTGGCCATAAGTTATGTCTGTTTCTGTGTTGAAAGCATGCGCGGAGTTTGCGGGGGGCAGGAGCACTGCCCCCCCTGGTAGCTGAAACGGGTAATTGCATTGTTTCAAAAATGAGTGGAATAATTACTTCTGACATAACAGATATTTTATAAATACTTTAAAAACACAAAACAATTAAATGGGGATAGGTAATACATCTGATTTCATATACTGCTTTAGTAAAATTAATATTTTTTCAGGGCTCTGCCTCTCACCTGAGACCATTGTCGACGCATATGCAGGACGCAAAAAACAATAATTTGTTGCACTAGTCGGGACATCTTACCGTGCCAACGTTACAATAAAGGTTGCCTAAATGCCATGTATATAAATTTGCTGTCAGCTTACTAATTGAATGCGCGTTTTGTGTAGATTTGGACTTTGATACGTTTTATTCCACTTTGTTTAAATGGCGAAGTTCACCTCGTTCACCTGTTTGGAGCTGACTGGTGAATGTGGCGCGTATAGGCCTTGCTGGATACACCATGACTCTGTTTGTAAATCTACTGATCGCTGTGGATGACTTGTTTTCATGACATTGGATTACGGCAAAATACTGATCTTTTTTCTTAACGTGTCTTAACGTTATATGGTGCGATTGCGCTCTTTATTTAGTATCTTTGCAGAGACCCCCAATTAAAAAAAATTCAATTTGAGTCAAAAGCACCACGGTCTCGCTGTGTGGGCTGGCTCTCTGTTCTTTATCTAGCTAGTTGGCCTAGCGAAGACCAGCCAAATCACTGACTTATTTATTATGTAATGGGTAAATGTCAATCAAGCACCTTCATATTTGTGTTATGTTGAATACCCTTAATAGTTAATTTGTTTGTATTTTTTGAGTGAACTGACGTTCATTTTGGGTAACAAGTTGACGCAACTATCCCCAAGGCTGCAAGCTCCCCAGCTATATAAGCTGTTATTTTTATGATTTTGATCATATATCTTGTGACTATACCTTCGTTACGGTCCTAAGGCATAAGACAGTTGATGATTGTTGTTGATTTTGGTTAAATATGCCAAAATGCTATTTTATTTATGATTGTTGTTCAAACGGCATCTGTCTCTTATTGCCATGGAGACATTTCGAGTGTTCATTAATACTTTTTTTATAAGCATGATGATATTATTAGCCACACATTATGAGTAACACATTAGGAACCGGAAAGTAAGCAAAAGAACACTAACAAAATGTGAATCTAAACAATGACTCTATGAATCTATAACAAATACTCTAGTTCAATATTAGGGGAAAAGTCCCCCTGACGACGTACATAGTTCAGACGTCTTTAGATAGTGAAGACGTCTGTTTCACACGTTTGTAAGGCGACGTACTTAGTTTAGACGTCTTTAGTAGGCGTAAATTTGATGGGAATATGGAAAGCCAAAAGGGTCACAATTCGTCACAATTCGCACGGCGTTTTGAACGGCGTTTGTGGCGCCACCTGGCGGTTAATAAACGCCACTACACGTCTAATAAACGCCACCTGGCGGTTAATAAACGCCACCACGCGTGTGACGTCACCAGGCGTTTAATAAACGCCACCAGATGCTTATTAGACACCTGGTGGCGTTTTGATAATCAACTCCGCCCTGTGGCTTTCACAGCCAATAGATTTGAACTCTAATCACCCAATCAGTAAAGAAGGAGGTCAGGCAACACTAATCAAGCACGGATCTCCTTTGCAGCTTGTTTAAGTAGCCCAAAGAAAATGCACAACTTTGTAGTATGTCACTTTTGTATTGCCAGACATCAGTAGGCACTGGGTGCTCATACTTTATTTAATTAATCAATCCAAATCATCCTCCCAAAAATGTAATAAAAAGTGGTGAGGAGCTATTTTCATTATTACCTGCTTAAATTTAATAAGCGCTGTCACACTAAAAACTGACTAAACGCTGTCACACTAACAACCTAATGGCATCACGTCTGCCTTTTATTGTACATTATATCTGGGTCTATTGTTAAAAGGGTTTCAGATATGGTGATATTTAACATGAAGAGTAAGCAGAATTTCAAAAATACTGTACTCTTAATTCAACTACTAGGAACCAAAGAGTAGCTTACCAGAAAATCTGACAACTCTGAAAATCTTGACAAAAAGGATTAATAGTTTCTGTAAAGGGCATGCAACAATCAAACCTAAATATTAATATAAATCTTATTTAATTATTAGAAAAAAAGCTAGTTTGGGACAATTTAAGACAGCCACAGCTGTCTTGCATACAGTCAGTTAAATAAAAATTAGTTATATCTCAATAAAAACTAAATTAAAATTATAATGGCAGCATAGGGCACTATCACCATTTATTTTAATTCCAGTAAGAGCAATTGACCTGAAAATGGCTAGATATACTAATTATTTCCTCTACTTTCATATCTTTATGCAAAAAACACCCACCAGCGCTCTATATAAAGCAACTAAATTAAACATACGTATCATACTACATACTACAAAGTTGTGCATTTTCTTTGGGCTACTTAAACAAGCTGCAAAGGAGATCCGTGCTTGATTAGTGTTGCCTGACCTCCTTCTTTACTGATTGGGTGATTAGAGTTCAAATCTATTGGCTGTGAAAGCCACAGGGCGGAGTTGATTATCAAAACGCCACCAGGTGTCTAATAAGCATCTGGTGGCGTTTATTAAACGCCTGGTGACGTCACACGCGTGGTGGCGTTTATTAACCACCAGGTGGCGCCACAAACGCTGTTCAAAACGCCGTGCGAATTGTGACGAATTGTGACCCTTTTGGTTTTCCATACTTTTGGCTTTCCATACACCACTCTCTGAAATAACAGGTTCATACAGTATTTTTTGCATTCTGGGAAGGAGCGAAGAAGAAGGCATTTGAACCTGCAACGCAACCGAACGCAACGGACACACGGCCATCCATGCCATGTCGGAAGATCGCTCTGGTTATTTCGACGAAAATCACAACAATCCGGTGAGATTAACTAGAATTTCTTTAAAGTCATGCATAGTTTAAACATTTATCAGTGATGTTGATGTATACTAAACGCCACGGACTTGCACCACATGAAGTTTAATTTAGCTAGCTGCTAATGAGCCGAGGTGATTCAAGCTAGCAAAATTTCGATAGTTTGTCCATTAATCTTAGAAAACAATGCGCTTATTTTAATGTCCATTCATGTATACGATCTAAATCTATAAATAATCGGCTAACGTTATTATGCCTATAATGTTTAAGTAGGTAGCATTCCTGTGGTCAAGTTTGTGTGGCATTCTTGCCATGTGCACGTCTGGTTAAAGCAGGTTCATCCTGAAAATCAAACGGCTAAGATAGGTACATCAATTTACTGATAGCTGTTTATGTTGCTAGATAGTTGGTTTAAGACTGTATTTGATATTTCATGTTAGATGCTCGTCTTTGATGGGTTATAGCTGTTTGGGCTACCAGACATGCTGGTGTGACCAGGGTGGGAAATTTTTTTTTGTGCCTGGCGTATGCCCAATTTTACCAGACTGCCTGCCTGCATGACATAGTTTTCCCTTTGTCATCAATGCGCCACTTGTTGGAAAAGTTCCTTCTCTTTTTCTTTACTTCGCCCTCAACAGTTTGTACATTTGTAGCTACTGCTGACTCCGCCACGGGCCTCCACCGGGGATATATCGCCACATTTTTTTAACCGATAATTTTCCTTTAGTCTGTACTAGAGCCCTGCGCGGGACTGTTTTCTTCATCCCACTCCCGCTTAATTTCTGACCATTACCGCCCGCACCCGCAACGTGTGTGTTAACACTCCCGCCCGCTCCAGCAAAACTCTGAGAATTTATGCCTGCACAATAGCATTGATTTTGTGTCTTCTCCCGTCCCGCATGAGAAAACACGTAATTTTATAGGTTAATAGGGAGAAGATGCATTTTAGCTGCCAGCAGCAAAGTTTAAACCGCCCGCTGGCGCTCCTGCGAGATTTGCGTTGGGTCCCAATGCAGCCCTCTAGTCTGTACTTCAGGTCAACTATATGTGTTACAGACTAGAGCGCTGAAAACCACTCCACCCGCCACTGTGGCTTGTATGCAAGGCAAAGTCACCCGCCACTTTGAAAAAATACCTGCCATTGGCTTGTGGCAGGTGCTAATTTCCCACCCTGGGTGTGACTATTTTATGTGGTAGCTAAAGCCTAGCAATGAGGTAAATCCAGCAAAAACAGCCACTACTGATTGGGCTAGTGCCATATCTATGTGAACAGCTATTCTTTTTTATTTGGATTGGCATAGTGCACCCTCTTTTGTGTGTTTTTTTTTACTGTTTAGATTATGATTGAGTTGTAGATAAATGTTTACATTTGTTTTTGTTTTTAATTACAGATGCAGATGCAGGGTACTATCCCTGATCACACTGCTGATCAAGAAGATCTCACTGCATTTATCTCTCAGAACCAGGTGGAAATTTGAATGGTGTCTTACTTGCTTTAATCTAGCAATTTACTGTTGATCTATCAATAAGTCTAATTGGCTTGCATAATGTTTTCTTGCCAAATTTGTGGACAACAGTCAGCCACCTCTGTGGCCTATGTGAGACACATAAAAATTCACAGCTAATACCTAATTTAGTACTGCAGTGTTGTATCCCTAATTGCCAAAGGACATTTAACAAATGTGCTGGTCTGAAGGGACATATTTACAGACATCATAAGGAGAGTATAGTTCAGCCAAGATCGATTAGGCTAGTGGATCTTACGTGTCATGTTTTCTTCTGCCGTGCCAAATGTGACTCATTGACTGAGTTTTATTCTCATCTTAAGGTGCACATCAAAGAAGGACAAACTATTGTTTGTCCCTTCAAGCAATGTGATAAAACATTTACTGTGGTTTCTACATTTACATCTCATTTGTCAAGAACACACCTCCCTGTAAGACGCACGCCCAGAATGCACCTGAACGCACCTCCCTGTAGGACCGGCACGCCCAGAACGCACCTGAACGCATCCTCCCTGTAAGACCGGCACGCCCAGGACGCACCTGAACGCACCTCCCTGTAGGACCGGCATGCCCACGACGCACCTGAACGCACCTCCCTGTAGGACCGGCACGCCCAGAACGCACCTGAATGCACCTCCCTGTAAGACCGGCACACCCGGAATGCACCTGAACACACCTCCATGTAAGACCAGCACGCCCAGAATGCACCTGAACACACCTCCATGTAAGACCAGCACGCCCAGAATGCACCTGAACACACCTCCATGTAAGACCAGCATGGAGTGCATCCCTGTAAGAACATGCATTCTGGCTGTGCTGGTCTTACAGGGAGGTGTGTTCAGGTGTATTCTGGGATCTTGAGGCAGCAGGAAGTGATTGCGCCATTGACCAACAAAAACCTAGTCTAAAGTTACACACACAGGGACGCACAGCAGCACACACACACACACACACACACACACACACATGCAGAAGATTACAAATAAAAATATTAGGGTGTAAATCCTCCATCATAACAGGAATGCGCTAATGTCCAAACGCGCCTGGCTTTTATAGGGAATGGGAGCTGATCTCTGATTGGTTGATTGCATATTACGCCCAAAACACACCTCTGATTAATGAAGACACTAAGGACAACCCTTTAGGACCAGGCGCCCTAAACACGGACCCTTTTTACTGCCGTCAGACTAGTAAAAGTGGATTTGGACACGCCCTAAACACACCTGCACCAGGCGCTTCACACCGTGCGCTTACATCGTTAAAATAGGGCCCCAATTGTTTTAGATGCCAGCAATTAACATGAAGTACTGTATTTTTCTGTGATTGATCTGATCTATGTGTGCCTACATTTGTAAGTATTTAACTTCCAATGTTTGTATTACAATAAATAAGTTAATTTCAATATGGAACTATTTGTTTTCTTTCACTTAAGTGTTATGTGATGTATTATGCCTATTCTTGTATTAACTCAAGCTAGAATATGTATATTACAATTAGGGCTGGGCGATATATCGATATTAAAAATATATCGATATATTTTTAAATGAGATATGGAATTAGACCATATCGCATATATCGATATAGTTCAAATGTGATCCTTGCTCCCATAGATATATACACAGATGTCGCCTTGAGGTTCTAAACATACGTCAAAACCGCCGCCATCTTGGAACAGAGGTCCGAAGCATTCAGATCAACGCTAAAGATGCCGGACTTTTGTACTGCTTAATTATGTTCGATAGAGGAAATGAAAAGAACAAACAGCAATGAATAACATTTAACAGGTGACAATGTGTTTTATGATTATGTATGCCGCCTTCGACCAGCAATCTGAGCTCCGGCGGCAGCGGGAGGCGGAGAGCTCCGTGGCGGCCGCAGCGTCTCTTCCCCGGTAAAAACACAGCTTTGCCTCGCTGCTGCCGGTCCCCGCTGATCCAGATCGGACCAGCCAAAGACAGAGTGGTGATCGGTAGGATCTTACACGTAGTCCAGGACGACCTGTATGTCGATATCGGCGGAAAGTTCCACTAAGTTTGCGGCGGCAGGCGGACGGAGAGAAGCTACAGCGGGGCAGCAGAGACCGTCTGCAGCTGCAGGATCTGGAGCTCAGTGCCCGTTAAAATGACATGTAACGCATAAATACATACAGAAATAAATAGTGGAGGAATGAGCCTGGACATTTCAGTCTGTTTTAAACTTCACCTTGAAGCAGAAACTCTTAGTTCAGAAGGGTGAAGTTTCCGTTTGGACTCAGATCTGTGAACCGATCATAATAAATATTCTTTGTATTAACACATTAATTAGTTTCTTTGTTTTGTAGTCGATAGTTCATCTTTTAGTTTACTTAAGTGGAAGCAGTATCAAGTGGAAGAATGGGACTATAAACCTAGGCTTACAGGCATGAGGCATTACATTTTGAACAAAGTAGATTATATTAATATCAAAAGCTTAATTGACCTTTGGAACGAATCACAAATATGGAGCTTTGATTTCAAAAAAGGTACTCCTGTTATACAGTATTTAGGTTTACATTTTATTATTTGAACAGCTGAGCATTTAATCATGAACCAGGTGAAGAAACCGGTTTATTATTTATTTGATTTTGCAACTGTTTCTATGAAACTACTTGTGACATGTCATATTTGATTTTGGCTTTGACTGAACATTTGCTCTCACTTTGCGGAAAAAAATATCGGGATATATATCGTATATCGATATTCAGCCAAAATATATCGGGATATGACTTTTGGTCCATATCGCCCAGCCCTAATTACAATGTACAATTACAATGTACACATTAGTATGCTAAAATAATTAACACTACATTTTAAAAGCAATATTTAATGGAAACAAAATAAATGGTGATTTAACATGAAAATAATGGTAACCCTGCTGCCAGTTATTTCCTGTTATTTAACAGGGAAATAATTAACAGTGTAGGCCTACTAAACATGAGTTGAATTTGCACCTCAGCGCCGCCACGCCTTGATGCTCATAACAAGAATAGCATGTATAGTATAGTATATAGTATAATATATAGTATAGTTATCTTTATTGAAGTGAATTAGTTTTAAATCGCCGTCATGCATGAATGAATGATATTTTTACAATTTTACACATAATAATCCACGATGATCACATAACACAAAACTGAAATTGCACGTCGACATGACACACTGTTAATATTTTTAGTGACCCCCCCCCAAAATTTCACAAATCACGTTTTCAGGGGAGCCCAGTGTCTTATAAAGGGGAGCCGAGCTCCCCCCGTAGTTCACACCCTGAGTTGAGGCCGTAGGCAGTTTCTGATCTCAGGGAGTTATTCTTTGGGCCTAGTAGACAAGGAGCATTTTTGCATGAAAATGCAGAATTTTAAGATACTGTAAATAATTATTTTCTTATTAGAAAATTCTGAGAATTTGTGTACTTGGTTAATACAACACAGAGATGCCTGTAATTTATTGATGAATTGAAAATCGGAATACTATTTTAGTCGAGAGCAGTCTGAAGATGAAGTTGCTCAAATTTGGTGTCAATTGAAACAAAAATGTGGGAGATGTTTTGCAGTTTTTGCAAAAAGTAGCATGATGAACTTCATATTTGTCTCTAGAGAAGCAGAGTACAGATTCTGCTCTATTGGGGCTACAGTTTGGCGTAAGTTGCGACGTTGTAGCGTGTAGGGTTGATTTGTTATGATTTTTTTAAGTTTAGAATTTTGAATGGCTGTTGTAGCGCCACCATCAGGACAATTAGCACACAAATCGCACTGATTGCGTTTGGCATAGGACTGGACTTATGTGCAAAGTTTGGTTAGTTTTCGTGAATGGGAACATGGATTTCTTAGGAAGAAGAAGAATAATACAGGCAAATACAGCTCAGCCCCTAACAAGAGCTAGGCCTGGAGGTGAGGGGGAGGAGATTGTCCAGAGGGGTGAGTAGTGGTGGCAGTTTCAGGAGGTAGGAGAGAGAAAACACAAGAGAAGGGAGAAATGAGGGAACAGAGGAGAAGAGAGCAGGTGAAGACATTGTGGGCTGGGGAGGAGAGTGTATGGCTTGGAGACCTCAGTATTACTTTTCTGCTTTTTGCAGACAATCTGGTTCTGTTGGGTTCGTTACACCCTGACCTTCAGCATGCACTGGGGTGGTTTACAGTCAAGTGTGAATCGGTCGGGATGGGAGTCAGCACCTAGACAGAAAGCGAGTGCACGGGCAGGTGATCCACTGAGAAACAACAGGCAAAGCTGGATGGGGCTTTGCCCTATTTCAGAAAGCAGGTTTAGTGAAAACTCAGAGTAAGTTGACGGAAACTCTGGGTTTTCCATCCACCTCACCCACCTTTAACTGATGTCCTAGAAGTTGTATTTCGAATTCTGTCTTTTTCATCTGCAGCCTTATGTGGTCATTTCTAGATCATCTTTTTTAAAGGGGTGATAGAATGCAAAATCGATTTTACCTTGTCATAGTTGAATAATGACAGTTTAGTAGGTAACTAGGACATACATAGAACCTCTAAATCCCATTGACACCTCTTTCCTCTGCAAATCTCACCATTTGAAACTGCCTCTGAAAACGGGCAAATCTCAAGGAGCCGCCCAGTTGACGTCAACTCAGCGGCTCCTCCTCATTTGGTTCTATTCTCTATCTTTGTCACGCACCAACATTTACATAGGCTACACAACTGACCTGAGACCTGTTCATCTGCTATTTTACCATTAAATTCCCTTCTGAGACTTTTTTATGCGAGAAATCAACTATGTAGAGGTCAAATATGGGCCGTTTTATGGAAATGTATGTCTAATTGCAGTTTTTGTCCGACTGTGTGTTGGAGTTCAGAGGCCGGTGCTGCCTGTGTTGCTGCCTCGCCGCCTGGCCTGCCTTCCTTCACAGACCCCGGCCTGCTGTGAGGTAGATTGAGCTCCGTCAGGCTGGCAGCCCACGGCACTTCACCGTTTTTTGGGTTAATGGACTACCAAACGCCGCTGCCTGGACAGAGCTCCAGGGCCTGCAGCTCCCCTCTTCCTGCTAAATTCCCCGTGTGTGTGAGTGAGAGCGCGGTCAGCGAGCTTGTTACGCCAGCAGTCTGTTACCACAGGTTCCAGTTAATCTTATAATGTGTGTATTCATAATGTGTCAATGAGAGCTAGCTAGCCTCCTCCTAACAAAATCTCTGAAATTCACAAAAATGCATTAAAATTGAAATCGGATAAGTGTTCGCTAAGCTTTATAAGACATTGGGGTAGATGTTATATAAGTGGCGTGATGAAATTCAAACTGTAAATATACTATAGTTATGCCGAAAGTGTAACTAGCTAGCTGCACTTGTTTCCCATTGTATTGAATGGGACATATAGCTAGCAGCTGCTCATCCTAACAAGACGCCTCACGTTCATAAAAATGCATTAAAATCAAATCGGACACAACGGTTAGCTTTATAAGACATTGGGGTAGATGTTATATAAGTGGCGTGACAAAATTCAAACTGTAAATATATTATAGTTATTCCGGCAGCTGGCCGCGGAGCCCCAGTAGTGCAGTAATTCACAAAGGGTGACTTTGCCCTGGGTGTGGAGCCCAGCAGGCTGCCGCTTTCTCGTCAGACTGTGTGGAGCTCCTACAGTCCGACACGTCTTACCAAATTTGCAATTAGCCATCAATTTTCGTAAAACGGCCCATATTTGAGCTTTATATAGTTGATTTCTCACATAAAAAAGTCTCAGAAGTGAATTTGGTAACGAAACATTGCAGTGTCTGGAATATGAAATTCTGTCGTGTCTCTAATGTGTGTGTATGGGGATTCGCTCAACCAATCAGCGCGCGTCTGTAATCTGTGTGTATGACGATTCGCTCAACCAATCAGCGCGCAGCTCATCTAAATATTCATGAGCATACCATATTTGGAAGAAAAGCTCTTGTTACAAATAGGGCCAAAACACAGGGATGCATAAGGGCCAATAAAATATCAACCAGGCCATTTTCAGCCCAACCAATGTTACATACCCCATTAGGAGACCATAAGGAACAGTGTGAAATACCCTATATAATCATTCTATCACCCCTTTAAACGTTTTCTATAGGTACACCTTGTACAGCTGTTGGGAGCTATAGGGACACAAACATTTTCACAGTGCCAGGCCTTCTAAATGAGGTCACAGGCCAATGCTGAACATCTTACAAGTGCCAAACTGGTCTGTGGAAGTAGATGGCCCCTCTTACTTGTATTCCCCAGCATTGCTCTGTTGAAAAATAAGGTGCAAGTTGTATCATGGTACACCATCAGTTAGATGTTTTTATTTTTCAAGTTGTAAACCTCAATAGGCTGCTCTGTATCTTCCCTTGCGGCAAGGGACGTGGACAGGTAAAGGCTATAGGTACAGGTAACAGCCCATTTGCCCTGATTGGCTGAGTTGCCCCTCTGGAAAAAGAGCCTAAAAAAACTTGTCTTTCTTTTTTTTTGCTGTTGTGGCTGCATTAATACAATAAGCCCATCATTAGAAAAGATAAATCAAATTAAATCACCATATCATCCAATTTTTTGTTAATTTATTTTGCCCTATAACTCAGCGTGCCCTCTTGCCCCAGTCACTTACGTGACTTTGTTTATATTTGCACAACAAGGAGCTCTGCATGTGAAAGAGAGGGAAAGCCCTTCCTGCGTTGTTGGAGCCATTACACAAGTTTGTTTTGTTTATATACCATTGGTTATGTTAATTAATCTGCAGTTTTATATTTGAGCACCGGGTGGAGCATTGCCTTTGGGAAGGCACACAGGTAATTAACAGCCAGGGATACACAGGTGTGTGGCTAGGGGGAACAGCAGACAGCTTTTCACCGTGTCAGGTTTGCGTGTTATTGTTTGATTTGTGTGCAAAAGAAAATGAATGGAACTAAACCAGAAATGAAATGAAATGGACTGTATTGCTTGTGCTACGGTGAATTTGCCGTCAGGAAAATAAATGGGTCACAGCACCAAAATGCACACAGATTGTGGACATTGATTATTGTTACGCAGAACTCTCGTCCAAGCAAGTTCTTCCCTGGACCCACCTCATTGGCCTAATGTAGGAGTTGGTAAAATTCTACAGGCTTCATGTGAGGTTTTGAAGTTATGGAGATAATGACAAATTCCCTGTGAATACCACTCGTGCCTCGAATAATGTGCAGCTTGTAATGTTTGCGTCACGTTGTGCAACATTGCCTTATATTAACGTATCATTTTTAAACTAAACAAACTTTATTCTTAATCGTCATATTACATCCATCCATCCATCTTTGTCCGCTTATCCTTGTCCCCTTTGCCTTCTGGCTCACCTCTTTTTTCGTCACAACGGTGCGATCGATTGAATGTAATACCACACCCACTGCGCCAATTCTCCGACTAATCTCCCGCACTATTGTCCCTTCACTTGCGAACAAGACCCCAAGGTACTTGAACTCCTTCACTTGGGGTCACTGAGTGACATGACATGTTATGCTACTGTAATGCAATTTATATGAAAGGAGAAAATAAACATACCACATGGTCCAGGGTTAACTGCAGACCTCTTCCTCCCTGTCATCTTCATCTGCCTCCTCCTGATCACTCCCTGCCTCTGTCCCTCTCTCTGAACCTGCAGCCTCCTCTTCATCCCTCACAGTCAATTCTTCCTTTCCCTTTTCTCTTTCACTTATTTCTGCATCTCCTTCTGTGGTCTTCTCCTGCTCTGACCTGCCTGTTCTCTCCAGTTTACTGCCTTCTCCTTCTTCATTTCCCTCCTCCTCTTCCTCCTGTGCACTACTCCACTACTCTATCCCCACTTTTAGGCTTCAGCTAATATCTCCAGCTACTCTGGCCTGCAAAAGTCAAGATGTGAAAAGCTCTGCTTATCCTTGTATTACATTACACTGTAGGGCCCTGTAGCTAATAAGTAGCCTAACAAACATAAAATCAGAAGAGATTTATTACATGCACACAACAGTTATGTTTAGACTAGCCTTCTTAATCCCATTGCATTTGTTGTTTTCCTAGTTTGACAGTAAAGGATGTCAGCTGGTTTAATTTGTGCAGCCTTATTTTCGTGATATGTGAGAGGAAGTGGATTTTATACTCTTTAACTAATCACATACAAATGATCGGTCTCAGCAAGCACTGTGTAGTGTGTTGTAACGTAATTCCACCGAAACGGCGATGCAGGGCCACCACACCGCAGCAGACTCGCTGTGTGCAAATGCCGCTCTGCACATTTTATGCAGGGACGTAGCTAAGTATTTGAGGGGCAGGGGGCTAAGATTACATCTACAATTATTATTTATTATTAATTAATATGAATTGTTTGTTTCAATGTTTTAAGAAGCTTGTGCACATAGTGGCGGGTTTGTTTTTAAAAGCACAGTTTTTTGAACACCAAAGTTAAGGGGGTAGCTGTGGTGTAGAAAAAAACTTTTTTTAAATAGAAAAGAGAAAGGAAAAAACATACAAAAATGGTGTAGGTGTCATTTAATTAGCTATGTTTTTTATTATATGGGGGGGAGAGATGTTATGATATTTATATTTGTCTTTAGGTAGTGGGCAGGGTCAGACTGAAGGGTCAGGGGGGAGTGGTTGTGTGCTGATTTACCCGGGACAGTCACAGGTGTGTGGGAGGATTGCGATTTTGGAGGTTACCTCCCGCTGGGTAGCAGAGGTCGCTAGCTGAAGAACACTACTGAAGAAAAAGGACTGAAAGACCTGCTTGTTTCCCCCACAACAAACTTTTGTACACCTTTTAAAAATCAGAACTGAGACAACAAAGGAGGAGCAGGGCTGGAACGCCAAAGGAACGGAGCCAATTAGGCACTGGAGTGGTCCCAGAGGCAGTCGTCTTCTCCCGAAACGCTAAACTATGCAGAGTCTGAGGTGAGTCAGTGACACCATGCAAACCCCTCGAGAAGTAGCAAAGCGTTTTACCCAGTCTGGTAAGTCTCACATACTCACATTGAATGCAACACGTAGAGAAAATGAGGTAGAGGGATTTGTTTTGATACCGGCTAGGCTAACCAATAGTAGCAGTGATCTTTGTGGTTTTAAAGAGCCAGGTTAGTTTAGTGCGTATGTAACAGCTCAAACGCATATATGTAATGTTTACGGGATTTAACTGAAGTGCTTAAAGATTTTTTGGGGGGCTTTTCCCTCATTATGTAGTGACAGTGGATAGACATGAAAGGGGGAGAAAAATGGGGATGACACTCAGTCGATGGCAGCAGGTCGGATTTGAACCGTGCCGCTGCAGGACTCAGCGAATGCTCTTACTGGGTGAGCTAGAGGCTGCCCCGTTACATCATTTAACTGCAGTGCTTGAAGCATATATATAATGTTTACATAATGTAACTGAAGTGCTTAAAGCATATATGTAATGTTTACATAATGTAACTGAAGTAGTGCTTAAAGCATATGTAATTTTTTACAGATTTTAACTGAAGTGCTTAAAGCAGAAATGAGTTATGGTTACATGATTTTGAGCTGTTTAATATAACAAGCAGAGAAGCAATCTGGAAACACACAGGATCTGCTTCTTGTTTGTATCTGCTTTCATATATGAATCTATCTGTTCACTGCGTACCAGCAGGTACCCGTAACATTAGTGGAAGATGATAAAAGTAGGCTTTGTTATGAGATGATAAAAGAATGTCCTCTTAATTGGTTAATGTGTAATTACACTGGTCCAATTAAATAAGGCCACATCATACAGATGTCTTTTGATCATTTATTTCCACATTTTTGTGGTAAGACACCGTGAAAAATAAATAAATAATAAACTAATAAAATACAATGAGTCAAATATACTTTCAGTCATTTTACAGTCTCTTAAGCGCATTTCCTTAACTAGACGGGCTCCACAATGTTAGTGTCACAACAGTACAGAAAGTGCATTCAATGCAAAGAAATTACAACAAATATGATAAGGCTGAAATACAAAACCACAATTACCGTATGTGCCTCTTGGACTGTGCACAATCTTTGTTTGAGGCCGTACATTTTTCCTCTGCAGCCACGTTGGCTCTCGCTGTATTCCTTTTACCCACAATGCAACAGGTGTGGCCTTCGCTAAACTCTGGTCATTTGACCTTTGAACTCAACATCAAAAATGGCATTTGTAATAAAACAACAAAATGTAAACAAAAATTATTTTTAAGGTAAAATATTTTAGTACAATTTTAGATCAAACATCCCATTTTAAGCTCTTATTTATTACATTTTTTATGTTTTTAATTACTGTATGAATTCAAACACATATAGACTAAACATGAAATCTCAGTAACTGTCCCTCAGACAGTTACACAATGTAATACACTTTGTATTGTATTGTTTGATCATAATTACTGATAAAGTAAGACAAATAGAATAGAATCCTCTTCATCCCTCACAGTCAATTCTTCCTTTCCCTTTTCTTTTTCACTTATTTCTGCATCTCCTTCTGTGGCCTTCTCCTGCTCTGACCTGCCTGTTCTCTCCAGTTTACTGCCTTCTCCTTCTTCATTTCCCTCCTCCTCTTCCTCCTGTGCACTACTCCACTACTCTATCCCCACTTTTAGGCTTCAGCTAATATCTCCAGCTACTCTGGCCTGCAAAAGTCAAGATGTGAAAAGCTCTGCTTATCCTTGTATTACATTACACTGTAGGGCCCTGTAGCTAATAAGTAGCCTAACAAACATAAAATCAGAAGAGATTTATTACATGCACACAACAGTTATGTTTAGACTAGCCTAATTAATCCTATTGCATTTGTTGTTTTCCTAGTTTGACAGTAAAGGATGTCAGCTGGTTTAATTTGTGCAGCCTTATTGTCGTGATATGTGAGAGGAAGTGGATTTTATAGTACTCTTTAACTAATCACATACAAATGATTGGTCTCAGCAAGCACTGTGTAGTGTGTTGTAACGAAATGTATTGTATTACATTACTGTTGTGGAAAATCTCTTTGGTGTTCGATGATGAAGCTGGAAAATAAGTTCTCCCTCTGCTTCATGTAGAGTGTGCATGAGGGAGACAGAGGGGGCCGCATAGGCTTGCATGACAGATACAGGAGAAGCTATGATCACTTTTTTAGAATAATAGAGTACTATACTAAATCCTTATAAGTGATATATTATATTATATAGAAAACAGAGTAAATATTGTATAGTATAAAGTTAATATATGTAAAATTATGAGAATATAAAAAAACATGGAGTAATGGATAAAATTTGAAAGAAATATCACACATAAGTATGACATATAAAAACTTTCCACTACATTACACTGTAGGGCCCTGTAGCTAATAAGTAGCCTAACAAACATAAAATCAGAAGAGATTTATTACATGCACACAACAGTTATGTTTAGACTAGCCTTCTTAATCCCATTGTATTTGTTGTTTTCCCAGTTTGACAGTAAAGAATGTCAGCTGGTTTAATTTGTGCAGCTTATTGCCGTGATATGTGAGAGGAAGTGGATTCTGCTGCTTAACTAATCAAATAAAAGCACTGTGTAGTGTGTTGTAACATAACGGCACCAAAACGGCGACCCTCTGGGGCAGCTCAGTCGCTCCAGTCTTTGCCGAGATGCAGGGCCACCACAACGTGTACCAACGCCGCTCTACACGTTTGACGCAGGGACGTAGCTAAGTATTTGAGGGGCAGGGGGCTAAGATTACATCTCCAATTATTATTTATTATAAATTATAATAAATGTATTGTTTGTTTAAATGTTTTGAGAAGCTTGAGGACATAGTGGCAGTTTGATTTTACAAGTACAGTTTTTGGACCACCGAGGTCTTATCTGAAGGATAGGAAGCAGGTGGTGGATATTGGGGGAACAATGTCTCAACCACTATGCATAGACTGTGGGGTCCCGCAAGGGAGTGTCTTGGGTCCACTTTTTTTCCTTCTATATATTAATGACATTAAGTATGTATGTTCATGTGAACTTATTTTATATGCAGATGATTCTGCATTATTGGTTTCTCATAAAGATAAGAACATAGTCGAAAGAACTCTCAGTGTAGAACTATTGAATGTCAACAGGTGGATGTCTGACAATAGGACATCACCTAAGGAAAACGGAAGCCATACTGTTTGGGTCAAAGATAAAACTGAAAAGATCCCCTGGTTTTAAGGTTTTAGTTGGAGATAATGAGATTAATGTAAAGGACTCAGGTACTTACCTAGGTTGTGTGCTGGACTGCCACTTGACTGGAGTGGGCCAAGCGCAAAAGGTACTTGCCAAAGTAAATCAAAGAGTACATTTCCTGGCAAAAATCTCAAGATTTCTGTACAATAACGCAATGTTAACTCTGGCAAGTGCTCTATCCATCCATCCGTCTTCTTCCGCTTATCCGGTGTCGGGTTGCGGGGGGAGCAGCTCCAGCAACCCCTCCCCACCCCTACTACGCCTTGATATCCTGTCCATAAATACTACAAACAGAATTGGTGACAAAGCGCAGCCCTGGCGGAGGCCAACCTTCACCTGAAACGAGTCTGACTTACTGCCGAGAAACCGGACACAGCTCTCACTTTGGTCGTACAGAGATTGGATGGCCCTGAGAAGAGACCCCCTCACCCCATACTCCCGCAGCACCTCCCACAGTATCTCCCGGGGGACCCGGTCATACGCCTTCTCCAGATCCACAAAACACATGTAGACTGGTTGGGCACACTCCCAGGCTCCCTCCAGGATCCTTGCGAGAGTAAAAGGATTCTGTCCTGGTCGTTGTTCCATGACCAGGACAGAATCCTCATTGTTCCTCTTCAATCTGAGGTTCGACTATCGGCCGAACCCTCCTTTCCAGCACTTTCGAGTAGACTTTACCAGGGAGGCTGAGAAGTGTGATACCCCTGTAATTGGCACACACCCTCTGGTCCCCCTTTTTAAAAAGGGGAACCACCACCCCACTCTGCCACTCCTTTGGCACTGTCCCAGACTTCCACGCAATGTTGAAGAGACGTGTCAACCAGGACAGCCCCTCCACACCCAGAGCCTTGAGCATTTCTGGACGGATCTCATCAATCCCCGGGGCTTTGCCACTGTGGAGTTGTTTGACTACATCAGTGACTTCCGCCTGGGAAATTGACAATGATTCCCCATCATCCTCCAGCTCTGCCTGTAACATAGAGGGCGTATTAGTCGGATTCAGGAGTTCCTCAAAGTGCTCCTTCCACCGCCCTATTACCTCCTCAGTTGAGGTCAACAGTGTCCCATCCTTACTGTACACAGCTTGGATGGTTCCCCGCTTCCCCCTCCTGAGGTGGCGAACAGTTTTCCAGAAGCACTTTGGTGCCGACCGAAAGTCCTTCTCCATGTCTTCTCCAAACTTCTCCCACACCCGCTGCTTTGCCTCTTTCACGGCAGAGGCTGCAGCCCTTCGGGCCCTTCGGTACCCTGCAACTGCTTCCGGAGTGAAGACCACAGCTCCTCGCCGCAGCTTCAGCAATGGAAACTTTGAACATTGTCCACTCGGGTTCAATGCCCTCAGCCTCCAAAGGGATGCACGAAAAGCTCCGCCGGAGGTGTGAGTTGAAAGTCTGTCGGACAGGGGCCTCCTCCAGACGTTCCCAATTTACCCGCACTACCCATTTGGGCTTAGCAGGTCTGTCCAGAGTCTTCCCCCACCCCCTGACCCAACTCACCACCAGATGGTGATCAGTTGACAGCTCCGCCCCTCTCTTCACCCGAGTGTCCAAAACATACGGCCTCAGATCAGATGAAATGATTATAAAATCGATCATTGACCTTCGGCCTAGGGTGCTCTGGTACCAAGTACACTTATGAGCATCCTTATGTTCGAACATGGTGTTCGTTATAGACAATCCATGACTAGCACAGAAGTCCAACAACAAACAACCACTCTGGTTTAGATCAGGGAGGCCGTTCCTCCCAATCACGCCTCTCCAGGTGTCTCCATCATTGCCCACGTGTGCGTTGAAGTCCCCCAGCAGAACAATGGAGTCCCCCATTGGCGCCCCATGCAGGACTCCACTCAAGGTCTCCAAGAAGGCCGAATACTCCGAACTCCTGTTTGGTGCATATGCACAAACAACAGTCAGAGTTTTCCCCCCCCACAAGCAGGCAGTGAAAAAATGGCTCAGATGCCAATCGTAGTATGAGGATTTATTACTGTATTGTTTTATGTATTTATTTAATATATGTATGGTTTGTGATGATTGATGCTTGACCTGCTGCCACTTGCCACAATGGAAATAAGCCTCAGGGCTTTATTGTTTTATCCTGACTTTGTTTTGTTTTTAATGGATGGTGCATAGTTGTATTGTATTTTATAATGAAATGGGCAAATAAAATCAATCAATCAGCTGGGGGGAGGGGGCAAGGCCCTACAGTGGGGATGCTTCTGCCGTGTTGATGTAGCTTAGTTTTTAACATTTATTTGGGGGCTAGCGTTAGCTTTAGATGAGTGAAGCTTCATTTAATGTAGAATAACTTGTAGCTTAGCTCACTAAAGTTCCAAATAGCTTGCCTAACATTAATAAAATAAGCAATATGAAAATTTGATTAACATAATGGTATGATTGTTTCTAAACAACTGCTAGTATTTTGACAGCAATCTATCGGCGAGCCGAGCAGCGCTATGCCATGTTGTGTTTGTTTACTAGAAAGTGTGATTTTTGGGGTGATGAGATGATGTATGGCAGAATTAGTCTAAAAAAAATAAAAACTGCACCGCCGAAATGGAAACATTTTGGATTTCAAGCCCACGAAAGAGGTGAGCTGAAAAAGACGATGCAAACACCTATACCAAAGAGGTTATTCATTTATTAGTCTCGCTTTGCAATACCTTCCTCCACAGCGCTGTGAAGAAGGGTCTGGTCTTACCACACATTTTTACATCACCTGCCACAAATGATTGATTGTGTACTGTCAAATTGAGGGGCAGCCTCTAGCTCACCCAGTAAGAGCATTCGCCCCATGTTGTCTGAGTCCTGCAGCGGCGCGGGGTTCGGGTCCGGCCTGCTGCCCTTTGCGGCGTGTCATCCCCCATCTGTCTCCCCCTTTCATATCTATCCACTGTCCAATAAAGGGAAAAGCCCCCAAAAATAATCTTAAAAAAAAAAAGTACTGTCAAATGGCTGTCAGAGGATTACTATGTGTTTTTGAAGGTCTTTCATGCTTTTAACACAAAATGCTGCACAATGGTTCAAACAGACTGACAATTAAAAAGGTAAAAAGACACAGATACTTCTGAGCAACAGTTAAATAAGAATAGAAGAAATCAGCAGTCATTGGTAAAAGAAACTGGAAGCTTGGCATTAAAATGTGTGCAGATTTAAATAGGAACAGGTTCCTGTTTCAGTGTTAATGCTTATAACAAGCTGGAATTAGCAGGTGTGTTGATTTAGCAAAGCTATCCTTCAAACTCCACAATAGAAATAGAAGGTTAGTTTGGGGTTGGCACAATTGGAATAACAGCTGAACATACTGACAAATCACAGTTCAAACCTATTCAATTTAACCGCTGAGTGTACTGCAGAGTGCCCACAGTAAAAGAGCTTTTCCAAAATATTTAGAGCCCAACTGCGCCGTTGTGGTTCATTGATGACCGATGGCCACTTACCCTTTTCTGGTGTGGAAAAGAAATTCAAAATCAAACTTCTGTCATGTAACACTGTGCGGACCAATGCTGGGAAAGTTACTCAGGAAGTGTAATACGTTACTTTTTACTTATTACTCCTTAGTAAACTCTAAAGTAATTATTACCTTAGTACTTCATGGTTTCCCCCAGTGTATTGCAAGCCTGCAAATTGCCCTCCACCAGGCCACCGGGGAAAACTATTTGATTGTATTTTTAAGACCCCCCCAAAAAGAAACGCACAACCTATTTAGCCAGCTCCTTTAGAACTCATTTCACCTTATTCAAACAATAATTAACCTTACTGGAGGAGTCAACAATTAGCTGCAAAACATTCTCCCTTTAACCTTTATGTTACGAAGACTATTGCACACCACATTCACATATTTTGTCGAGTTTCACATAGGCTTACATTATGAGAAGGACACAGATTCCCATCACCATAGTAACTTGTGCAACTAGTGTGTAGGTTATGTGTGTAACATTACAGAGAGAGAGAGAGAGAGAGAGAGAGAGAGAGAGAGAGAGAGAATCCTCATAATACATTATAACACATACTGGTGTTACATCAGAAATACTCCATACAGTACATTTTGCATGTAAGGTTGTAAAGAATTGCTTTTTCAGCGCTTTTTGTATTTTACTGTGCAGTAATGGTTATATGGACTCATCTTTATGAATGTGCATTTCATTTGACTGTAGGAACTTTGACACAGAATGATTGGAGGTGAGAAGCGATAGGAAGGGGATGCCTGTAATTCATTGACACATTGGATTTTCAAATGTTATTTATGAAGCACGAAAGACTGGAATTTTTTGGAATTAAATAAAAGTTATGTTTTGTCATATGTTAATAATAATAATAATAACAGAAGTTAAAGAGAAGCAGTTGTCAATGATGATTATCTCAGGCTCCCTACAAACATGCTTTACCCTCCTGTAAATTTGGATATACAGATATGTAAAAAGGTGTTAAAATAGTAAGTAAATGTAAAAGTAAAAGTATATGAAGGTAAAGTGTCAAGTGATGAGCTCAAGAGTTCAACAGTCTCGGGCCTGCGTGGTGAAGCTGTCCCTGAGTCTGGTGGTGTAGTCCCATTCAGCCAGACAGCAGCAGGGGCCCTGCAGACCCAGTATAAACACAAAATAATGCTGTTTTTATTTCCTCTGTGACATATGCCACTGCTCTGTCAAAGTTTGATCAGTATTCTGCCTCTGGGGTTTTGATTGCACCATGTTATTAGTTACATTTGTGATATTTCACCAAGTCAAGTATTTAGACAGCACTTGTAATGCCTTGAGACTTGTCACAACATGTGATACAGTTATAATACATAAACACATCCTAAAACATCCTGAATGCCTACTCCAGCTCTTGTGATTACTGATGACTCTATTGTGATGTGTTATGAAGTTTCAAACACATACATGTAATAATCATGATGTTGTTACACATGTTACATAGTGGAATGTTAAAAAAGTATGTTATAAATTATTCTTCAAGCAATGTTTTTACTTGACCTAGCCCTTGTTGGCGAGTAAAATAGTGAACGTGCATGCTTGCTGCCCTTGGTACAGGACAAAATGATGAAAGGCTACTCTTTGGAGAAGATGGATACTCGAGGAGTCTCTTTTGTAAGTATAGAACAAACAGCAGCTTCCACCAGAACAATCCACCTCTTCACACACTTCTCTTTGTGTTTATGACTCTTAAGAACGAAGATAGTTTCCGACGGAGAACTGGATCTGTGGCCTCCAGTCCAGAACATACTGATTTGGGCAACGGTGAAATAGCCTCCCCTACCCTATTCGGAAAATACCACCAGAGCCTTCAGACCCTCAAACCCTTCCGCTGGTCCTCATCCCAGTCAGTATCGTTGTTGAAATAATTTGTCGGTTTTGATGCAATTGTATATATTATGATAAATCATTTTAAGGTAACATGTCTACAAGCAAATACTCTACTTGGCTGTTTCTACATATTTTTACCAATTGCATTTTCCATGTCTAGGTCCCACCCTTTGGACAATGCAGGATTCCTGTCCTTCTCGACCTTTGCCTGGATGACCCCCATGATGTGGGCCTTGTTCAGGAATAAGCTGGACATGAGCTCTCTCAACCTGTCTACTCTGGATGTAGCCGAAGCCAGCGGAGAAAGGTCTGAAATTCTTCTTGCTGATTCATGGCGGCCCCACATTTCTCTACTGCCATTTCATGCAATTACAGTACGGATTATGTATAGACATAACAACTGGAAAGCCTAGTTGCTGAAATTCACATCTAGGAAAGGAATCATGACAATGCTAGGAAATGATCAAGAACAGGGAACCTGTGTAGTGTGTTTCATGTTTGTTACTGTTTTACTTTAGTAATAAATTAACAAGGCTGATTGTGTGCGTTGTGCACAGGCTCCACAGACTCTGGGAGGAAGAAGTGGCAAAGGTGGGCCTGGACAAGGCCTCTGTGTTTCGAGTGGTCCTTTGCTTTCAAAGAACAAGGCTGATTCTGTCTGTCGTTGTTGCTGTCCTCGCCATGATGGCATTTTTTCTGGGCCGGTAATTTTCTTTGAATTTGAATATTAATAGTACCAGTGCTTCCTCTGTTGGCCGGATACAGTGGCCTTTTCTGAAGTTTGGCCTAATATCACATTCATTGTACATGTGTCGAAAGAAGTGTTTAGATCTTTTTTCTTAAGTATCAGTAAAACACTTTAGAAGTACTCCACCACGTGAAAAAAGTCCTGCATATGAAAAAAAAAAGCTTTTTGGTAAAAGTACACAAGTATAATCGGCTAAATGTAGTTAAATATAAAAAAAAGTATCTCAGTGCTGAGGGGAAGTGGTGCTGGGTTGAGAGTGCTGGGAATTTACAGTTACAGAGCAAGCCAAAAAAATTCAGCTTTAGTCTTTATGGCTGCCGTCACAAAGTTTTTTTGTGACTGATCAAATGAATGGTTGTTTAATGCTTAAAGCGTTAAAACCTCTCTGTCCTCTCAGGCGGTTCTGGTCCATGAGATCCTAAAATATGTTGACGGCCCGGAGAAGTCCACAGTATTCCATGGTGTTGGTGTGTGCTTCGCTTTGTTCACATCAGAGTTCTTCAAAGCCTTCTTCATATCCTTGATGTGGGCGTTGAACCTGCGCACTGCAGTCAGACTGAAGGGTGCCTACTCTACATTGGCCTTTCAGAAAGTCATCTCTCTGCGGATGCACAGCGGCATTTCAATGGGAGAGGTAAATACTGGGTTACAAACATAAGGGTCAATGATTATTTAATGCAGGATGCCTACATTTCTCTAGGAAAGCAATTGTTTCAAAGGAATATACAAAGTTTTTCTGCATTTGTGTATAAATCATAAAATCACACTACCCATGCATCATACGTGCACATGTAATTAGGGCCCGAGCGCCGACAGCGGCGAAGGCCCTATTGAAACTGAAGGAATTACTATTATTTTCCCGTCAAATGAATTGGCTTTTTGAGGGGCTTAATATATTCAAAAACTCACCAAATTTGGCAGTCGCATCAAGTCTGGTGAACATTTATGTATTTTAAGGGTTTCGGGAATAGGCGCACAAAAATGGCTCACTAGCGCGCCCCCTAGAAAGTTAAGAAAATTGAGCCCCTGCAGTGCGTTTAACGTAGACTCACGAAACTTGGTACACATATGTAACATGTCAAGATGTACAAAAAACTTCATTAGAGCCATACCCTAAACCCAACAGGAAGTCCGCCATTTCGAATTAAATGTTAGAAATTAGTGCGATTTTGGCCATTTCCACATGTCGTACTTTAACGAACTCCTCCTAGAGATTTCATCCGATCAACTTCAAACTCGGTCTGTGCCATCTTAAGATGTTAAAGATGAAAAGTTGTTAAAAGAAAAACTTTTCGTCATAGGGCGTGGCCGTGGCAGGGCGGCCATTTTGTGCGTTTCGCCGCCGAAACAGGAAGTGGGTGTAACTCGAGTGTACGTTGTCCGATTACCTCGAAACTTTTCAGGATTCATAAGAGTCCGACCCTGAGGACAAATAAAGGCCGATATTTACTTAAAGTCATAGCGCCCCCTAGTGGCAACAGTAAGTAGGCGTAAAAGTCAAGGTGCTATACTTTAACGAACTCCTCCTAGAGATTTCATCCGATGGACTTCAAACTTGGTCTGTACCATCCCAACACCTTAACGATGAAAAGTTATTAAAAGAAAACCCTTTTGTCAGACGGTGTGGGCGTGGCGTGGCGGCCATTTTGAGTGTTTAGCGATGAACAAAGAAGTTGTTGTAACTTGAGTATACGTTTTCGTATCTGCCCGAAATTTCTCACGATTGACAAGGGTCCAGGCCTGAGGACACCTACAGGCCAAAATTGACTTTTGGTCATAGCGCCCCCCGCTGGCAACAGGAAATGTGCCTTATATGACAAACATCATCCAATTTGCATGAAACTCAGAATGTGTGGTCTACGTGTGATACTGAGCCGCCCCCTATAATATGACCACGCCCACTTACTCAGGCCACGCCCCCTTCCATAACATTTGAACCGTTTAAGGTAGAGTCTTGTGTGAGGTGTCATTGAACTCAACAGAGAGTTCCTTCTTTATTGGTGATGGTTTGGCCCGCCCCCTATGCATAAGCCACGCCCCCTTTCATAACATTTGAACCGTTTAAGGTATACCCTTGTGTGAGGTATCATTGAACTCAGCAGAGACTTCCTTCTTCATTGGTGATGGTTTGGCCCGCCCCCTATGTTTAAGCCACGCCCCCTTTCATACATGCTGACCCATTTAAGGTAGAGTCTTGTGTGAGGTATCATTCATCTCGGCAGAGGCTTCATTTTTAATTGGTGATGGTTGGACCCGCCCCCTATGCTTAAGCCCCGCCCCCTTTCATAAAATTTGAACTTTTTAAGGTATACCCTTGTGTGAGGTATCATTGAACTCAGCAGAGACTTCCTTCTTCATTGGTGATTGTTTGACCCGCCCCCTATGCATTAGCCACGCCCCTTTTCACAGCTAATGACCCGTATAACGTAAAGTCTTGTGTGAGGTATCGTTGAACTCGGCGGGGAGTTCCCTTTTCATTGGTGACAATTTGCGGCGTCTGAGTGCCGGGCAAATGAACGGTCGCAAGGAGCGGCGTCCGCCGGTAACCCTGACGCACACCGAGGCGCGAGGGCCCGTCCATCTCTGCTCGCAGATTTAATTCTTCTTGATTTCTGTCTAGTTGTTAATGCTGTTTTTTAAAGTCAAACTTCTTTGTTATAAATATCTTGTGGAATTCACCTACTCTGACAGATGGTGCAAGCAACTTTCCTTGGCAATGCAATCTTGGCAAATGTGGTTTACAATCTTTCTCTCTCTCTTCCTCTCTCTCTCTCCCTCTCTCCTGTCCAGATTATTAGTGTTTTGACCAGCGATGGCCACAAATTATTTGAGGCAGTATTGTTTTCAAGTTTCCTAATTGCCACCCCAGTGCTCTTTATTATGTGTAACATCTATGCCTGCTACATTCTGGGCTACACCGCACTGACTGGAGTCTGCATCTACCTCATCTTCCTCTCTGTACAGGTCTGTACATTACAAACTGCACATATAGTACACAAAGAGACATATTTTCATAAGCAGTGTAAACTAAATCACAATCAGAGCTAAAAGGCAAATATGATGAGCAAGAACACTGAATTATTCATAATGGTCCAATATAGACCATGACTTATATGTAAAAAATTACATCATTTTATTATCATGTATTTTTTACCAGGTTATACAATTAAGGTCCCAAATAATGTCCAACTAGTCTTTATTCACTGTTGTCCTGACCAATACCGAATTAAAGGTATGTGGTATTTAAAGGCAATGACTATGTCTAATTTTAGACATAAAGGCCACAAGGACAATATCATGTGTGGTTCTCAATCCTCTATGTCTCGTCTTATTTTTCTGCTAGTTGGCAAATATTTAAAGCTTTCCATGTTACATGTTACATACACAAATTACCTCAACTAATTTAGTCCCAAGGACAACCCTAAAATAACCATATTTGCTCTTTTGCGGCTTGTTTTCCATTGTCACTAATATTAATACATTTATTTTTGCTTTCAGTTTGGCTTGGCCAAGCTCATTAACATATTCAGATGGAAAAGCATATTGATAACAGACAGCCGTGTTCGTACAGTGAATGAGATTCTCAGCAGCATCAAACTCATCAAGATGTACGCCTGGGAAGATTCCTTTGAGAAGAAGATCGAAGGTATGAAGTTGAGCAGCTGCATGTTAACTTTGTCTTCCAGTCAAACACGTTTTTAATCTCTCTCGTATACCACATATCAGGGGGCATCAATTATACTGTCCCATTTGTGAAAACACAAAACCAATCTTGAAAGATGTGTATGCAAAGTAGTTTAATTAAAACAGTACGTTTTAATTAGTTTTTTATTAGTTTTTGATGGAAAAGCACATGCTGCCAGGCTGTAGGCACCAGGCTGGAGATGAGGCTGCAGCTGCCACATACTTGCCACCATCTTCCTACAGTAGCTACCTCACCCATATAGCATGGTCCGCTATATAGATTCAAAACGCGTGCTCTGTGGGTGTGCAGCAATGTGCTTCTTGAAATGTAGCTTCATCTTAGCGGCATCATCTTACCACTTTGTTTAAATTTCAGGAACTCACTGCATTATAAGTTGCTGCAGCCATCAGCCTCTTAAACTTGTTTTCATCACAAGCACCTATATTGATTTTTATAATCATAAGGTATTTAGTTTTGACCATGTATGGTCAATTGTGGGCTTGTAGCAGGCGGGATATGGGGCTTGTCCATGTGTGCACATTGAACACTTGATATAAAAATTGCATGTATGTGTCTGTGCATGCAGTTTTTTAAATTTTTGAAATTATATATAATTTAAATTATATTCTAAATCCATATTCTAAATACAATCTAATACTTTTGAGCAAATAACTTAGCCCCAGTTGCTACAATGAAGGTGTGCTCAGTGGATAACTGTGGGCTGAAATGTGATTGCACTGGAAGATCAGCTAATTTGCAACAAAACATATTTACCAAATATATGTATGCGATGTTGTCTCTCTTACAGGCTTAAGGAAAAATGAGAAGAAGGAACTGCAGAGGACTAATTACGTCCAGAATGCCAATAACAGCATCACCAGCATTGTCCCCGCCTCTGCCTGTATTACCACCTTCATTGTACACACTATGTTGGGCTTAAAGCTCGTCACGTCTGATGTGAGTGCCACAGTAGTACAGCACATACTGTAAAACAAACGTTGCCGGTCTGAGGCATAAAAACAATGTGTTAAGATGATAATCTTTCAGTTTTGTCACCACTGATTCATGATGACTAAACCGGAACAGGCTACAAACAAGTGCTGGCCACTAGAGCAAGTTGATCCATTTAAAACAAATGTACAACCAGTACATCGGTGTTGTATAGTGTTTGAGCATTATTTTTTATTATTGACAGGCCTTTACCACCATCGCTGTCTTCAATGCTATGAGGTTCTCCCTAGCTCTACTGCCCCTAATTGTGAAGTCCTTGGCTGATGCTGCTGTATCACTAGCAAGACTCAAGGTAAACTTTTCTCTTTGTGTCCCGCTCAGCAGTTACGGTAACGGTTGTTAGTACTATGTCAATTTATTTATATAGCATGTTTGACGTTTACTAGTAGTAGTATTCACTACTACTCTGCTCTTATATAATGTTATTTCAATTAGGAGAGACTCATTAGAGGGAACCATTACTTATTAACACGTGCACAGATAAAAATGATGAAAAATAGATCCCTAGAGAGAAGCCATGAGTAGAATTAGATACCCCTCATGGAAGATGGATGAGAAGAGGGCTCGGTCCTAAGTGCTGGAAATGATGAACGGGAGGGGAAAGGGTTGGAGGGGGGTTGTGACATATGCAGTGAATGACAGCTGACCGCAACAGAGAGAAGAACATGTTTAAATATCAACAGCATTAATATGAATGGCTGAAAGAGATAGTGGCTAAATCTGATTGGTTTAACTAAAAATGTAAACACCACTAATTAGCTGGTAGAGGAACCACGAGATGAGGGAGAGAGTTTGTGAATGAGTGACTTACATAAGATAGTCTTCCTGGTTGAATGTATGCTAAGCTTCATTTTGCTGTGAGGTCATCCAGCAATACAAACTATGAGGTTGTAATAGAATATGTAAATATGGCTTCCCTTGTCCTAAGCTCATCATCTGCCGAACCACAAGATGGAGTTGTATAGAGTTTTTATCTGTAATTAACAGATTGTATTGAGTTTTAACATGTAATGCCAACCTGCGGTGCAAACTTGGCTTCAATGCTTCTGTGGTCATTATCTTAGTTTTACACTTGCCTTCAAAAGTGACTACTAACTGTTTCTTTTCTAAAACCAGATGAAAATTATTTTTACGTCATTGTATTTCCATTTCTGTGTGTGTGTGTGTGTGTGTGTGTGTGTGTGTGTGTGTGTGTGTAAAAATGATAATGCATTTATGTATGTATTTATCACTGTTGTAGATCTCATCTGCAATTAACATTGTCATTTTAAATACCTTAAATCTTTTGAATGAAATGTGTGGCTGTTTCAGAAAATATTGGTGATCCAGAATCCAGAGAGCTACCTGATCCAGAGAAAAGACAGTGACTCAGCCATAGTGATGAAAAATGCTACATTTTCCTGGAGCCAGCCAGAGTCCCCACCTAGCACAGCCAATGGGGTGAAGGGACACAAAGTGGAGGAGTTGTCCCAAAATGGGAAGACTGAAACCTTGTCAACCCTGAGAAACATCTCCTTCATACTGCCTAAGGTGGGCTTTACCACTGATTCATATAAATAAGGTGAAAGAGATTAGGTTAAAGATAAACCCATATGCTTTGCATTGGTGTAATTTACACTGGGGACATGTCCCCACTACTTTATTAAATACAAATTTGTTAAAAATGTTCTAAAAAATAGAACACTGAAGCATGGCTATGTGCAAAAAGTTTTGAACATGAGCAGAAATCTTGCTGAAACACATCTGAGCTATTCAAGTCCAGGGGTTTATAAATTAATTAAAAAGCATTAATTTATCATTGATGTGAACGGGTGCATTTAAAGACGTTACACAAGAGGAGGGACGAGTAAATCATGTGTGTTGACTCTGCTGAGATAACATTCATATCTGAAAGCAATGCAGAATGCCTGAGAGCCTAACTGCATTATATTTCATAATAGTTTTATATTTTCAACTCTGAGTTGATTCTGTGTGTTATCTCCTGTAGGGCAACCTGCTTGGTGTCTGTGGGAACGTGGGGAGTGGAAAGACATCACTGATTTCCAGCATTTTGGAACAGGTTGGCTCCTCCTTTTGTCTTTTTGTCTTTAATTCACTTTTACAACACTACAAGACATTTTTATTGGCTGTTCATTTTCAACATTTTATTGTCTGCCACTCTGTTACTCATCTGTTACGTAAAAGGATGCTTCTTATTTACATTGTGTTACCTCGAAACCTGATGTAACTGATGCTATGTAACACACAGCATTTCTCATGGTTGTCTGCTTGTTTTCATATCTTAGATGCATCTCCTGCGGGGCTCCCTCACAGCTGATGGGACGTTTGCCTACGTTTCCCAGCAGGCTTGGATATTCCATGGAACTGTTCGAGAAAACATCCTGATGGGGGAACCCTTTGACCAGTCCAAGTATATAATCACTTAATCCACATACATTGTTAATTATAAGTAACTGCAGACCTTTGAATGTGGAAACAATAGGGGGTATTATGAACTAAGGGGATGCTATTTGTGATGGTAATACGTTACCACTGTTTCTCATTACTGCAGTGACACAGACCACTAAAACCAGGTCAAATAGACCGTTTTTGAGGTTATCTCACAAATGTTTAACTGGGATAAAGTTCCTCTTATCTCTGTTAGTTTGCATCCGGTAGTCAAACAAGAACAGAGGTCATCTCTGTAATCTGACAGGATCCATCCATCCATCCATCCATCTTCGTCCGCTTATCCGGTGTCGGGTCGCGGGGGGAGCAGCTCCAGCAGGGGACCCCAAACTTCCCTTTCCCGAGCAACATTAACCAGCTCCGACTGGGGATCGAGGCGTTCCCAGGCCAGGTTGGAGATATAATCCCTCCACCTAGTCCTGGGTCTTCCCCGAGGCCTCCTCCCAGCTGGACGTGCCTGGAACACCTCCCTAGGGAGGCGCCCAGGGGGCATCCTTACCAGATGCCCGAACCACCTCAACTGGCTCCTTTCGACGCAAAGGAGCAGCGGCTCTACTCCGAGCTCCTCACGGATGACTGAGCTTCTCACCCTATCTCTAAGGGAGACGCCAGCCACCCTCCTGAGGAAACCCATTTCGGCCGCTTGTACCCTGGATCTCGTTCTTTCGGTCATGACCCAGCCTTCATGACCATAGGTGACGGTAGGAATGAAAACTGACCGGTAGATCGAGAGCTTTGCCTTCTGGCTCAGCTCTCTTTTCGTCACAACGGTGTGATAGATTGAATGTAATACCGCACCCGCTGCGCCGATTCTCCGACCAATCTCCCGCTCAATTGTCCCCTCACTCGCGAACAAAACCCCAAGGTACTTGAACTCCTTCACTTGGGGTAAGGACTCATTCCCTACCTGGAGAAGGCATTCCATCGGTTTCCTGCTGAGAACCATGGCCTCCGATTTAGAGGTGCTGATCCTCATCCCAACCGCTTCACACTCGGCTGCGAACCGATCCACTGAGTGCTGAAGGTCACAGGCCGATGATGCCATCAGGACCACATCATCTGCAAAGAGCAGCGATGAGATCCCCAGCCCACCGAACTGCAACCCCTCCCCACCCCGACTACGCCTCGATATCCTGTCCATAAATATTACAAACAGGATTGGTGACAAAGCGCAGCCCTGTTTCCTCACTCGCTCCCATGGCTCTATCATGGTCACTCCTCGGCTTCTTCCCTGTCATGAAGCGGTTTCTGGTTCTCTGTATAGCCAGCCACCTCTCCTCCTCCTCGGCTTCAGGTAATGCTGATGTTGAAGCAGCTACTACAGCCCCAACCATGTCCGAAATGTTTGAGGAATCCACCTGTAGATTCTTAATCTTTTTCTCCTGTAATTTCTCTGCACCTCCCTTGCACTTTAGTGGTCATTTGTCCATTTTAAAGTGGATACTAAACTTCCAGCATAACTATTACAGCTTGTGTGTCAGGGCCGGGAGGCATGGCCATAGTGGGATTTGTAAATTTGCAAGGGTTCCGGGATTTGATTGGGTCAGGCCAGTGCCAATAAAGAAAATTAACCAATGGGCCGCTGTGAATTCTTTATGGGCCGGCCCGGCCCAAAAAAAATTGGTCCAAAAGTGCATCAGCCCACCGGGAAAATGCCCGGTTCCAGATGGCCAGTCCAGCCCTGTACTAATGACACATGTAGGCTACGTTTGTTTGTGTGGAAAGCCCGCTTTTGTTAAGCAACTGTAGGAAAGCATTCGGAAATGTCAACAGATGAGCGCATCAGCGCACACGGGGCAACAAGCGCCCGTTAATAAGCTGTTGCCTTATCGCGCTGATGTGACCGAGCCCGACCCGACCCCGAACATAATTTCTAAATATCTGTCCGAACCCAGCCCGGCCCGTCGGGTACCGCTGGGTACCGTCGGGACCCATCAGGACCCGTCGGCCTCGGGTCGGGTATCCATGCCTTACTGTGCAAAGTGCAGAACTTTTACAAAAAAATTAGTATTGCATAACCAAAATCGTATTGATCACATCTGAGTCATAACTTTATTACAAGTTGAATACCAGGCCTATTTATTTAGGCAGTTTGAATTTGGCTTGATCCAATTTGCAACTCAATTTGGGATTAAGTCCAAGTCTGACTGGTGTTTCTGAGTTTATTTGAAGCTGGGAGTACTTCACCGTTGTCTTCACTGTCAGTTTCTTTATGCACTTATGCCATCTTTTTTTGCAAAGTGTGTTTCTATCTTGATTTATTCTACACTGTTGTAAATGAGTAAACAGTGATTTTGTGATGTACCAGAGCCTGTTGCCAGTGTTCTTAGTAGCTTTCTGCTGTGCTGTTGTGTTGGTAGATTGGAGAGCGAGGGCTGAACCTGTCAGGGGGGCAGAAGCAGAGGATCAGCCTGGCCAGAGCAGTCTACTCCAATAAGGACATCTTCCTTTTTGATGATCCACTATCTGCTGTCGATGCCCATGTGGGGAAACACATTTTTGAAGAATGCATTAAGAAGGAGCTCCAGGGAAAATCTGTCATACTGATTACACACCAGCTCCAGGTGGGAAAATGGACATATTCATCATTTCATTCTTTAGCAGATAATAAATCCTAAATAGCCTATTATTAAGCATGACATTTCTCATTCAAATGTGCACACTTGTTTATACTTAGAGTACATTCTGTCTAAGTTTTAACATTAACAGATTTAAAAATAATTTTACATTAGAAGATCTATAGCATCCTATTGTGGTAAACCTCAAAGTAAAAGTAAATCACACACCAGGAAGTGGTGTCTGTTTGCTACCAGTAGTATTTCCTTCATCATGAATTGTGAGCAGTATTGTAAAGCAAATGCCGTGAATGTACAGTATATTTCCACGTGCTGTTTAGACTGTGTTGGTGAGCCCTCCGGCCACGGTGCTGGGATGGTTTTGTTGACATGGTTGTCCTCGCTTGTGTTTGCCAGTATCTGGAGTACTGTGATGACATTTTAGTTCTGGAGGATGGCGAGGTGCTGGAGGCTGGGAACCACCGGGCCCTGATGAAAACCAACAGACGCTACGCTCAGCTCATCAGCAACTACCAGATGGAACAGTCCCAAGTAAAAAAGCTGCAGTACAAAACTCAGATTTACTGTTAGCTCTGCTATTATGTGTCTGTCCTTATTGTTTTACCTGTTTCCCCAGTTATTTATTGTTTTACTAGCTCAAACTGCTATATGTAAGCTGTAAGTCAGATATTGAGATGTTAAGGACAGACGTAAAAGCAGTCATGTGCACACATAGACATCAAAGGTCAGGTGGCTTTAGCACATAAACTTTTTCTTCCTCGAGAAAAAGTGCTGTTATTTTCTGCGGTGCTTTTTTTTTTTTTTTTTTTTTAAACAAATGAATATATATATATTCCTGTTTGAGCACAGCTTTCCTGTCAAACAAATATATTTATTGAATAAAACAATCTCCACATTGATATGGAAATTAGTCATTAACTATTTAAAATGTGCTAATTTGCATACATATGACAAGGCACTGCAGGTGAATAGGATAAACAAAATAACTGAAACATATCAGTGCAGAACTTCCCCAGTTAATGACTTACATCAAGAGTCTTTTCTTGAAATACGCAGAATAGCTTGTTGGGTTAATTTAAAAGAAATCTATATATGCAAACAGGCGGAGGGGAGTTGGCCTAAAACAAACATCTAAATGTGTTTTTTGGAAGTTTTCTTTCCATTAGAGTAAAAGAAGACATGGAAGCAAAATAAACCAAAATCCCAAAATTGACCACAACATGAAAAAGTGTCCTGAATTAAACAGTAATTATAGTCTGTTCATCTAATAATAACAGTGTGTTTTCATTATTTTTGCAGTATTTTTTGCTGTAAAATTAACAAAATAGCCCTTTTTAGTTTAGTGTAAATATTTGTTTTGATTTTGAGGTGTTATTTATTCCAATAACGCCAAAAGAATTAAAATGATTTATTGCCATAGGCAAAATAAACAAATTAAATTTAACACAAAGGTGGTGATGGTTCCCTCTCCGGGAAACCATCACCTTATTGTGGTGGAGAGGTTTGTGTGTCTCTATGAACCTGAGGGCTGTGTTCTCTGGAGCTTTATGCTCCTGGTAGGGTCTCCCAAGGCAAAGTGGTCTCAGGTGAGGGGCCAGACAAAGAATGGTTCAAAAACCCTATGAGTTACCGAGGTAGAGATGGAGTGACCCTGCCCGGAGGAAGCCCGGGGCCCCCAGTCTGGAGCCAGGTCCAGACTGGGGGCTCGTCAGCGAGCGTCTGGTGGCCGGGTTTGCCACGGAGCCCGGTCGGGCACAGCCCGAAAAAGCTACGTGGCCCCCATCTCTCCAGCCCATGGGCCCACCACCTGTGGGAGAAACCGCTGGGGTCGGGTGTGCTGCTACATGGGTGTGGGGATCAGGGCCGGTTCTAGCCCTTTGGTTGCCCTAGGCGAGATTGAGTTTTGCTGGAAATATCTTTATCTAAAAAGGAAACATAGATTACAATCCAAATATAAAAACATAATGGAATATATTTCAGTAAGGCTTTCAGGCATTCTATATTGCTTTTAACTATTTATTCTCCTGTAGATCGACATTTTTTAAATATATCTGAGTCACAACACATGTATCCTAGGCATCATTTACTCTTCCCACTTTTGCTTCTTTTGTTGAGGAGGTAACCTCCTTAAATGTGCATATTAAAATTATTCACCTGAATGATACATGAATTCATTTTAATGAATATATAAACCCCTGGACTGTAATATTTCAGATGTGTTTGAGCAAGATTTCTGCTCATGTTCAAAACTTTGTGCACATTCAAAATACAGTATATCTCATCTGTGTTCTCTGAGGTTTGGAGGAGTCATAAAATAAAGTGTTAATACAATAAGCTATTACAAGAATAAAGTCACTATATTTCAGAAAATAATCCACCTGCACCATAGTCTGCTGTGCAGTACGTGATATCTCTGCTGAGACGGTAGATGTCAGACCTCCTGACAGACACAGAGCCCTGTTTGGGACGCTGGTCTCTCAATGAGACAGTTTAGGGAAGTGGCTGTAGGCTACGCTGCTCTACATCGGACGTGGAAACACAAAACTACGCAGAAATAGGGACACATCAGCTGCAGCATGTCCACAGCAGAGCGCGTCCATAGTCCTGGATCCTCTGGCAAAAACTGGTCTGCACTGCTCTGCCTACTTTCCAGTTCCTCATCTCTCATTTCCACACTGTGCTCAGAGCTCCCTTCTGTCTTCACTCCCATCATCCTCAATCACATCTTCTCCATCATCTTTCTCTATGAAGGATACATCTGATATTAACCTCTTATCCTAATTATAACCTTATATAATAAAAAACATGTTAGTGTTACTTAACACCTTTCAGTCAAAATGGCTAAACATGGTTTGCTTTAATTTTGATATTAGCTCACCTTGTCTCAAATCCAAAGAGGAGGATGAGGTGTCTGTTGCTACTCCACTCCCTGGTGGGACAGTTTCTGAAACTGAGGGCCATGTGTTCCACAATGTTAACATCTGCTTCTACTGAATCTGACATAACTATAATGTTGACATGATATGTATCTACCGATGAGCTACCAAGCTACCTATGACACTGATTAGCCTATTACTGCTAATTATAGACATTATAGCCTATTCATTTAAAATTAAACATGTTTTAAATGAGGCTATTACAATAGTGTGTTGTATGCAAACAGCATTGTTAGTGTTTATGTATTTAGCCTTTACCTCAGATTACATGTATAACCAAATGATCAAGTGCATGTTCTGCTCTTTATAAGGGTTGTCTCAGTCCGTTTTTAGCACTAACAGTCACGAAGATATTCAAGCAGTTTAGCACCATGGATTTGGTTTTCTAGTTAGTGCTCACCTTTCTTTGAAAAGAAGTCAGTTACCAATTGTTTCCCCTCATTCTGTTTTCTCTCCTCCTGTCTTTCCTTTCTTTTTGGTAGCCTGATTTGGCTTTCTTTGAGAAAGACATTTCTACAGCAGAAGTTTGCGCTCCACCAGATGCTCAACTAACAAACAAAATGCGTGCAGATGGACTAAACCATTTGGCACATAAAAAAAAAGGGGGGGGGTGAGACCTTTTTGTATACAAAATGTAGTGGGTCAATCAACCAAGTTATTCAGCCAATACACTAAATTTACATTTCATCTGATATGCATTATGAAATGTTATTAGGAAATAAAAATATCCAGGTAAAATCAAATATATTCCATATATCCCCCGGTCCGATACCCCTGGTGTCTGTGCCGCTGCTCGTCTCTATTTCTCCAGAGAGAGTGGACACTAAGCGACGCACAGGTCAGCTTCAGAGCTCCGTGTGTTTGAGTCTGACCTGAGACGGGAAACGTCGCGTAATGAAAGGTTGACCAGTAAACGTGTGGCTGAGGGGGCGCCTTAGGATGATCATGTTTGATAAACACGTTTTATTATTCGCTTGTCGTTCTAATTCTATTATTAATGGGAAGTAGACCTAAAGGCGACACGGCGCTCCCAACACATTTGACGCCCTAGGCAGTCGCCTAGGTCGCCTATAGCAATCGCCGGCCCTGGTGGGGATACTCACAAGCCCCCGGCTGAGCGCCACTACGTTGGAGTTTACCCCGGTGGACGAGAGGGTTGCCTCCCTACGCCTGCGGGTTATGGGGGGGAAAACTATGACTGTTGTTTGTGCTTATGCACCAAACAAGAGTTCGGAGTATTCGGCCTTCTTGGAGACCTTGACTGGAGTCCTGCATGGGGCTCCAGTGGGGGACTCCATTGTTCTGCTGGGGGACTTTGACATGCATGTGGGCAATGATAGAGACACCTGGAGAGGCGTGATTGGGAGGAACGGCCTCCCTGATCTAAACCAGAGTGGTTGTTTGTTGTTGGACTTCTGTGCTAGTCATGGATTGTCTATAACAAACACCATGTTCGAACATAGGGATGCTCATAAGTGTACTTGGTACCAGAGCACCCTAGGCCAAAGGTCAATGATCAATTTTATAATCGTTTCATCTGATCTGAGGCCGTATGTTTTGGACACTCGGGTGAAGAGAGGGGCAGAGCTGTCAACCGATCACCATCTGGTGGTGAGTTGGGTCAGGGGGTGGGGGAAGAATCTGGACAGACCTGGTAAGCCCAAACGGGTAGTGCGGGTAAATTGGGAACGTCTGGAGGAGGCCCCTGTCCAACAGACTTTCAACTCACACCTCCGGCGGAGCTTTTCGTGCAACCCTGTGGAGGCTGGGGGCATTGAACCCGAGTGGACAATGTTCAAAGTTTCCATTGCTGAAGCTGCGGTGAGGAGCTGTGGTCTTAGGGTCTTAGGTGCCTCAAGGTGCGGTAACCCACGAACACCGTGGTGGACACCGGTAGTCAGGGAAGCCGTCCGACTGAAGAAGGAGTCTTTCCGGGATATGTTATCCCAGAGGACTCCGGAGGCAGTTGCAGGGTACCGAAGGGCTGCAGCCTCTGGTGCGAATGAGGCAAAGCAGCAGGTGTGGGAGAATTTTGGAGAAGACATGGAGAAGGACTTTCGGTCGGCACCAACGTGCTTCTGGAAAACTGTTCGCCACCCCAGGAGGGGGAAGCGGGGAACCATTCAAGCTGTGTACAGTAAGGATGGGACACTGTTGACCTCAACTGAGGAGGTAATAGGGCGGTGGAAGGAGCACTTTGAGGAACTCCTGAATCCAACTAATATGCCCTCTATGTTAGAGGCAGAGCTGGAGGATGATGGGGGATCGTTGTCAATTTCCCAGGCGGAAGTCACTGATGTAGTCAAACAACTCCACAGTGGCAAAGCCCCTGGGATTGATGAGATCCGTCCAGAAATGCTCAAGGCTCTGGGTGTGGAGGGGCTGTCCTGGTTGACACGCCTCTTCAAAATTGCGTGGAAGTCTGGGACAGTGCCAAAGGAGTGGCAGACCGGGGTGGTGGTTCCACTTTTTAAAAAGGGGGACCAGAGGGTGTGTGCCAATTACAGGGGTATCACACTTCTCAGCCTCCCTGGTAAAGTCTACTCCAAGGTGCTGGAAAGGAGGCTTCGGCCGATAGTCGAACCTCGGGTTGAGGAGGAACAATGCGGATTCTGTCCTGGTCGTGGAACAACGGACCAGCTCTTCACTCTTGCATGGATCTTGGAGGGAGCCTGGGAGTATGCCGTCGGATTCAGGAGTTCCTCAAAGTGCTCCTTCCACCGCCCTATTACCTCCTCAGTTGAGGTCAACAGTGTCCCATCCTTACTGTACACAGCTTGGATGGTTCCCCGCTTCCCCCTCCTGAGGTGGCGAACAGTTTTCCAGAAGCACTTTGGTGCCGACCGAAAGTCCTTCTCCATGTCTTCTCCAAACTTCTCCCACACTTGCTTTGCCTCTTTCACGGCAGATGCTGCAGCCCTTACTGCTAACTTGTTTAATTTATTAAAGGGGTGATAGAATGATTATATGCGGTATTTCACACTGTTCCTTAAGGTCTCCTAATAGGGTATGTAACATTGATTGGGCTGAAAATGTCCCAGGTGCTATTTTTTTTGGCCATATGCATCCCTGTGTAATGGCTCTATTTGGAACTTCCAAATATGGTATGCTCATGAATATTTAGATGAGCTGCATGCTGACTAGTTGAGGAACCACTCACACAATACATTGGAGACAATACACACACACACACACACACACACACACACACACACACACACAGACAGACAGACTGTTACATGCCCAGACATGCTCGGGCGCAACCCGTGACGGCTAAAACAGCCGTTATAAAATGCAGTTTTGACACTTTCATTACAACTAGTGTTGTTGTAAGTTACTCTTGGGACATCAAAAACCTCCACCAAAGAATCACAATTCACCTCATAGCTAGTAAGAGCGGGGAGCGGAGAGTGAACCCCTGCAAGCCTGTCTTCTGCCAGTGCCTCTGCGGCGCTGCATTAGATCCATAACTCCCTCTCGTCCGATATACTCGTTTTAAACACTTTTCTCTGGGCCAGTAGGCTATTCCGTTGTACAATCTGGAACACTGCATTTACGACCGTGGTTAATTTTCAATATCTTTGAAAAACTTCCAAACGTTAAAGTACACAGGTTAGCTTGTGTGTGAGATTCTGACAGAGCTCCAGCTCAGCAGGTCTGTGAAGGGGGAGAGGCCAACAGGGAAGGCAGCAAACCTGGCCAGCAGCCGCCACCTGTCCCGGCAGATTGTGGAGCTTGTGAAGTCCGACACTGTCTTACCAAATTTGCAATTAGCCATCAATTTTCGTAAAACAGCCCATATTTGAGCTTTACATAGTTGATTTCTCGCATAAAAAAGTCTCAAAAGTGAATTTATTAATGGAATAGCAGAGATCTGTGCAAACTAGATTCAGAAGACTAGCTGACCTCAGGTCAGTGGTGTAGCCTATGTAAATGTTGGGGCGTGACAAAGACTAGAGATAGAGCCGGTGGCTCCTCCTCATTTGACTCATTAGGATTTGCCCGTTTTCAGAGGCAGTTTCAAATTTTGAAATTTGCAGAGGAAAGAGGTGTCAATGGGATTTTGAGGTTCTATGTATGTCCTATTTACCCACCAAACTGTCATTTTTCAACTATGACATGGTAAAAAAAAAAATCTATTTTTGCTTGGTGTTTACAGACTCAGAATGAGGAGGAGGAGGAGGAGGAGGAGGAGGAAGTGTCACCCAAACACGCTGCCCAGCTGAAGGATGTCGGGCTAAGAGAAAGCACAGACGGCGGGTTAGTGAACCCAGGTATGGAAACCAGGAAAAGATGTTTGTTAGTGAAATGATCTAAAATAGATTATATGGGCTAATTTCTAATGCCTCAATTCATCAGAAGAAATCTTAAAGCTATAGTGCAGAGTTTCTGTTGCCCAATGAGGAATTTGAAATGACAAAACTGTCGACAATAGCACATCATTTAGGTTGAGTAAATGAAATAGCAATAATTCCTACTCCTAATAATTAACCAAACCCATTACTAATCTGTTCAACAGCAGGAAGGCGACATCTGTGTCTGACCTCAGTCCCTTTTCTTTTTTTAGCACTCCAACTAGGAAAAGCCCCACCAATGGTTATCCGTGTTTGTCTTCACCGTCGCTCACTTTCTTTTTTGGATTTTAGTCCTTCTGCTGAACGTGTGTATAGCCTGGGAAAACCCTGACGAACTTCCGGTAAATTTGAGATTTGCTTTGCAAGTCCGTCTGGCCAAGAGCCCATTCAAGCCCATTTCCAAATCGAGGCACCAATCACAACTGTTACACGATGACGATAGCGCAGTGAAGTTAAAGCACGTCACTCTGATTGGTTTTAGGTCTATCCAATTGCGCCCAGAGGCAATTGAGTGACGTCCGTTGGTGACGCCCCTGTGGAAATGGGCTGTGAATGAACCTTCCCCAGACCCACTCTCAGTTACAACTGAGACGGGTCTGGTGTCAACCAGGCTAGAACATGTAGGTCTTTTCTAAGCAATCACTGACTGAAACATTTCGTGGGTGCTTCTTTGGGTTTTCAGCCTTGCCTTCACCTGTTGCAGCCGTCCTCTTCGTCTCCAAAGTTGAATGCGGCTGTTATCCTTTTTATTGCTTCTGTGCCCGAAAGTCACCGGACTACACCATTTTGTAAACATAGTCATACTGAGAAATACAGAGAGAGTTCTGTGGAGCTGATAGGCTTAATTAGCTTTGCATCAACTCATTTGTCAACAGCTTAAAGTTCATTAATATAAAATAGCCGCGCACTATAGCTTTAAAATGAATGAAAACAAGGCTGGATTTCAATATAGAGTTTATTATTAAGACACGTGTAGCACATTCAATCATAATGGATGCCTAAAAGCAGTGTACAGAGCAGAACCAGTCAGACACAGTGTTGGAATGTTGTAGGATAGATGCAACATGTTGCTTTACTTTTGACACAATTCTCTGTGGAGCAAAATGTCATTTGAAAAGTATAAGCTTGTAAAAGAGCCAATATATAACCAGGAGGAGGTAAAAGGTAGTGCCAGCAGTCCATCGAGGTAACAACGGGTCTATGGATGATGTAAGAAAGGACAATGAACTTTGTAAAAGCCTTGTGAAACAACAGCAGATAAGGGAACAGTCCTATACTCAATATACTGTTGTTATTATTATTATTATTATTATTACAGTCTACACAGTATGGAGATGACAGGACTTTGTTCTGTCATTTTACTTACATTTCCCCAGACATCTGTGCTTCCTTTCATCATTTGACATGTCAGACAAACAGGACGATGGGACAACAGCTGTCCAAAAATGTGAGTCTACAAAGTCCACTCATTAAATCATAATTCTGATGTTGGTGCAGGGTCAGCCAGTTCAGATGTAATATATCAATATAATCAACAAAGGTTTATCTGATCTGATCTTATCTTATCAAGTCTCTGCACTGGTGTGAGACTTATGGCTCTTACACACTGCTAGTACCAGCTCTGCTCGGCTTGGCTCAGCTCCACTCGGCCGCGGTGCCCCGTCCTCCATTTTCCATTGCAGATTTAGTACTGCCTAATGCAGGGCTTAAAGTGAAAAAAAATCCTGAGCCTGAAACTTTTTTGGAAGGGGGGTTAAATTCCTTACATTACACATCACAACTTTGCTTTGTTTAGCTTTTCATAAACTCTTGGACAAGGCCGTTATAACTCAGGCATGAAAACAGGTCAGAGGTGAAAAAGGTAAGAAGGATATTACTCCTCTAGGGGTGTCCGGGGGCATGCTCCCCCGGAAGAAAATTTTAAATATTCCACATTTTAAAGCATCAATCTAATGCATTTTGAGATGCATTTTTTGCCAACCAACAGTGTAATATTTCAATATGCACTCATTAAAGTTAATTTGACTGGCAAAACAGTTAAAGTCCTTCTGACATTACACAATAAGTCATAATTTTAAAAACATAAAAAGTTTTGGATACATTTTTACTTCTTCCAACCTTATGTTAAATAAAGAGTCAATGTGGATTTACATATTGCAATAATATAATCCTACAATGAATCATTGTAAACTTTACTACTTTGGCCAGGTCATCATCAAAAAAGCGAATTAATACATTCATGATTTTGTCCATGTTGATATTAGCTGCTTTATTTACATTTATTAAAAACGTCGCACTGTTTATCTTTTCATATAGCTAGACGTCTAAACTCTGGGACAAGGCCGTTATGTTTAAATACCTGCCATGCTGATTCCAAACAGACAGCTTTGTCAAGGCAGTTTCACTGCATGAAAAGTGGGATTTCCGTCCCCGTAAATGCCTGTAAACGCCCGGAAATCCCCCAATTTTTCGTCAGTTATCGACAATTTACAGGCTGCGAACGTCACGTTCGTCTGTGCCACATATTGTCGGAAACAAACCATGACGTATGTGGAGAGCCCCCGCGGAGGTGTTAATGGATCTAATTAGAATATGAATAGGCGCCTGGCCAGAGAACGTCTGACCTGGCTGGAATTTCCTCACTCACTATTGGATGAAACCACTACTTTTAAACAAGAAAAATCTCTCGTGATTGGTTGACAGGTCTGTCACGGGTCAACCTGGGCCATTATTATTATTATAATAAAATTATATATATATATATTTATTTATGTATTATATATATTTATTTCATATATGCTATGTTGTATATTCATGTCATGATTACCATAGTTAAAATGATTTGCCAGGAACGTGCTGTTTATTCAAAGATAGAGCTTTATTGACACAAAACACAAAAACGCAATCAGAAAACATAACTATGTACAAAGCATCGGAGACATACAGCACACACAATAAATATCCCACGCTCACGAGAAGCAGCACCGTCCAACCCTAACCCGTGGCTGCCTCGGAGCTGTAGGTAACCGGCAGCATTCGGTCTGAATTCGGTCCATTTAGCAGACGTCTGTGGTGTGTTGTCCTGTAGGTCTATGGTGGCGCACTTCCAAATGTCTCACATACCTCACCCGCAGCCAGCACACTCTGTCTCGCTTCCAGCAGCTGTAAAATCAATCAATACAGACAATCAGTACTGCGTGATCTTTATTTATGGCCACAACACACATATGAATGCACCTGAAAAATATTCACATTGACCAAACGGATCTAATCTTGCCCTCTTTTCTTCTCGACCAACTCCGAGCTGAACTCTTCACAGCTTCTTCCCTCGATGCCACATCTGGTTGTTTCTAGCTGAAGCTCCTGCGTGCTGTCTGGTGATATGTCTTACAGGCAGCTGGAAAACAATGAAATGAGAGTGGTATGAATAAAAAACATAAGTCACAGTAAAATTAAACATGGAAAGATGAAAAAGTAAAAATTACTTACACACAATGGCGTCATTATCAGCGTCATGTAAATCTGGACTTGCAGACAGCTCCGAGCAAATATAGGTCACAGCCTCGTTATGAGGCGAGGTTAGTCTGTAAAAAAACTATGGTTAAGATCGGTATCTATTAACGTATCTATGTCTTTATACAGAAGAATTAATGAAATTCATTCAATGAAAGCATATTCTTTAAATCTTACCCTTGCTCCGGTTCGTAGCGCCTGCTACAGTTTATATCAGAGTTGTGAAGACGGCGGACTGCTTTCTGAAAATTACGAGATAAAAAAAATATACTTTTATAAAGCAACATTACCCGCTCAGCTCTGTAATGAATGGCGCTGAAAGCAGCCAGACACACAGCGCTGTGCTGCTCGCGTTTAAACTTGGTGAGGTTTAAAACATTACTGCCAAGTCTAAGTAGCCCGTTTAACATCCAAAGACAGTCACTGTACGATCAAGAGTTAATAAACAGTACAGACTAGCTCGCCGTTTCATTAATAATCATATACTTACGTTGACTTCTTCTTTTCTGTGAGCGCATCTTTGGAGCCCCGGAGGAGACATGGAGGAGAGAAAACAACCGCTCCAAACGTCTCGAACAACTCCTGTGTGTTTCCAAGTGAAGTTTGACAGAGTGTACAGACAACTCTTTTACCATTTCGCCTGAAATATTCCCATATTTTTGAAGTTTTTGCTCTAACTCTCAGACTCATCTCCCGAGTCCCGCCGATTTTTTTCAAATGGAAGCAGTGAGGGCGGGGGTAGGGGGCGGGGCAGAATGATAGAGAGAGACCGTGGAGCAGATTAACCAGCAGGGCGCGAACAGCGCACATACTGGTGTGGAGGTGAATTACAGTGAGTTATAATGGATTACTGGGAAAGCTTAATAATAGGACAATTGAAGTCTGGATTATGAGGCCATTTCAGCAGAGCCAACAGCTTCATATGCCATGGACATGTGAATATGGTGCTGAATTTGCCAGTATTTTAAGAAGAGAAATGGTTGGGACCTTGTCATGCAATGACACAGCTGATATGCTTTATGTGAAGCCCAGTGTTTTGGTGTCAGCAGAAAGACTTCTCTTAGAAAACTGTACAGTGGAGCCTCTGTCTCCATTCCACCAGACAATGTTGGATGAGCAAGACCAAAGACTGTAGTCATGTCACTATGCTCAGTGGTTCAGCTCGAGGAGACTGGGAATGAATCATGGAATGCACATTTTACCTTTGTGGCAAATCCTGTAAAACTAATTGTTGAAATAAATTATTTTGTGTATCTTTTTTACATAACATTGGTCATTGCTAATTACATACAAAGTAATTAATCTAGCATACTTTCATTAAATAAATCAATTCAAGCTAAAATTGAAGAGTCTACAATTAGGCTATACTGAGTCTGATCTATTTTAAGAGATTTTCTTAAAATGAAGTTAATAGCTTTTAGAAAAATGTCTGGGTTAAAACTCCCCCTGCTGCTACCCTGATTTGCATTTGTATAGCTCACAGCATTTTCATTTACATGTGAAAGCCTCCCCTAGAATTAGAGGGAGGGGGGGTCATGGGGGGACAACTGCCAAGCAAGGCCCACGTCAATTTCCGTCAATTTACGGCAGTTTCCGGTGTTGCCTGTAAATTGCCGTGTGCAGTCGTAAACCTGAAGTTCCACGACAATCTACAGTGCCGCATACTGACGAAAATCCCACTTTTCATGCAGTGTTTGGGCTTCATAGCTACAGTGAACGTGCACACACATATTGTTTGTATCACAGTCGGTCAGTAAAGGAACAGTCGCAACGGTAGCTGTCATTGCCGGTAACATACTCGTATTAGGCCGGTTACACACTGCACGCGTCGCGCGAGCCAGCCGCATGGCGTGTCCGTTTATATTTCGGCTCCCATGGTAACAGGTTAGAGCTTACACACTGCCGGCGTGAGACGCGGGCCTGCTACAAATAGAACCGACGCCTATTTTTCACGCGAGACTCGAGCATTTTGGAAGCGTTTCCAGGCTAAATAGAATAGGAAAATATGTTTATATGTCATTTAGACACGAATGCATATTAATAAATGACAGCTTGATGTTTGAAAGTCTAGGTTTTGACATCAATGTAGATATAAACGTAATACAAATTTTCAAAGAAAAGATTTTCAAATATTGCACCTGTCATACAGAACGAAATATTCTGTAACATATTTTGCAGTCAATACTGCCGACATTGTCTTGCTTTAATCAAATCAGTAGGCTCTATATAAAGGGTAGTAGGATAGGCTACAATAACAACGTAGTGTGTGTTCTGAGTGACGGTCCAACATCAGATAGGCTATATAGGCTCTTTACAGCTACACAAAGTTGTTATAAACAGATAGCTCACTTACCCATCTGTCGGCACTATGTCCCGAGATCAGCCCTCCCTGTACCTAGCAGCAGGAGCAGCGCCGCTCAGACACGCTTCTGGTGTGGAGGACACAGAAAAATCCACGCAGCTGAGACACAACAGAAACGCCACGCTCTTCAGGGTGCTTCACAGCTTCGGAAAACCCCTCCCCCCACACCTTTTTTCTCTCAAGATCTCTATTTTCTATTAACTATTTTTGTCACCTTTAGTGCCACACTATGAATGCCTTCAAGGAAAGACTATGTGTGGCGCTATTCCCATATTTCAACAGTTATGTCATGGCCCTTTCTACGATGGTTTTTGAGTGTGGCTGTTCAGAAGAGCTATAAACACTTTTGCCTTCCGACATGTCATACACACTATTTCTTTTTTAAGCATATGAATTTAGAGAATTATTGAGTGCAGCAGATTTAAAATCCATGGGTTGTTTTATCATCCTAGAGTGTGTATAAATATAACTAATTATGATACCTATGTAGTGTGTGTGAATTCTAGACATTGCATTTACACTATTGTGAATGTAGTAAATGTCTGAGTGCTTAGACCTTCAGTGAAGCTAGTGTTCAGTTACACCTTTTTTAAAATATTCCTTATATCCAAGAAAAAAAAGGGAAGTTCTCTGCACTTCTGCAGACCACAACAATCCGGTGCAACCAAGGCAGGACACAACAGCACAAATAGCAAAAAATTGCCGGTGCAACACGGATGTCTTCTACTTGATGATTTTATTTCTTAAAGGAGAATTCCGGTCAATTTCAACCCGTAGCTCTGTTGTTTGTAAATCAGGAGTACTGTCAGTAGCGAGAAAAACGAAAAAACAAACGGTGCCGCCTACACCGAGTTATCCTCCTGCTAGATTCTGCACCCAACAGTCTTAAACAAGGCTTAAACAGGGCAAGTTTTAAACGTGTTTTTAGCCTCTAAACGTGTTCGAAATGTCATTACTAGTGATTAGCCATGTGCAGTTATTCCTTACGAGCGAATTTGACGGCAGTAGATGTGACAGAAAGGCATTAAAGTTGTGTTAATCCTTACCTCTGTTTATGTACTGCATTCTGGTCAAGTCCTCAACAATCGAGTGCCGATCTCATACAATCCAATATTCCAAAATGTATTTTTTCCACAAAAAAACGATTTGCCGAGGTCCTGTCCATAGTAATGAGCATGTATCAACAGGCTGTAACCTGACACCGCAGTGAAGCAGAGCTGACCTGCAGTTCAAGAGTTCAGCAGCTCATTTGCATAGGTAACCTAGCAACGGCGGAGCCTGCCTGTCGGCAGAAGCAGGGAGGAGCTCACAGAGCTGACAGACGGAGCTTGGAGTTAGAACTGGACTAATATGAGAAAATGGTTCGAGTTTGTGCCTTTCCAAAATTACGGCAACCAAATGAAGAGATATTTGAGCTTGAGCTTTCACCGTCTACAACCTCCGCAGCCGGGAGATTTTACCGTTATGGCTGGTTGCACTTGATGCGGGTACATGGTGGTGCTCGTGTGGATACTGTATCGCAATGACCATCGAGGAAGAAAGCCTGTGCTGTAAGGATCCAGCCTGGTCTGGACGGGTCAACGGACATTGTTTGGCCCATACAGAGAGGTTTCCCCATCTGATCTATAAGGATGATCTAACCGGACAGACCTGATGGCCAGCTGTCTAATGAGTGAGTACAACAGGCTTTTGTGACTCTGTCTAGCTTAGGTACATTTGTTTTTAGTTGTAAATACACATTCAAAACACTAATCAAAACACACCTCTTCAGATTAGCTTTCCAGATACAATAATCTTACATTTCTCACCTGATAGTTACTGTTTTTATTGTTTTTAATTGCTTCTAAATATGCTTGTTGTATGTGTTGGTTTTATTGCTTATCTGTTTTCAATGTGATATATGTGCTGGTTTTTACTGTAAAGTGACTTTGAGTATGATGAAAAGCCCTCTATAAATGAAATGTATTATTATTTATTATAAATAAATGCCTCACTTCTTTAGTGAAATAACCAAAGCTCGCCCTCTCCACCCCAAGCCAATGCAGACTCGTGGCCTACCGGGTGATCCTGGAGTGGGTTGTGGTGGCAAATTTTGTTTTAACCATTATTGATTAATGATTTTAACCATTTGCTTAAAGATTGTTTAAAACCTCCATAGAAAGCTGTTCCTTCTTCGTAGACTCTTAAAGACCAGAGAGGGACAGCTGCAGCCATGAACTCTTAGCCTAGAAGCTTTATTTTTGGAGAGACACTAGCCTCTCACATTGTTGACTTTTTGTTTAGATAGAAGTGGAGAAGGTCGATGACTGTTTACCACAGTGAGAACTACGTAGGTTTCTGTCTCCTGAGATAAAAGTGTTGTTTAGGCTAATGAAAAGAACAGGAGCAGAGGGGAAGGTGAGGATAGTTTGACTTTTAATGATGTCCTCTTTTGAACTATGGCCATGTTAAAAGATAAAGTGAGAGGGGTGGCTAAAGAGAGGTTTTGACTATATGATGATGTGATGTTTAGATTTTAGTTTAGAAAGACATTTTCAGTTGTGCTGCGTGTACCTTTGAAACTGTGTTTTCTCCATTTGCAAATGTAAATAAATACTCAAAGACCAAACTTTGGTTTAATTCTCTAACAGTCGTTATTCGTTTTCATTTAATCATTGATATTTCTAAACGCTGCTGCTTCATAGGAAACTTCCATCACAATTTGGCGTTGATCGGCAGGATGGATGAGTTAACAGAGAAAAGAGCTCCGTTGGGTCGCTGATGACTGGCTATCCAGGGATTAAAAATCACCTGCCTCATACCTCTAACCTTTAAAAGGTTTTTCAGAGAGAAGAGGGTTAGGACCACGGAGCGCTCTTGACTGTTTTCCACTCCGTCAAAAACGAACAGGAAGAGATTTCAAGCAGCACGGTAAAGTACAATTGGATTGTGAATTCAAGGTTTGTTCAAAACATTCTAAACAAGCAAGCATTGCTAAGCGAATTAAGTGATGAATAATTGGTAAAATCATTCTCTTAACTAAAGAGAATAAATGAAACTAATTCTGACTTTTGAGACTGAGTAACTGGGTATTTTTTTTGGGTCATTAGATAGGACAAAGATAACTGAGGTTATGAATGACATCTTTTGGCAGACACGGACAACGTCGGGCATATTTATGATTGAATTCTCATATGGTGATAAGACAATTGATTGACGGACAAGACCAGTAAGAGAACTGGCAGAACAGTAGGCAAGGCCTAAAGAATTAATCTACGAAACTGATAGCACGTTTCGTGATTAAAGCGGCGGACTGCAGAGTAAAACAAAACAAAAAATAGTTAACTATTAAAGAGATTTTTGACTGCAGGGTCGCACCGGGTTTTTCATACAAGTTTCCTGAACAAAAAACAAATAGTCTAAACTCTAAACGAGTTCTGGACCCTTTAAGGACAACCTGCAGGACAGTCTGGGTTGTAATGATACTCTAAACAAGTTCTGGACCCTTTAAGGACAACCTGCAGGACGGTCTGGGTTGTAACGTTACTCTAAGAGAGCCTCTTGATTATTTAGAGACAGACTGCAACAAGGCAAAACATACTAAATAGGTCGAGTTATTTGACTATTAAGTTGATTTCGTCCGCAGGGCTGTACGCGGGTTTTCACGTAAGTTTCCCGAACAAATAACCTCGCGGTGTGGTGACGATCACATCGACCAAGACATAGTATACTATAAAGTCCAAGAATCAATTATGGGAAACGAAATTTCCCGTTCCAGTGATGCAACTGGACCCATAGTGGGTGAAATGACTCATAAATATGGACCGGATTGTTTGCGATGTCTGTCATAACTGGTCATAAAGCTTTGGCTTTCCGAGAAACGGATCTTTGTGTACAAAGACACTGAGAATGTTAAAGCAAGATTTTAGAAGAAGTAGAAAGAAAATTAATGGAAAAATCAATAATTAAGACACAGGATTTAAAGCTACTGAGTAGCCTACAGGAAAAACAAAGAATGTTTTAAGAAAACAGTGATCTAGGGAAAGAATGCAAACACACATGCACCAATAACCTCATCAGTTCTAACCAAAGCCTATTTCTGAGCTTTCTCTAAAAATCAGGAAGACAAGCTGGAGAAACGGAGGGACGAAGAGGACACGGACTCAACAATCGGACAGGACCAACAGCATCAGTCACACCTGCATCGGGTGGAAAGACCAACGAGTACGTGAGAAAACCATGTTTGAAGCGTTTGTCTGCATGTTACAACAGGCTGGTGGGCAACATATGGAGCGCGGACCTGAAGGAAAAAAAAGGCTGCTCCCACAAAGGACGTGGTCGAGCCAGAGAGAGGCCGAGGCGGGTACCGTGGGCAAAATGTTGAGCCCTACAACTGAGACCAGTGTTTGTACTGCAAGGACTTTGGACATTGGGTATGTAAATGCCCGAAGAAAAGCAAATAACACCTCCGACAAAGAACAACACTTGTCCCTCTGTTTGACTGAGTCCAAAAGCTGATGAAGAAGGTAGTGCTGACACACACACACTCGCTTCATGCAGTGAAGAAATGCTTTGCACTGATACACTGTTTTTGTTTTTGCTATTAGGGACAATTGATAGGTTAGAAAGTTCTGAAAAATAATCTATTCAGTTAAACCATTATAGTATGTTATCTTCTGAAACCTAGAAGAAAATGCCTACTACTGAGGGTAAAGTTAAAGGGGTTCCACTCACATAACTTGATTATCAGAGCTAAAGATTTGACACTGAAGATTATTTGGTCATTCTATTTGGTCAATTGGAGTTGCAGGTCAAACAGTGAGAGAACAATTCTCTTTTCCTCTCTCCTGTACATGGGGAAAAAAAACAATTCTTGGTGTATAAAGGTTCCACTTATTTGGTTTAGGTAGTGATTTAATGTGCACTTTTAACATTGGTTTAACCTCAACACCTGACGGATTGAGAATTTCTCCTAATGTTCAACTGACGTAACCACGTTAATTACAGTGTGGCTAAAATGACCTCACTGAGGCGGCGTCTGTAATCAGCCCTGCCTCTGACTGCATGAAACCTGATAACCAATACATCACTCAAGGCTGCATCTGCTTTTTATCCCTCATGAAAAGTTTGTTGGTGCAGTGCTGTTTTCATGTAAAATGAACAGAATAGCAGCTTGTTCACTTTAGTGTTAACAATTAGATTTTTACTTGAGCCGGTCACCTAGAATGTCTGTACACGTTCCTGATGTCACGGTAAGACTTTTGCTGCCAAAGCTATTGAAGCATCGTGAATATGTAACTGTCTCTGCAGTCTTCTCCGATGCTGGGACTGCCAGATCCCTAAAAACAGTTCATACAGACATACACGTACATACACATGCTTGCAATGAAGACATGCTTTTTGCACGCTACAAACACTCCCCACACGATAGACAGATCAAATTAGACGCAAAAACAGCACGACAAACAGAAATAACTTTTGGAAAATATGTCCAAGTATTCAATGTGTTTGTCTGGTGTGTATACAAATTGCCAACCATGGTGTTAATTATACAAGGGAAGAAAATTGGATTTTTAGTTGATTTGGGAGCAACAATTTGGGTTTAGTGAAGTTTTGTTCTTCAAACCAGAAGCTCTCTGGTAAACTAGGGTTTTTTTTTCACTTAGAGAAATGGTTAGAAGAATGGTTATCTCAGAGAAGTTCACCATTCTTATGATTTGAGTATATTCAGATCCTTAGGATCCTGAACTAGATAAGAAAGGAAAATGTTCATTGTTTCTTTCTCCCTTCCATCTGAGTGTCCTGTAAACTTGTTATGCAGATTGCATTTGAAAATGTCTATTTGAAATTGAAGACATTCTTTCACCCACGGGTCTTAGGAATGTTTATTCTTTTGCCCACTGGCTTTAAAGTTTGTGCGGTTTGATAAAAATCACTCTTTGGCTGACATATTTTTGTTGCAGCCTAAAAGTACGTATTTGTTTACAAATTTGAATGTAACACGTACCATGTCAGTCTGTTAATCTCCTGATTACGGTAACAAATTGGGACACCTGTAGTTAAGTTTAAGGAATCACAAATATTACATGCATTCCTTTTGTCACCTTTTGACCCTGATGAAGACTACGTTGAAAAGTTTTTTTTAACAAATCAAAGGACGAGTATGAGTTTTCTTTGTCTACTGGCATATACGCATGTCCAGTGGCTGTCACCTTGACTGATAAACTATTAGTTTTTCAGAAATTCTAACTCAAAAGCTCACATTCATGTTTCTTTGTCTCCAACAGAAGAGGAGACAGACCTAGGACACCTTGTGACTATTTGTAAAAATTTACTGACTGGACTGACATTACTGATAATGTTTTTATTTGTCTCCATCGACAGGAGACTATAGAAAACCTATACGACAGCGTAGGCCTTGTATTCACAGTGTTTTACATATTCAGTGAACCTGTGACTACAATAGATGAATATTCACACGGTAAAAATGACATTTTTATATACTGATGTTTCACCACTTTTTGTCTCAGGTACAGCGTTATCTCTGGACAAAACACACAAATGTGACGTGGATTGATAGACAAATTGTTAACCTGTAGTCATCAAGCTGCGTTCGGACTACAGGCCCCAGAAACATCAGTACACGCTAAAACAGGAAGTAATCCACAGAAATCCGACCGTGTTTTTAACTCTTTATTGACGGATGGGGTTTATAGTTCCATGTTTAGATTCTCCAACACGTACACTTATTCTCTCAAGTAACATAAATAAGAAGAATCATTTTTATTACAAATGTTAAAGTTTAGTTTCATTCAGGACCTTCAAGCAGTAATGCAGAGGGTCTATGCTCGACCACCTAATGTCTCCCACAGCTAAACATAACATTCTGCAGGGAATGTTAAAGGTTTTGATTCTCTGTTGTTTCGTCTAACGTTTTTCTTTCCTCAGTGTTCCAGTAGAAAAGACAGTAAATATTGTTTTATAGTTCTGGGTGATGGTAAGCTGTACACCTTGACACACCTTTCAGGAATACATTGATTTGCTAATTAATGATGCCATAAATTACAGAAAGAATAACAGTGTGTTTATATGTACCCTGGAGAGATCCTTCTTTCTTTGACAGAGGACAGCCAGAGGAGGAGACACACACACACCACACAGATAAGGCACAAGCTAAAACCAAACATGAGTAGTACAGTAGTACAAGTGAAATTTTGGTTTAATGAAAAATATGTGATATGTTTCCCGTAACAGGTAACGATTTGGATAAATAGATGTTCAAAGTACACGTGATTAGGTGTGCTTTAGAAGGCTAAAAACTTTAATTTGTAATGATTCTTGGAACTAGCAGATAGTAATTAGTGTTACTTTGGTTTGTAAACTGGAGATAAAAAATGACATAAACAATGTATTTTGGGTAATTCGTCTTAGTTTAATGGTGATATTGAATAAATGAAGGTTTAAATGAGATTTAATCCTAAAAGCAGTACGTTTCATGTCGTACTCTAATGAGTTTTTGAGTTGCTATATCACAAATTGTTTTAACTAAATTAGTTGATGTTGACGTTGAAAACTTTACTGTGGTGAAAATTCTCCTTAAGAAATTATTCATTGAACTTTGGTTACTGATAAACAGGATTTGCTGTAAAACCTAGAACAATGTTAAGGATTAGAATATTAAACAGATTATCTATATTGCTTTTGAGTCATGAGCTTTGTCATGTCTCAAAAAGGAGGGATATAGTATAGCAATGATAAATAAGGGGTTTAATAAAGTAGCAAGGGAAATAAATAGTGTTAAATAATTTTTCTAAAGACGTTTGAAACACTTGTTGTGACATCACTGTAGCTCCAGTTTAAAGGACCTTGAATAACCAAAGTGATAGAATAGTTAACAACTGTACATTTAAAGAAAAAATCTGCTTAGCTGAGAACAAAATTGACAAAATTGATAGTTCAACTGTAAACAAAAGGATCATCTACCCCCTGATTGACACAGTAGTGTAAGGGGATGCAATAGTAATTGTTTTTGTTTTATTGGTTCCGATTTGCTCCAAAGAATTTTGCTCTAAAGATTTTTTTTCTTTATTTATACATAGGTAGGGAGAGGCCCATAATAAAAACACCTATTTCTTCCACGGCAGTATAAGGGAAATGATAGGTTAGGGTAGGTTATTGCGTGAGAATTTTCTTCTGCTCTTTTGGCCATGAGAATCCAGTTGTCAAGCCTGGGGATTCCATGGTGATAACAACTTCAGGAGGAAGGATTGGCAGATAGACGGTGAAAGAGACCATCGAGATCGTTCCAGTGACACAGGGCAGTGAAAGGTTCCAGGGAGAGTCACCTGGATACACGCATCACTACAAAAGGTTCCGGAGGAGAAGAGGAGGACAGGGTTTTTCTACAACCTGCAACAAGTGACGAGCAGATCCTCTGCTGAGTCACCTACGAGGGAAATCGATTCAGAGATCAGCCTGACAGACGGCGTTTCTGTGCTATCTCTGAAATCAATCGGGGAAAACTGGAGTTTTTCTCACTGTTTGCAACACATTGAGAGAGGAGGAAAACGAGAAGTTTTTCCAAGGAGGAAAAACCAGAAGCTACATATTGGTATTGTAGCCTGCTGTTTAAAATCCTTTCAGAAGACAGCAGTGATACTGATCTCTTCTCTGACAACCACAGCACATTCTCTGACAGTGACAGCAGAATATACTTCACAATTGTAGAGAACACACCACCTCTCTCTCTCTGAACACACACACACTCACTGCACATTCTTTTGAGGAACTGTTGACATTCCTCTGAGATGAACACACACACTTTCAGAGCAGAGTGCTCTGAACACACATGGAGCAGATGGACAGAAAGGACTGGAACAGGTACCCTTCAAGAAGAACATGGGGGGGGTTATTCCACATTTGTAGTGTGATTATTATGATTTTCTATTGCATTTATGGTTTTTGCATTTTATCTTTGTTGAGAGAAAAGTATGATAAATCAGGTGTAACCATTCCTCCCAACATTTACATACACCAACACACTAGGGTGACTGGAGGAAAAGACAGGTGATGCGTTCACTACTTTCCATATCAATGAGAAAATGGTGGTTGGAATAAAATAATTACGAGTACAGAGCTAATATTACTGTAATGATTAACTCCGATAATAGGCAAAGGGATGTTTGGCATACGAATGATACTAAATTGGGGTTTTGTACTTTATGTGGTTCCTCATGACCACACAAACTCAACTGATAGATTATTGATAAAGAAAGTAAATTATTCCTAAACAGCATTATTGTTAATATTGAACAAAGTTAAGAATAAAGACCTAGGCCATTTTGTTGTGTGCTTTAGAACTTAGGAAAAGTTCCTTGTGGATCTTTTATTACATTGAAGTAATTTCACCTTCCACATTTTGATGACACGTATAAACACCACGTTTGACTAAGACTCTTGAAAGATTATCTAATAGATACATTTTCTACTAAGGAATGATTTGGGTTTAGTTAGGAAATGTACACGTGATGTAGGTTATGATTTCTGTTTCCAGTGAAACCACACACATAGAATAACTGAATTTTATTTGTGCTCTGACAGCACTTAATGATGTTAGAGACAAGGAGGGTTCAGTTTGATTCTGATTCTTCTCAACTTTCACTCTGTGAGAGCTTTGATAATTGCACTGAGCGTGTTTCAATTGATTTATATTAAAATAAGGATTCTTTCCTTGGTATGGGACAGTGAAAAATGCCCATAACATTGATCAGGTTCAGGAAAGTCTTGAGAATTTGACTGCTATGATGATTTCAGGGTTTGGAGAATTTCCTCCTGTTATGCGAGCTATGAGAAACATGCTAATGCAGCATCAGATGGGATTGGACCTATTGCTAGCAGCACAGGGGGGATTATGTGACATCATTGGAACACACTGTTGCACATTCATCCCAGACATTTCAGGAAACATCACTGACACCATTCACCACTTGAACCTACTTTTGATTAACCTCAAAGCACAGGACGTCCCAGAACACTATGCAGGATGGGACTGGTGGGCCTGGGTTTTTCAAGGGGGATGGAAAGCGTGGTTAGCTAGATTTGTTGCACCACTAATAACTTTGATGTTTGGTTTCCTGATCTGTGTATGCTGCATAATCCCACTTGTCAAGAAAATGATTTCCTCCATCTTCATGGTAAACATGATACAGTATCAGGCACTTCAGAACACTGAGTCCTCTGACTTGTTTCGTATGTCCAGATATGGTGATGAGGTCCTGGACATCGTTTCTGATAATGTGTAAGACTGATTAAAATTTTGTTTTAATGATTTTTACTTAGACGTGAAAGCTTGCTACAATTAAAAAAGGGTTTTTTTTGTACCTCTTTCAAAAACAGCATTTCAGCAATAGACAATTATATCCATAAGTTTGAATCTTTAAGAAGTAAAGTTTGAATCTTTTAAAATGATTAATGATTTAATAAGGTTTGAATCTTTAAAGGTAAAATTTATTTTTTGTGATTATTTTGTAATCAAAAGGGTGGACTGTGGTGGCAAATTTTGTTTTAACCATTATTGATTAATGATTTTAACCATTTGCTTAAAGATTGTTTAAAACCTCCATAGAAAGCTGTTCCTTCTTCGTAGACTCTTAAAGACCAGAGAGGGACAGCTGCAGCCATGAACTCTTAGCCTAGAAGCTTTATTTTTGGAGAGACACTAGCCTCTCACATTGTTGACTTTTTGTTTAGATAGAAGTGGAGAAGGTCGATGACTGTTTACCACAGTGAGAACTACGTAGGTTTCTGTCTCCTGAGATAAAAGTGTTGTTTAGGCTAATGAAAAGAACAGGAGCAGAGGGGAAGGTGAGGATAGTTTGACTTTTAATGATGTCCTCTTTTGAACTATGGCCATGTTAAAAGATAAAGTGAGAGGGGTGGCTAAAGAGAGGTTTTGACTATATGATGATGTGATGTTTAGATTTTAGTTTAGAAAGACATTTTCAGTTGTGCTGCGTGTACCTTTGAAACTGTGTTTTCTCCATTTGCAAATGTAAATAAATACTCAAAGACCAAACTTTGGTTTAATTCTCTAACAGTCGTTATTCGTTTTCATTTAATCATTGATATTTCTAAACGCTGCTGCTTCATAGGAAACTTCCATCACAGGGTTCTGAGAGGAGAGTGCCTTGGCCGGGGCACCAGAAGAACATTGCCTACCAGTGTTATAGCAGCAATCAGACAAGAGTACCCCTCCCCAACTGGAAGTTACACAGGATTCAAAGAGGCAGAGGACATTTTCTGAGTCAAAAACTATCATTACTAGTAATACTTGGTATGGCCATTACTAGGAATAAACAAAGCAATTGCACAGTTATATTAGGAAAACGTAAGAATATGTATATTGTACAAGTAAAGTTGAATAAGTAAATTGTAAGAATAAATAAATTGTAAGAATAAGTACATTGTACAGTTCTATACTGCACCTGTCTGTTACAGTGGTTTTATAATATAACAATACACATTACATTTGTGCTTTTGTGTCTTTACTTCAACAAAAAGGAAATAACAATATCACAATCTAGACACAATTAATGTAAACTATGTACAGTACAGTGTGTGGTTTTATACATAATCATGCTGCAGCATAGTCTGAAGTGTACAAAGAAAAAATAGTTCAGTACTCTTTTCCTAGGCCTAGAACATGCTCTTATAATGTGACCTGGCTTGAGTAACCAGTTCACTCTTATCCAGCAGAGGAACTGGGGCTATGTTACAAAGCAGTCGCCTTCTTCTCTGTCCATGACGGGGTAAGGGTTTTTCTTCTTCTGTGGACTTGAAATAACTATTTTGAAACTGGCTGGATGACCAGCTGGACGCCTTCTTGGGAGTTGACTGTGGCACTGCAGCTATTCTGTCTCTATGTCACTGGATGGTGTCCCTTAAATAAGTAAGAAGGAGAAAGAGCATTGTAGTCAGACTCAATGGCCAAAACCGTAACATTGAGGATGCATCTATCATAATCAGTGTTGGGTGTAAGGCAATTACAGTAATATATACATTTTTGCTGTAACGCAGTAATATAACTCATTACTAATTACATGTCGGTAATATCATACACGGGTCTCAGTAACGGGAGTTACAACATTTAGTGTTTTTTTTTTTTTTTCAAGAATTCACCAACACCGTGAAACATTTCTTCACAGAAAAAAAAGTGAGAATTACAATAGCCTTGGAAAGTATAAATAATAAATACGTTACCTCCAATTTGTCTGCAGCTGGTCTTTTCGCTTTAGGAATGGCATTTTCCTCTTGACGCTCTTTTCGGTGAAGTCAATGTTCGCTACACACGGTAATCTCTCTCATGTAGCTAATGTTATCAAGGGAGCTGAAGTGCAACCAGCCATAACGGTAAAATCTCCCGGCTGCGGAGGTTGTAGACGGTGAAAGCTCAAGCTCAAATATCTCTTCATTTGGTTGCCGTAATTTTGGAAAGGCACAAACTCAAACCATTTTCTGATATTAGTCCTGATCTAACTCCAAGCTCCGTCTGTCAGCTCTGTGAGCTCCTCCCTGCTTGACAGGCAGGCTCCGCCGTTGCTAGGTTACCTATGCAAATGAGCTGCTGAACTGCAGGTCAGTTCTGCTTCACTGCGGTGTCAGGTTACAGCCTGATGATACCTGCTCATTACTATGGACAGGACCTCGGCAAATCGTTTTTTTTTGGAAAAAATACATTTTGGATTATTGGATTGTATGAGATTGGCACTCGATTGTTGAGGACTTGACCGGAAAGCAGTACATAAACAGAGGTTAGGATTAACACAACTTTTATGCCTTTCTGTCACATAACTCGGTGTAGGCGGCACCGTTTGTTTTCGTTTTTCTTGCTACTGACAGTACTCCTGATTTACAGACAACAGAACTACGGGTTGAAATCGACCGGAATTCTCCTTTAAGGTGCATAACAGTGACTAACGTTTTGATGTATAGTTACATCTTCATCAGAGTCCTTGGAGAGAATGGGCTATGGAGCCCTTAATAAAGATCATCAACAGGTGTGATTGTGCTCAAGAGGGGCGGTGACAAGTTACACCCATCTCAACCAAGGTGTTACACTCAGTAAACAGTCGTTAAAGGGCAAATGCCCATAGCCAAGCCAAAAATGAATATATACAAACAAAAATATACAGATGTAAAAAAATGTATACAAATGTAAAAAATGTTAAATGTTTTTTACAAAAATGTTCACAGGGCAATGGGGACTAAAAATATATTTATCTAAATATTATACTGTAACACACTTTGACATTAGAGAAAGCAAGTCAGATTAAATTCTTCATTTAAGCCTAGAGGTTTGTAAAGAGCCAAGTGTATGTATCCAAAAGGCTTCCCTGCATAGGAGTTTATTGATGATATCACCACCCCTGGGTGGGGGTGTGATTTTCTCAATTCCCCAGAACCTCAGTGATGCAGGGGAGCCATGATTAGCCTGCATGTAATGCCTCGCCATAGCATGAGTTATGTTCTGGGTGCAAATAGCTGTCTTGTGTTCAGATATCCTTAATTTGAGCTGACGTTTAGTTTGACCTATATACGCCAGTCCACAAGGGCATTTTAGAAGGTACACTACATGTGTACTGTTACAATTAATAAATGAAGAGATAGAATATTTCTTGCCAGTGCGGGGATGTGAAAATTCCTTCGTATTTGTCAAATTCGAGCATTGCGCGCAATTACCACATTTATAAAAACCAAGAGGTGGGTTGGAAAGCCAAGTAGTCTGAGGTGGATTAGACATGTCTGAGTGGACCAGTCGGTCACGAATATTACCGGCACATCTAAATATGAACCTGGGCGGATTGGCGCATATGTCTTTCAGTGTCGGGTCACTCTTAAGGATATGCCAGTGCTTGCGAATAACATTTTTCATTCTTCCTGCTTCTGGAGTGTAGCCGGTCGAAAAGAATACACTGGGTGTTGTTTGTAACAGGTTTTTTCTTCAAAAGTAAGGCGCAATCTGAACTTTGAGCCCTGTCCCATGCTTTTGGATACATACACTTGGCTCTTTAGAACCTCTAGGCTTAAATGAAGAATTTAATCTGACTTGCTTTCTCTAATGTCAAAGTGTGTTACAGTATAATATTTAGATAAATATACTTTTAGTCCCCATTGCCCTGTGAACATTTTTGTAAAAAACTTTTCAAATTTTTTACATTTGTATAAATGTTTTTACATCTGTATATTTTTGTTTGTATATATATTCATTTTTGGCTTGGCTATGGGCATTTGCCCTTTAACAATTGATTACTGAGTGTAACACCTTGGTTGAGATGGGTGTAACTTTAGATTGTCACCGCCCCTCTTGAGCACAATCACACCTGTTGATGATCTTTATTAAGGGCTCCATTGCCCATTCTCTCCAAGTACTCTGATGAAGATGTAACTATACATCGAAACGCAGGGTGATGGGGTGAGAACCTTCTCTCTCTCTCTCTCTCTCTCTCTCTCTCACAGTTGAAATGTGAATGTTTTCTCAATGAGTGTGTGACTTCCCACAACTAAAAACAATACAGATTCTTATATGCTCCAACAAGAAGTAGTAAGAAGTAAATACTTTTCTTCACACATTCTGTGTTACTCAATCTTTTCCACAATGGTTGGTCAAAGACGTTGGTTTCTTTTTCCTCACGCAACTTTACTGTCTATGTTTACGGCTGAGCCACATCGGTAGGTGGCGTGCCTTTAGAGAACAGACAGAACTAAACTGTCTGTGACTAGTTTCAAGTTTTATTTGTCATATATAGGTTAACAAAGGGTCAATGATGCAATGAAATGTATTTGATGTGTCAGCTCAGCAGAAAAGCATGAGTCACATAAAAGATAAAATAATATAAAATCACAATAACATTTTAGACAACATGGGATGACATAAATAAAATATAACACTTTACATATATGAAGATGAGGATAGTGTATATCCAGTATTGCACAAATAAGAAAAAGGAATGCGATACAATATGGGAAATGGGAGAATGGAGTGAGAAAAAAAATATAGCATGAAAGATAGCATGAAAAAGAAGATTAAAGGAGGACTAAAATCATGAAAACATTTTGTAAGGCAGCCAGGACAGATATAAACTCTTTCTATAATATACCTACAATCAGTTTATTTAATTGCCAGCTCACACAGCTAAACTCAACGACTCCCATGATGATGACCACCTATGAAGAAATTATCTTTATTAAAACTGTTGACGTTATATATACCTGGTTGAATGGACTTGGGCTCCTGTGTGATGAAAGGTTATACACCATCCAAATGTTTCCTGCAGAGGGAGACAAGAAGTCATTTTACATCCCTAAGTACAGACATGGCCATCTCCTCCCCTGAACATTGGCCGTTACTGTCCTCTGCCTGCCAGTCCTCTGCAACACAGCCGGTCAATGAAATTCAACAACTGGCAGGCCACTTAATATTGTAATCTGAACTTAACAGTGTGAAATGGCAATGTTTATTCATAGCAAATATCTGAAGAGAACCTCTTGTCATCTCACATTTGTTCTCTTTTGCAATAAACTGGCATGGAAGTATTCTGCTTCTGATATGGTCTCTGTGTTTTCCCAGTCATCCAATGGGACAACTTCAAACCAGGGCGATATCTCAGAAAACCCAGACCTGCACTTCTACCAACTTATTTATGGCGTGATGGGTGTTGTCATGGTTACATTTGCCATCATCACATGCTTCTTCTTCACTTGGGTCACAATGAAAGCATCCTGTAAACTTCACGACACCATGTTCACGAAGGTACTGTTGAATGGCTGACCCCCAGCCATCTATATGCCATCAAACATAGACAACCATGTTTACTCATTGTGAGTAAATTAAATATGATCATATCTAAAATCTGTTTAAAAAAAGTCTAACTATATAACAATTTGGTTGGGGTTTAAAACAGATGACTTCTTTCAGACCTAGTAGAAGCTCTATAGTTTTCTTTTTTCAGATTCTCTCCAGTCCCATGAGTTTCTTTGACACGACGCCAACAGGCCGCATTCTCAACCGCTTCTCCAAAGATCAAGAGGAGGTGGACATTGCGCTTCCCCAAAACATGGACCCTTTCTTTCAGTTATGTCTCCTGATCACCTTCACCATTATCATCATCTCGGCTGTCTTCCCCGCCATGCTGGTAGCTGTGGTTGTTATGGGAGCTTTGTTTACCCTCATCCTCTTGTGAGTTGATACTAGTTAAGTCTTAATATGATGAAAATAGATTTCTACAGGGACTATTGGAAATAACAATCATATCAATTCATAATCTGGTATCTGCTAATTATACATTTAGTGAGTTCATGTCATTTGCAATTATTTAGATTTTTATTGAAATTGTTGCACGTCTTAAGCACGCGCCGCCCACATAGCTTCCTAGGTAGGGTGTGTACCACTAAGGCTCAGTCTTAACCGCAGTGGCCAGGTTTGAGTCCGGCCCTGGGCCCTGTGCTGCATGTCTTCCCTTCTCTCTGTTTATGTCTAAATAAAAGCATAAGATGCCTATAAAATATTTATATAATTTTTAAAAAAAGAGATGTTTGAAGTATGTTGAATATCAGTTGTGATTTGTCTGCAGTATATTCCAGAGGAGTATCCGTCAAATGAAGAAGATGGAGAACATCAGTCGCTCTCCCTGCATCTCTCTCACCACCTCTACCCTGCAGGGCCTTAGCACCATCCATGCCTACAACATAGAAGATAGCCACATTAAACTGTAAGAAACCAGAGTTCCTTCCATAAAATACTCTATATTTTTGCTTTTTGTTTGCTGACATTTCAGGCTCGCTGAGAATGTTCTGCTCTGCTTTCCATCCATCCAAAAGCAGCAGGTTGTTTTAGCTCCAGTGGCTCAGATGCTGGTCTGCATTATAAACACAGTTTTACAGATGGTTGTGTTTAGGCAGTGCAATGTTCACAAGCACTTGCATGTCCTTTATCATGTTGTAGGTTCAAGTCGCTGAATGACATCAACTCCAACTACTTTTTGCTGTTTAATTCCGGGACACGTTGGCTCTCCTTCTGGCTGGACTTCATGGCTGCGACCATGTCCTTGTTGGTGTCTCTGTTCGTAGTGCTCAGCAGTAATGACCTCATCAATCCGGCTTTGAAAGGCTTGGCCATATCCTACACCACACAGGTACATGTGGACAGCAAATAATGAACATTTGGTTTATTTTTTGTAAAGCTCCATTGCAAGCGACTGCAAAATATGTGTGTTACAGACTGTTTATGTGTTGTCCAGCTGACAGGCATGCTTCAGTATGTAGTGAGGCAGTCGACGGAGGTGGAGGCCAGATTCAACTCGGTGGAGCGGCTGCAGGAATACATCACGGTCAGTCTCTAGACTTCTCTGCCGTAAAAAAATAATGACTGTTTATACACAGCAGTGTTGTAGTCAAGACGTCCCAAACCAAGACCATGACCAAGACCAGAGTGTATCGAGACTTTGAGGGCTTGAGACCACGTCAAGACCAAGACCAAGGCAGGGTGAGACCGAGTCAAGAAGATCAAGACCAGAGACACCCACAGAAAACAAAAGACTTCCTTATAGTTTAGGTAGCCAAATGTTATTACTGATGATTTGGCTGACAGGGGGGGGCTGGGAGAAGGGGTTAACAGTTACAAATTTCAAATTAGAAATGCGTGAAGTTATTGGTTGCATTTGAAGCAGGACGTTTTACATCCAACCACAGTAATGATGTTAACACATAAAATTAGATAATGCACAGGCAGTTCAGTGATATCCCTCCAGTTGTGGTCTTGACCGGTCTCAAATTAAAATACAGAGTCCTCTTTATCCGAGACCAAGACAAGACTGAGTAAAAATGCGGTCGATTTCGAGACTTAAAAAAGTGGTCTTGAGACCGGTCTCAAGACCACTTTTGATCTCTGGTACTACAACACTGATACACAGGTTGCTTGGCTCCATCCATCTGTCCTGGTCTTCTTGAAACTGTCCTTTAAACTCAAGAAATGCTAAAGCAATTTGTGCTTCCGCTATGCAGTAAATTATCATATGACACATCTGTTGTTAATGATTATGTACAGGATTGTAAGCCTGAGGCTCCCAGACACATAAAGGAGGCTCAGGTCCCAAAGGACTGGCCAAAGAGTGGAACTATCACCTTCCAGGACTATAAGATGAGGTACAGAGAGAATACACCCATTGTCCTGAATGGGCTCAATTTTCTCATCAAAGCTGGAGAGAAGCTGGGCATTGTGGGAAGGACAGGCTCTGGTAGGACACTGACTCAAGCTCTTTTTAATCATAACTTTGTATTTCATACAGAAATACTGTAGAAAATGAAGTTTGGTTTTAATGGGCAATTCAGAAAATGTCAAGATAAATATAGATGAATGATTGATTGACGAAACTATTACTAATTATCATAGAGTGGAATCTTGAACAGTCTATACACATGCAATTTGTATTTGTATCACATTTAAATATGTCATATTACATAGTAAACATACATACATAGAGTAAATCACAAAACCTATAGTCTATATTGCTCAATGTATCTAATACACATGGTATAGCCCTGTGTTGCAGCAGCATCTTTGGATTTAAATGTGTAAATGAAAGAATTTACTGGGATTAGGGTGTTGTTTTGTTAAGCCATGACTATAGGGTGCTGAGGGAAAATGTACCTCTGTAAAGCATTAAGGTTACTATTCTCAGGTCCTCTATGCTTTGTGACTTGCAGGAAAGTCCTCTTTAGGCGTGGCTCTGTTCAGGCTGGTGGAGCCAGCAGCAGGAACCATCCTGATAGATGGCGTGGACATTATGGACATTGGTCTGCAGGATCTGCGCAGCAAATTGTCTATCATCCCCCAGGATCCTGTTCTATTTATTGGAACAGTCCGGTAACTCTAGCTAACCCCTAACTCCACAGAGCTCTATGTTTACACTATAAACTGTAAAAACAATGGGCGTAGCATGTAGCATCACCCATTGGTTTGTGGACTGCCGTTTTAAAGCCTCCAGTTATGAGATACGATTGCCGCCATCTTGGTTTTTTGCAACCAGATGTGACGATTTTTGACAAGAGGGTTGAGCTGGGGAGGATGACGTGGCCAAGCCAGTGTTGGTATTGGTTCCAATGGCGTTGCGCTAAGAAAAATGTTGTATAATAAGTGTTCTAATTAAATTTAATGAAGTGAAAACATACCAGTGGGAATTACGTTTAAGATGAAAACATGGACAACACCCAAAACAAGTTGATCGCTATTTTAATGTACTTATTGCAATGGATTCACATTGCTAAGCCTCTATATTGCTTGACAGGTTGTTGTGTAGCCACGCCCCTAAAGCTTCTTCCACTTTATCGGAGGATAAAATAAATAGGACCATAATTTACTAAATGAACATCATGCTGTATTGAAGGGGACTTGAAAGTAGCGATTGAGGCAATAAACTCATTATGATAATGTTTAGTGAAGTAGTCAGTCAAGTTAGAAGTAGGATCATTTTCCCATAGACTTCTATAGAAACAGACTTCTTTTTGCAACCAGTGGCCCCTGCTGGAAATTACATAGAATGCAGGTTTAGGGAACTTGCCCGGAAGCTTCGTCCAATACTTTTTACAGTCTATGGTTTTGGAACTCACTGTTCTCACTGTGGTGGGTTAGTCACTGACTTACCAACTGTGATAATGTATGTGTGTGCCTACAGATACAACTTAGACCCCTTCAATAGCTACAATGATGAGGAGATCTGGAAGGCACTGGAGAAGACCTACATGAAGGACTCGGTATGTTCTCCATACTCTATGAATCACAGTACATTTACAGTTTAATTACAGTGTGTGGTCATTTATCCAGAGTACAAGTACCTCAAATGTAAGGGCAGTACCTAAGTAAACATATTTAGTTGCATTCTACCACTGAACTCATGTAGTAAAGGATATTTTCATCTAACTCTCAGCTCATGAGTGTATTTCCCAAAATGTCAATCTATACCTTTAATGCGCTGTTTATCTAGGTTACTTTTAGAAGTGATAATAGCCGTAGTATTATGGTTATTATTTTGTTTCCTCAGATCTCCAGACTGGAGGGGAAACTACAAGCACCGGTGCTGGAGAATGGGGAGAACTTCTCCGTAGGAGAAAGACAACTAATGTGTATGGCTAGAGCACTACTCCGCAACTCCAAGGTTTGTACATGCATCCGCCTCTTCTGATTTCTTTTTCTTTACACACCTTCCAATTTTACTGCTACTGAACAGCCACTGGATTAGTACTGCCACATATCTATGTGTTGCAACTCCAATCAAACTGGTAACTACTTGCCATTTCCCTATTCACATTTACATCAATGAACCCACCATGATCAGAATCTTTGGCCAGTCTTTTACTCATACAGTATATCATTCTCAATTGTGTTCTTTTGTTCTGTATGTCAATTTGTTCAGTTGTACCTATTCCCCCCCACAAAACCCTCTCCACCCTATGCCTTTGTAACGCCCCCGCTTTCCAGCAATTCTATTTGTCTACACTAACTATCCCCCCTGTTGTCCAACAGATCATTATATTGGATGAGGCAACGGCATCCATCGATTCAGAGACAGACGCCTTGATCCAGAACACCATCAAAGAAGCTTTCCAGGACTGCACCATGCTCACCATCGCCCATCGTATCAACACTGTGCTGCACGCAGATCGTATTCTGGTCATGGACAACGGAGAGGTAACAAACAAACCCTAATACACAAAAATAAAGTTTGTGTGATCCAAAACCTAGACTTACAGTAGGTGTTCTGTCTGACAGGTGGCAGAGTTAGACCATCCAGATGTGCTGAAGCAAAGACCAGACTCTCTGTTCTCCTCACTGCTCACTGCTGCTAACACTGTGAACACCTGAACTAAAGAGGCCCCGTGGCAACACAGCACAACTACACACTAATAACTGTAACATAAGAATGCTTTCTTTTATAATCTGGACCAGTGTGCTTATAACAGGTGTAACTGAGCAGCAGAGATGGGGTTTAACATTCATGCAGAAAAAAACAACATTTCTAAACTGATTAAAATTTGGTAGTCAAAGGTCACTGTGACTTAACATAAATAACTCAAGAATTGCTACGCTAATAATGACAACATTTCACACAAATGTCTACTAGGATAAAGTGATGACATTTTGTACCCAAAAGGGCAAAGGTCAACTTCCCTGTGACATCATAATGTTCTGCAAAAACACTTTTTTGGCCATTATTTAACACCATAACTCAGGAACAGAAGGCGAGACATTTGGTCAGATACTGAATTGGTGACACTTACCTGTTAACCCCCACCGGGTCGCCGGCGACCCGGTGGGGGTTAACAGACATGTTCTGACATGGTATATAATAGTATTTAACCACAAAAGTTCAAAACTTTTGTCAATATGGACATGCTGTACATCGTTTGATTGATAAAATTCTCTGCAATTCAATCATTCAGTTCATTTTACGGAAATCATAAGCACCAAAGCATTATTATTGATCTTAGTGCTCATGCTATTGGGAAATAAAAAAATAAAAAAAATGATCGAGCTTCCCTACCTGTAGGCTGTCCTAAACGCTCAATCCGCGTCCATTCCTGGCTTATATATATTCCTCTAGTCCGTAAGTGTCCACAGATCAAAAGGATAACAAGGTTTTTTCAAAAGAATTAATCCAGGTTATGAATATTGTCCTGTAGAATCCATGCTAATTGTCCGCTAACTGTCTGCTAACTTCATTAGCCGATCTCGTTCCGTCTGAAATAATATATTTCTCCCTGCCCTGCACCGTGTTGCTGGGTATGTTTGTTTTCCTCAGGTTGCTGCCTACACAATGAAACTATCCCCACCTTTTTCTGTTTAGTTTTCACCCCGGGACAGCCCCCGACGTCCAGCAAGCGCTCCCACTGTGGAGCGTCAATATGCTACGTCATCTCTCTGAGCAGCCATCTTAGAAAAAGCTGTCATTGGCTATCAACACGTCAATCATGGCAGTTGTAGCCAATCACATTCCCTTTCCAACAGTATATAGCATGATAGGAATATCCAATGGGAACCAGTCCAAATTAATGGGTAACAAACCTAAGCCCCGCCTCCCAGAGCCAGCATGCGCATACATGTGATTTATGAGAAAAAAATATGATCAACAGTGTTTGAATGAATTTAAAAAGGTTTTGTAAGTCATTTTAAGTATTTAGTATGTTTTATCTAATAGCATAGAAGTGAGTAAATGCATTTAGCACATTTGGTCACTTGGAGAAGTTTTGGAGAGGTTTTGGCACACCAGTGACATCTGTTATACCAAATACTGAAAACTCCCTTGCTCCCATTAGGTTAGGACTAGAGTTCTGAAACTTTATATAGGTCTTCTTGACAAGGTGTAGAAGGTTTGTGTTGTGTCCTGCATAGTGTGGCACAAAGTGTTTTTTTGTTATTTTTTTTTCAAAAATTAAGTTTTTTTAGACCGGACCAAAATAACTATTTTGAACCATGTTTGAACTGCTGTAGTGTATGTTCTGTTTTAATCACATGCTAATCAAGTGCATGTCCATAAAGTAGAAGAAATTAGGTTTCAAATGATGCCTCATATATGTATTTTGGCCTTACAGTTCTTCTGTTATAAGCGTTTCCCTTTGGGAACGAGAAATAGGCGAAAATCAGGCAAAAGAGGTTTGTTTAGTTTATTTAAAAGGATCCCCATTAGCCGCCGCCGAGACGACAGCTAGTCTTCCTGGGGTCCAAACAATACATACAAAACGTATATGTGAGTAATTACAATCACAATTACTCACAAAAATATCATATATTAATACACATAAAAAATAACAACACAAAAAGTACTGATTAGAATAATAGTAAAAAAATACAAAACAACATAGCACGTTATACAACAACTCTCAGCCAATCCAGACAATATTATGATGTTGAAAACAAATATAGTCTTAGTCTTTTTTTAAAACCAGTTTTTCCCTTGATATCCCGAACCCCAACTGGAAGATTGTTCCAAAACACAATTGACCTATAAAACACGGTCCTCTTCATAGAGTCAGATTTAGGTAGGGGTAAAGAAATCTGTCGACTATTCGCCCCTCTTGTGTAATGTGAGTGCATATCTGAATAGTAAATTATATTGTCATAAAGAAATTTTGGAATCGAGTGTTAATAATTCTATGAAAATATCCTAACATATTAGCAGATAGTCTGTGCTTGACCACCAGCCAAGCAAGACGTTCATGCATTTCTGCAACACTAGTTCTCAAAGAACAACCAAGGACCAGTCTAGCAGCCTTATTTTGAGCCACTTGTAATTTTTTAAATGACTGCATGATGCAGCAGACCATACAACAGAACAATAATCCAAATGACACAAAACCAATGTACAAACAACACGACTAAACAACCGTGAATTTAAAAATTGTGCACATTTACGCATTACTGCAACAGCTCTGCCCATTTTAGCAACAACTTTGCTGATGTGATCAGACCATGACAATGTAGAATCGAGCCAAAGTCCAAGAAGCTTCACCTTTTTCACTTGCTGTACATTTTGACCATTAACTTGTATATTAATTTTAGGATTGTCAGATAATCTATACTTAGAACCAAATATTATACTCATAGTTTTTGAAAGATTTAGTACAAGCTTATTTGTGTTGATCCAATTATACAATTTGCTAATTTCACAAGACAGAACCTGATTAAGCTCTGAACATGTAGGGGCTGCATAATAAAGAGTACAATCATCTGCAAACATAGTTAATGATGCCTTACTGAGTATATACGGCATATCATTTGTGAAAATTGAAAATAACAAAGGTCCGAGGCAACTTCCTTGAGGAACACCACAATCCACGGACTTGCTACAAGATAATGCACCATTAAAATAAACTCTTTGCGACCTCTCCGACAAATAGCTCTTAAACCACTTAATTGTTGAGGAAGTAAAACCATAACTAATAAGTTTAGAAATCAAAATGTCATGGTCAATCACATCAAAGGCAGCACTAAAATCCAGTAGTAGTGTACCCACCAGCATTGAGTTATCAATTGATGTAAGCCAGCTATCCGACATTTGTGTCATTGCAGTGCAGGTGGAATGACCATACCTATAAGCATGCTGAAACATAGTGGTCAAATCATTGTTAGTAAAGTAATCTCGCACTTGCTCAAATACAATCTTTTCCAATAATTTACTTAGAATAGGCAAAATACTAATAGGCCTACTATTTGGGCCACAAAAAGTTGATTTTGTGTCCTTGGGTAAAGGGATTATCTTACCCTCCTTCCAAAGTTTTGGACACACACCGCTAACCAGACATCTGTTAAAAATGTGACACATTGGTTTAGAGATATGTCCAGCTGCTAACTTCAACAGCCGACTATCCAAGTTGTCTGTACCAACAGACCCTCCAACAGTCAAAGATCTCAACAACATTTCCACCTGCACAACATTAACCTGATGAAATTCTAAACTACACAGTTTATCTTTCATAATACACCTTTCAATTAGCTCATTTGAGTTGGAATCAACAGTGTATTTCATTGTCTCTCTAAAATTAGAAACCTTATTAACAAAATAATCATTAAAATAATTTGCAATCTGTATTGGCTTAGTCAAATAAACTCCATTCAATTCAACAAAAGAAGTACAAGTAGATTTTTTCCCCATGATTTCATTAAGTACATTCCACATTCTCTTACTATCTGTACCACTGTCTTCAATTCTCTTCTGAAAATGTTTTTTCTTTTTTCACTCTATTCTCCTTGGTCACCTGATTCCTTAAAATACAATAACATTTTCTGTCCTCCAGAGAGTTAGAAAGAACCGCAACCTTTTTAGCCTCTTCCCTTTGAGCCATTATGCTCTTTAACTCAGTATCAACCCAAGGAGCACTTTTGGCTTTAACTGTAAATTTCTTTAATGGGGCATGATTGTTAACAACTTTCATAAAACAATCCATAAATAAATTAAGGGATATATCCACATCATCAATATCACTTATCAAATTCCATTTAATATTATCCAATTCATTTAAAAAACACTCCTCATTAAATACCCTATAAGATCTTTTCATAATAATTGGTGGATGTTAACAATGTGTGTGCCCACATTGAAACTGTGGTCATGTCTTCTGTGCTGCCGGGTTAAAGATCTGTGTGAAGCATCTATGTTTAGGATTTGTAGCTTATTTGCAGCAACATCCATATTTGAAGCAATGGTCATGGCTACAACTTTGGGTTCTATCAGACTCAGCTTTATTGGCCATCATGTAAACACATACAGGGAATTTGAATCTGATTTTGTTTCTCTGAATGAACTGACACACTAATAGACATACAGCAGAACAAGAACAACAACGTTTAACAAAACTGGTCTCAATCGCTAGTCTTCTTTATACAGCATGATTTTAATTTTTTGTCCCATTTTGACAAGTCGATACCACAGCGGTGTTCTCAGTCAGATCCACGGCTCGCTCCTCCCTAGCTCCACCCTCTCTTCCAAATATGGTCACTTTTGGCTCCATAAAACCATGACGGTGAGGGCAAAAAACAAAAAAACGTGAGGCTTCAAAACGGTAGTCCACAAACCAATGGGTGCCGTCACAGTGGCTATATGCCCACTTCTTTTGATACAGTCTATGATATATCTTTATAGCACAAATCCAAAATCTTGCTCAAGGGGCTTCACAATCTGTACAGCAAACATCCTCTATCCTTAGACCCTCGACTGAGAAATAATTCCCATGCTTTGATCGTGTCCTTCTGTGAAGACTTTACGTTTGTTTATTCACTGGAATCATACATGTCAATATAGTAATTTTTTTTTTTTTTTTTTTTTTTTTATTGATTTATATCTGGATCAAGACAATAAAACAGTAATCCAAAGGATGAAATGCTAAAGTAAAATACTTATTTCCAGCATGGTCCTTGGTGTTACACATAGGAAACAATAGACAAGCAGCAGACAAACTCAGACTAAAAAGACACACAGTATTAGGAGGGGGTGGGGGGAGACATCACATAAACAAACTAAATAAGAAACAAAAATGCTGTAAAAACTATCCAATGTTTCAATAAATATTCATCTTGTTCCATAAAAGCTGCTTGACCTGTCTTTTAAAAATCCCTTTTGATGATAGGAGTTTTGTAGCAGTAGGCAAACTATTCCATGCCATTATACCAGTGTAAAAGAAATAATTTTTAATTGCATTATTACCTCTAGGAACTATGCAGGAGCGGATGCTGGCCCTAGTATTATGACTATGGTGTGTGGACCATGGTTACATTAGAGCATAAATATTTGCGGGCATGACCATTAACAATGTTAAACATATGGTTCAGCTTAAGTTGCTCTACTCTTAGATGTACAGGTAGTAGACCAGCTCTTGTAAGCTCCTCCCTACCAATATAAGTACGGTGGGGTGCTTTTAACAGGTACCGAATAACATTGTTTTGCAGCACTTGGAATTTGTTTTTAAGTTTCACAGTCACCAAGAAAACCATGCAGAGCTAGCAAAATCCACATGACATTGAATCAGAGTTAATACCAATAATTTCTTTACAGAAAAATCAAAAAGCTTTGTCTTGCGATATAAAAACTTCAACTTACAGAAACATTTGGCTAAAACCTTGGCTGCAATGGATTCACCTATAAGTGAATGATCCAACGTTAAACCCAAATATGTGACACTTGATTTGGATACGATTTAAGACCCATTACACAATTACACATCACCTTTAAAGTATTTGATTTTGCCAACTTCCTTTTTGTACCAAACAAGATTGATTCAGTCTTGCCCATATGCATAGAGAACTTCCTTTCACAAGAAATAAATGTATAACTTTTATTAAATACTTTCAAAGTCTTTACTACTTATGAGTCTGGACAGATATGGATGTAATCCTTAAACAAATACATGGACAGTATTATTTCATAGGATTTTTATAGGAGTGGATATGAATGTATATTTAAAACATTATTTATTGATTTTCTATGACTTTGTTTGCTGCGTCTTTGTAAATTTCTGCATATGAAGTTTCAATCTGCTGGGTGAATATGCCCTACATATGCAATACATTTTGAAATGATGATGATGATGATGATGATGATGATGATGATGATGATGATACTCATGTAACATAAAGTGACTGCAGACAATGTTGCAGCTGGCAATAAATTATGGAAATATGTAAGTTTCAGTTGTACTGTGTGCTGTTTGCGGTAATCAGTTTCACATTTTTCTTCTTCCTTGTTGTTGGAGCCATTACACAAGTTTGTTTTGTTTATATACCACATATAGGTAATTAACAGCCAGGGATACACAGGTGTGTGGCTAGGGGGAACAGCAGACAGCTTTTCACCGTGTCAGGTTTGCGTGTTATTGTTTGATTTGTGTGCAAAAGAAAATGAATGGAACTAAACCAGAAATGAAATGAAATGGACTGTATTGCTTGTGCTACGGTGAATTTGCCGTCAGGAAAATAAATGGGTCACAGCACCAAAATGCACACAGATTGTGGACATTGATTATTGTTACGCAGAACTCTCGTCCAAGCAAGTTCTTCCCTGGACCCACCTCATTGGCCTAATGTAGGAGTTGGTAAAATTCTACAGGCTTCATGTGAGGTTTTGAAGTTATGGAGATAATGACAAATTCCCTGTGAATACCACTCGTGCCTCGAATAATGTGCAGCTTGTAATGTTTGCATCACGTCGTGCAACATTGCCTTATATTAACGTATCATTTTTAAACTAAACAAACTTTATTCTTAATCGTCATATTACAATGTAGTGAAATGATATTACTGCATTTTATCCATAGATGATTTTAACCAATCCTATGTATTAGTGGGAGTGGACAGTGTTGAAGTTAAAAAAGTTAAAACATTGGTGATGTCTGATAAAAATTAAATTTTAGTTGAATGAACACTGTAGCTGGAGGAAGCACCGAATCAACCGATTGCATCACACCACACTAATCAGCATTTGACTGCCTTACCCAAAACCTAGCTTCTAAAGAATTAATCAGGTCATGTCTGACATTTAGCATATGAAGAAGACTTATTGTCCCCACAGGAAAGGTAACTATTGTTGTCTCTTTTTGGGGAGCCATCCCCTGTTGAGCTAGACGTGATTAGAACAAAGGAAATGCATATTACTGTAGAATCAACACTTCCATGACAAACAACTTTAGTCTGTGACTTGAAATTCAGAGGTGGGTCCTTATCCTGAGAGACAGGAATAAATGTGGGAGCAGGAGAAAGATTCGACACTACAGCCTGTGACCCCGCAAGGGGAAGCTGCTGTAGTCCGCTGGTTACAGTGTATTGTTTTGTCAGTACTGACTGGTTTTCGGACCAAAGTAGTCTTTTATTGTGGCCAGCCTAAGGCACAGCTGTGCAATAATCCTGCTGTCTAATCAGGATCTTGATATGCCACACCTGTGAGGTGGATGGATTTTCTCGGTAAAGGAGAAGTGCACACTAACACAGATTTATTTATTTTTGAAAACTCCGGCCAGGGTGAGCATTTTCAGAACCGCCGGTTACAGTGTTGTCGTGTGGACAGTATAACCGGGTTTTTTGCCTTGCGACGTCAGAGTGTGCGCCGTTATCCGCTGTGTTTGACGTCATATTGTGCGCCGCTAACTGCTTTGTTGATGTTTGTTGACGATTCTTTGCAATGGCGGATGTAGACCAAATCGTGCTTATAATAACTGTGCTGCTAACAGGGCTTCTAACATGTATACAGATACATGCTCAATTATATCACTATATTGAGGAACAAAGGAGTTAGAATGCAAGTCTACGCCGGGCACTGCTAATGACAACACTCCCAGTCCCGCGACACAGACCCCGCCGCCACCGACGCCGGTTTTGGACGAGACCCGGTCGGACCTCTAGTTGGTGGGACAACTTTGAGCACGAAGTGGTTGTTGCTGAAGAATGGAGAGAGAATTTTCGTATGTCGAGGACATCGCTGTTGAAATTGAGTGACCTGCTTCGCCTGCACATTGAAGGGCAGACAACTGTAATGAGATCGCTTGTCAGTGTTGTCAAAAAGGTTGCCTGCACACTGTACTATTTAGCAGACGAGGGGAGATTACGCAAGACGGCAAACGCCTTCGGAATATCTAGACAGGTGGTGTCGAAAATAGTAAGGCATGTATGTGAATCAATTACAGTCCACTTGGGACCTATGCATATACAGTCACCTGTCACTGAGTGCAAAGTAAAGGAACTTGTAGAGGGGTTTCACCGAGCCCATGGCATTCCTCAGTGCATTGGTGCCGTGGATGGGACCCATGTTGAAATAAAACAGCCATCTACAAATTCGATGGATTACTTAAACAGAAAGAGGAGGTTTTCTATTAACATCCAAGCCACATGTGACTACAAATATTAATTTTTTGATGTCGTAGTCAAATGGCCAGGTAGTGTCCATGATGCCTGTATGTTTGCAAATTCGACGCTGAACACACAATTGAAAAATGGCACAATCCCCTCCTCAAAAAAACAAATTCCATTCCAGTTTTTCTTCTTGGGGACCCAGCGTATCCTTTGCTTCCTTACCTGATGAAGGAATACGCAAATGGGGGAAGCACTGTTCAAGAACAGTATTTTGGACTCTCCATATGTCGAGCCAGAATGGTGATTGAATGCGCCTTTGGCAGACTGAAATCAAGATTTGGAGCATTGAGAAGGGCGATGGACATTAATATAAACGACCTTCCCTTTGTCATCTATGCCTGTTTTGTGCTCCATAACTACTGTGAGGCCACTAAGGAGACGATGGATGAGAACAGAGTCAATGACGCAATTCAGCACGATAAGGACAACCAGCCAGACACACAGACTTATTTCAGAGCCAACTGCTTAACAGCAGAAGGGAAAAGGGTCAGGAGAGTTCTTACAGAATTTCTTGATCCATAAAAGGGACTGTGGCCACAGTCTTCTCTGCCTAGTACATGAGAGTGTGTTACATTCCAGTCAAACCTGGTTAACCTGAAAAACTGTTAAGTGCCTTAAGTTAAAATTTTTTGCTGTTTTTTGTTCTAGGAAATCAGTTAAGGCAATTTTCTATGAAAATTTGAGTTTACAGAAAAAACTTGTGAGTTTACAGAATCTACAGTTCACAGTATTGTCTTATGTTAAATAATCACTCAGACATGTACAACTTTATAACTTTTTTTTATTGAAAACATTCACATTATTGTGACTGAATAAAAAAAGTAAAATAAAAAAATCACAATGAGTACTGAGTACTGTTTCAGCACAATTTAACAAATCAGGATCCATTTTAAAAAATCTTTCAGGAGCATAACATAAAGAATGAACTGACCTCTTAACTTAAAAGTAGGCTGGCTTCCTTTACAGAAAATCTTTCGTACTATAAAAAAAGGGTTTGACAGTCCATTATTAAAAAAACAGACCTTATTTTACTCATTGTTTTCTACATAAAATATTGAAGCCATTTAAAACAAATGTAATAAATTTAACACCTCAAAAAAAGGTAAACTTAAACAGTCTTTTGAAGACAAAGTGAAAGTATAATAAATTAAATATGAAGACGCAGCCCAAACAACAGCTTTCTAATGTTTTATTGTCAAGAACTTCAGATGTCATCCTGGTAAAGTGCTTGTGTGAATGAAAACGGTGTGAATCCCTGCACAGGTGAGGTAGAGCCAGGTGTGTGTTGTGACACACTTACGGTAGTGTTGGGTGGAAATGTGGTAGGTGGAGTGTTGGGTGGAAATGTGGCAGGTGTATTGGGTGGTGGTGGTGGTGCAGATGCATACACATGTCCATAAGGACCCTTGTTTTGGAATGGTGACATGTTGAATGGTTGTGGTGGTGGTTGCATTATAACTTGTCTCAGCAGTGAAAACCCATCTGCAATTGAGCTTGTCAGACTCTCAAGATTGGTTGATAATTTTCTGAAATTTTCAGATGCTTGCTTCTCTGATGTCTCCATCATGTCCAGAATTCTTTTTTTTATCTGGATGTCTTCCTCGGCTGCATGCAGAAACTGTGTCTCAGCTGGAAGCTTTCTTTTAAGTCTGTCCTGTTTGTGTCCTGTGAGTTTTGCCTGAAATTTTTTTTTAAAAGTAGATTAAAATAATTATTTCAAGAAAATTTCAACTCCATAGGCAAAGATGATAAAAATGATACAAAACACACCAGTGTTGGAATAAAGCTAAGTACACTTACATTGTACTTAAGTACAGATTTGTGTAACTTATGTTTAGAGTATTTCCAATGTCTAATACTGCAGTTGATCAATAATACCCACCACTTTATAAAGTACTTAAGTAACATTAACATGATTAACACATTGATAAGTTATCCAGTAATAACATTTTTTTATTATTATTATTAAATTAATTCAGCATTTTTTCTTTTGATACTTAGTCTTTTCATGCTTTTTGTTGAAACGTATATTCTTATACCTTTGTACTTTTAACATTTTGAATGCAGGACTTTTAATTGTAACAGTGTACCATTCTACTTTCCTATTGCTACGTTTATTTAAACAAATGATCCGGTACTTATTCCACCACTGCAACAGACACACCGGTACCTGTATGTATATAGAGTTAATCTACATTCAACTTTTATAAACAAATGCACTTCTAAACGGTCAACGATTAATAATACATGCATTAAGTAAAGCTCTCCTCTCCTTCACCACTGAGGGGGTCAAATTGCTGCCATCAGAGTCTTGAAGTAGATCAGACACGGGAGACATTTCCGCAGCCGAGAGATCAAGTGTAGATTAAGATTTCCGCCCAGTATTTCCGCTCGGTTTGCAAAACAAAAACAGATGTAAGTGGACAAACGAGGAGACAAGATACTTTTTTAATTTAATTTACCAGAAAAATATAACAGCTATTTTAGATAGCAAAAATCTAAGAAACGCCATCATTTATCAGGAGCTCGCAAAGGAAATGACCAACAAAGGTTATGACAGGGACATTTTAAAACGCTTAACGTGAAAAAGCTTAACGTGGTTTAATGTATCTAAACAACGATCAATCATCACCAGATTTATCATGGTCATATCTTGTCATGAACACTTAAGCCTGTCAAAAACACTAAATTGAAATCCAACGATTATAGAAGTTATCTCACGTTAATGTTTTCTTCATCAGTGGCCGTATGGCGAGGAAAAAGCTTAACGTGGTTTAATGTACCTAAACAATGATCAATCATCACCAAATTTCTCTCTCATATTACCCATCATAACCACGATTTAGTTTTTTTGACAGGCTTAAGTGTTCATGACAAGATATGACCATGATACATCTGGTGATGATTGATCATTGTTTAGATATTAAACCACGTTCATAGATATATACACACTTAAGCTTTTTCACGTTAAGCGTTTTAGAATGTCCCACAAGCCGTGGGACGTCCTGCGGAGTAAATGGAAGGCACTCAAACAGCGATACACGGCTCAAAAAAGAGAGTTGTCTCGCAGCCGTGCCGGAGGGAAAATATAAGGCAAGTTCCACCTTTTTGATGAGCTGGATCAGATTCTCAGCCAAAGGCCCATCGGAGTTTATAAGCTCCGATCTATAAATAGCTTGGCTTCTAATATTAACAACAACTACTTCTGTCTAGCAAAACTTTGTTCATAAAAAGTTCGCTTGAATATTGTGCGATTCAGTGCAAAAATGAAAGGAAACACCTTAAAATGTCTCAAATCAATTCGATATACCAATTTAATCGCAAAAAAGCATGTGACGTCATTATGCACAGGTTTTTATTCGCTTTTAAAGCTGTTGGATGGAAACACACTTTCACCAGCTTTATTCGCATGCGATTTTTTACCGAACTTCAGAAAATTTGATTGACAAGTAGATGGAAACTTAGCTAGTGACACCACGCAAAACCCCTCCAGAAGTAGGAAAGCGTTTCACTCACCCAGTCTGGTAAGTCTCAGTCTCAAGGCAGTTCGTGATATGGTCACAAAATGTAATCTATTGATTTGTGTACATGGAGACGTTCATCTCATTTTTTTCGTGTGGCTTAGCACAAATTTTAAACTAATGTATTTCAATGGGAAGCATCTTTCATGATCACAGAACGATTCTTTCTGCCAATCGGCTGCAGCAAAGCTGTATACAGCTGTATTTCTTTTATTGTTATTATTTTGGTCTAATTTGCCAGGGAAGCTGGATTGCTTTGTTGTTTATTGATATTTTTAAAACTATAAAGCTAGTGGCCGGTTTAGCTCAGTTGGTAGAGCAGGAGCACATATGTCTAGGGTTTCCTCCTCGACGCAGCAGCCACAGGTTTGATTCTGACTTTCCGCCCTTTGCTGCATGTCATTCCCCCTCTCTCTCCCCTTTCATGTCTTCATCTGTCCTGTGAAAATAAAGGCCTAAAAATATTTAAAAAAAATTCTACATCTATCAATATTTATTTAGATGTTATCATGGTATTCATTTCTTTATTTTAATAATATTATTTCGGTCTTATTACCGGTGAAATATTACAGTATGCTGTAAAACAGAACACTACGATATGAGCCGAGCTGGGCGCATACAAAAATGATGTCTCTCTCTCATGGGTGGGCCAAATTCTCTGGGCAGGCAAAGCAGAGAGAGGGGAGGTAACCTTGCTCCTTATGACAATTAGTAATTATTATGGCTGTTGAGGGGGGAGAGGGGGAGAACGCTTTTTCAGCGCCAAGTGATATAACCATTTCCAGGGAGTGGGATGGGGGGGAAATGAACTATATTGAAAAGCCTTCTAAAATTGTAGCTAAAGTTGTCTATTTGGAATGAAGCCTGTTTGATCTGGTGCAATTATATATGAGATAACCGTTTCCAGTCTAGCTGCAAGAACCTTGGATTTAATTTTGGAGTTATTTGAGGTTATTTAACCATTAAGCAGGAATTGGGAGACTTTTATGTATAATGACATTTAATGTTGCTTTCAAAAACAATATTAAATACAAGCAGTTTTGGGATGGCTGAAAAATGTAGTTTGATTAGGAAATTCCACTACTATAGGGTAGGCTAAACATTACGATTGCTTAAAATAAATTTTTACCTGTTTGATATATAATTTATATTTTATCTTCAAATACTGCCAAGTGCATGATGAATCGTGTTATCATCATTTCTATGGGGAAAAACAGATTTCAGACAACAGGGAAGAACTACAGGAAAGAAAGGACCGGCTTAAATATCATGTAGCTAGCGAAGAGAGAGAGAGAGAGAGAGAGAGAGAGAGAGAGAGAGAGAGAGAGAGTTTGCACGATCAGAAGACATGTAAGTAACTAAATCTGCCATTTTTTAACAGATCACGGCTGCTGCATATACCTCCGGGGGCTCTCGAGCTCAGGAGGTTAAGTATTGTGTTTGCAGAATACCATATATGATGCTAGCTACGATATGAGGATAAAATAAACCATTTGTCATGAAACATTTCTAAGTGAGATAGCTACATGTCACAGACATCACATATTTGAGGACTATAATGTCTCATATGACCTATGTCTAGGGCTACAATTGGCTGAATCAAACCTGTAGTTAGTACAGTGCTAATACATTTTACGGAATGTCTATTTGCACCCCCGGTACGAATAGCCTCGGCCACACAGCTGAGCTATTCACACCCTGTGACGTAACAACAAAAACACGTTGCTCGCGTGCACCGAAATCATGGCGGACGTTCATCTTCCATGACCGCAGAAACTGGCATATTAAGAAAGTTTTGTCTCTAAAGTTTATAACAATTGAATTTCTAGCGGAAAATGGATACTACAGTTGCGCTTTCTGTCTTCAGTGAAAGCATACAACCGTTAGTTTGTTAGGTAGTACCATTGTAGCCTACTTATTTTTTGTATACAGTATGGTTACCTAGCAACCGAGGCTTGAAGACACCAAGTCATAAACAGTTGCATGACATCCAGTAAGAATTTACAGGTGAGTGGTTAGAACCCTAAGCTTTGGTCTGGGAGTCTGAAGTTCAATTCCTTGGTGAGGCAATTTTGTTTTTTTCATTTTGGATCAGATAATTTGCATGCAATTGCGCAAGTCAGGGCCTGTGAACGCGAAATCCTTTTTGCAGGGTGGTAGGGAAAGACTCATGAATATGCCTGCTCTGGTTGGGTTGGTTAGGTTTAGGCAAGAGGGTGGGATTGGTTATGGTTAGGGCAAGAATGTCAGGGCGATAATATTCCAAAAAGGTGTAATACATGAGTAGTATGGATAACTGTGTGTAAATATATGCCAAGGTACTGTAAATGCACAGGGGTGCAAATAGCATACATTGATATTTGTACCAGAGGGGGTATTAATAGAACACATTGCTGTGTGCACCGTCGGGGTACGAATAGCATTCATTTCTAATTGCACCAGGGTACGAAGAGCACTTCTAATTGCACCAGGGTACAAATAGCATACACTGCTAATTGTACCAGGGGTGCAAATAGCCTCACCCTACATTTTACTTTTATTTACAACTGAACATCACTATCATAGTGTGCTGTATTGTTAGTTACTGCTGGACTCAAAATCTCACCTCTAATCATCAGCTTGAAGTTAGGAAGTTCAAATGCACTTGAAATACATACGAGTGACACCAATCTTGTCATCAGACTGTAAAAAATGTTTGTCACACATAATCAAGATGCACAATCTACGCCACCTCATAGATCCTACCCATCGCAAATATTTTGTTGTGCAAACTGTGAACAAGGTGAAATCTTTTATTTTACATCACCAAGTCAGTAGGCCTACTTGTAACACACTGCTATACGGTAATTATTTTGAGTCATATTTCTGTATTTATTATAGATAGGTATCTCTCTGTCTCTCCCTCAGCCATAGACTAAAAATAATGGACATACAATCAATGTCACCCATTGGTTGTTCCAGTTAACTTTTATATTGTGAAAACACAAAGTGAAAGGGTCAAATTCAGGAAAATATTTATTGAGGTAATAAATCAAGTGAGAAGTAGGGTAATTTTCCCATTAACACTCTTTTTTGCAACCAGGTAAGTCACCCCCTGATGGAAATGAGAAGAATGCCGGTTTAAGTCACTTTGGGCATTGGCTTCACCTTTCAGGCCCGGAAGCTTTGTCCAGTAGAGGAGGATGATGGCAGTCCACCTATAGGCCGATTTTCAGTTTCACCGGTCCAGTCCAGTGTACGAGGAATAACCAGTTTTATTTTATGCTAACCGGTTGAATGGGCATTTATCACAATGTCATCTTCTGGCAAATTCAAAAGTAGCCTACATTAGCAACCTTTGCCGATAGAGTCATGAGACTGAATCCAACTTGTATTGCAAGCAGTGTTGGGTAGTAGTGTTTATAGTTTAATAACTTCTCAATAGCATCACTGTTTTTTTAAATCAAATAGCTTTTCAGTAGCTTAGCTCTTTCAAGTAGTTCAGTAGCTCCACACAAGCTACATTTCCCCAAGCATTTCTCAAGCTCAAGCACAGCTGAGCTTTTTGCTGCGGTCTGAAATAAAACTGACATGGATGTGTATGTTGTGTACATGGATGTAAGATGAAGGTTTTTTTTTTTAAAACGGAGGAGAAAAAACTCCGGTTATAAAAATACCCGTGTTCGTGTGGACATGGCCTTAGACAGATTTGTGAACAATATTTGAGAGAAATAAGCATTTTGTGTACATAGAAAAAGTCTTAGATCTTTGAGTTCAGCTCATGAAAAATGGGGGCAAAAACAAAAGTGTTGCATTTATAATTTTGTTCAGTATATGTAAATCTTTACATATCTAACCCTATAACATATACAACCAAATGGAAATAGACAAAAACTTAAAATGCTACTGTAATGCAATTTATATGGAAGGAGAAAATAAACATACCACATGGTCCAGGGGTAACCGCAGACCTCTTCCTCCCTGTCATCTTCATCTGCCTCCTCCTGATCACTCACTGCCTCTGTCCCTCTCTCTGAATCTGCAGCCTCCTCTTCATCCCTCACAGTCAATTCTTCCTTTCCCTTTTCTCTTTCACTTATTTCTGCATCTCCTTCTGTGGCCTTCTCCTGCTCTGACCTACCTGGTTTCTCCAGTTTACTGCCTTCTCCTTCTTCATTTCCCTCCTCCTCTTCCTCCGGTGCACTACTCAGAATTTTCTTGGCTGGCAATATTCTCACTTTTAGGCTTCAGCTAATATCTCCAGCTACTCTGGCCTGCAAAAGTCAAGATGTGAAAAGCTCTGCTTATCCTTGTATTACATTACACTGTAGGGCCCTGTAGCTAATAAGTAGCCTAACAAACATAAAATCAGAAGAGATTTATTACATGCACACAACAGTTATGTTTAGACTAGCCTTCTTAATCCCATTGCATTTGTTGTTTTCCCAGTTTGACAGTAAAGGATGTCAGCTGGTTTAATTTGTGCAGGGACGTAGCTAAGTATTTGAGGGGCAGGGCGATAAGATTACATCTACAATTATTATTTATTATTAATTAATATTAAAGGGGTGATAGAAAGCAAAACCAATTTTACCATCATTTTACCGTCATAGTTGAATAACGACAGTTCGGTGGGTAAATAGGACATACATAGAAGCTCAAAGTCCCACTGACACCCCTTTACTATGAAAATCTCATATTTTGAAACTGCCGCTGAAAACGGGCGAATCTCAACAAAGCTGGAAGTTGACGTCAACCTCCCAAAAACCGGAACCTTTGTCAGCCCATGGGTGTATTAAGAGAACGGTCCCGCCCCAACATTTACATAGGCTACACAACTGACCTGAGATCAGGTAGTCTTCTGAATCTAGCTAGGTCACGCAGATCTCAAAATTCACTTCTGAAACTTTTTTATGCGAGAAATCAACTATGTAAAGCTCAAATATGGGCCGCTTTCGAAAATGGATGGCTAATTGCAAATTTTATCCGACTGTGTGTTGGAATTCAGCGGCCGGTGCTGCCTGTGTTGTTGCCTCACCACCCGGCCTGCCTTCCTTCACACACCCCGGCCTGCTCTGAGCTCGATTGAGCTCCCACAGCACTCCATACCCGCTCAAAGTCACCGGTTTTTGGCTAATGGACTACTAAACGCTGGTGCTCTGACAGAGCTCCAGGGCCTGCAGCGTCCCTCTTCCTGCTAGCTAAATGCCCGGTGTGTGTAAGTGAGAGCGCGGTCAGCGAGCTTGTTACACTAGCAATCTCTTAACACAGGTTCCAGTTACTCTTTTAATGTGTGTAATTATGAAATGTTGAGTTATTTAAACAAACGATTGGGGAAATAAACGCTGCATGTCCGCGAGTCTCATTGATAGAGCTACAGGCTCTATCAATGAGAGCTAGCTAGCCTCCTCTTAGAATTCCTCTGAAATTCACAAATATTTATTAACTTGAAATCGGACACCGTTGTTAGCTTTATAATACCTTTAGGGAGATGTTGTGTAAGTGGCGTGACGAAATTCAAACAAAATACAGAAATTATGCGGAAAATGAAGCTAACTATCCATGATTTGTAGCTAGCTACACATAGCTAGGATTGAAGGGACAGTCATAGCTAACGAAACCCCCACTGTTCACAAAAATTCATTAACTTGAAATTGGACACCGTTGTTAGCTTTATAAGACATTTAGGGAGATGTTGTATAAGTGGCGTGACCAAATTCAAACTGTAAATATACTCTATTTATGCCGAAAATGAAGCTAACTATCCGTGATTTGTAGCTACACATATAGGGTGACCAGACGTCCCGGTTTGACCGGGACAGTCCCGATTTTTAATTGCTTGTCCCGAGTCCTGACAAAAGCCTGTTGGGACGCTAAAATGTCCCGGTTTACACCAGGAGCGGCGTCAACCGATTTTGCCGGGTCTTCAGCCCCGAATGTTTTGAGTTTAGCCACAAATGTAACTTTGTCCATTTTATTTTTCCGAGGCGAATAGAACGGGCAGCTACGTGCGGAGTCCGACCATGCTGTATTTGTTGCTATCACCTAGCAACCGTCTCTCCGTGAGGAAAGCTGTGAAAGGGGTGAAGTTTTCGGAGGAATCCTAGCCAAATCAGTGTAATACAGTGATGCCATCAACACAAAGTTTAGGAGAGCAATACTAATGATTTAGGTTGAAGTTCCCGTGACGTGACGTTTCCAATCTACGGTTCAGACTCAGACACACGGAGCTCTGAAGCAGACCTGTGGGTCTCTTAGTGTCCTCTCTCTGTAAAATGCAGCGCAGCTTCAGGTTCATGGATGCGCTCAGCTGTGGCCATTCTGTGGCAGATGTGTTGCGTTTGTGCTGCGTGTATTTCTGTAGTTTCTGGTTTCCACCTCCGACGTAGAGCAGCGTACAGCCACTTCCATAGCTAAACTCTTTGTCTCATTCAGAGACCAGAGACCCAAAGGGGGCTCTGTGTCTGTCAGAAGGTCTGAGATCTACCGTATCAGCAGAGCAATCACGTAATGCACAGCAGACTATGGTGCAGGTATAGATTATTTTCTGAAATATAGCTTGTGATTTTATTCTTGAAATAGCCTATTATCACTTTATTTTTCTCAAAATATCACGACTCCTCCACAGTGAACACTACTGTGTTTATATACTTTGAATGTGCACAACGTTTTGGACAAGAGCAGTAAATCTTGCTCAAACATCTGAAATATTACAGTCCAGGGGTTTATTAATAAATTAAAATGAATGAATGTATCATTGAGGTGAATAATTGTCATATGCACATTAAGGAGGTTACTTAACCAACAAAAGACGCAAAACAGGAGGTAAGAGTAAATGATGCCTATAAGCTACATGTGTGCTGACTCAGATATAATTAGAAAAGTCCATCCAAAGAAGAATAAATAGCTGAAAGCAATACAGAATGCCTGAGAGCCTTACTTCAATATATTCCATTATGTTTTTATATTTGGATTGTAATCTGTTTCTCTTTGAATAAAGATATTTGCAGCATACTTTGATTCAGAAAAAGGTAGAAATAGGTACATAAAAATTCACCAGAATGCAGGAAATTAAGTGTTTAATGCTCAAAATTTTCAATAAATCATTTTAATTACTTTGCTGTTATTGGAATAAATAACACTTCAAAAAATCTTTTTTAGAAAAAATCTCAACATCAATCTCACACTAAACTGAAAAAGGCTGTTACTGAAATTTTGTTAATTTCACAGGAAAAAACACTTATTATTAGACGAGGAGCCTAAGATCAAAATAATGAAGTTACTGTCTGTGTCTGACCTGGGCTGGCACATGTTCACGTTAAAAAGCGTGAGCGTGCACAAACACACTACGGTCACGCGCAAAGTGTCCCGGTTTTAGTTCTGGGAAATCTGGTCACCCTATACACATAGCTAGGATTGAAGGGAGAGTCATAGATAATGAAACCCCTAATCTTCACAAAAATTCATTAACTTGAAATTGGACACCGTTGTTAGCTTTAAGACCTTTAGAGATAGGTTGTATAAGTGGCGTGACAAAATTCAAACTGTAAATATAGCTACTCTAGTTATGCCGGCAGCTGACAGCCAGCCTAGATTAACTGGAACTGTTGTAAGAGATTGCTGGTGTAACAAGCTCGCTGACCGCGCTATCACTCTCACACACGGGCCATTTAGCTAGCAGGAAGAGGGGAGCTGCAGGCCGGGGTCTGTGGAGGAAGGCAGGCCGGGCAGCGGCCTGCTGCCCGGCCTATTAAAGTGAATTTAATAACGTAATAGCCCGACAAACAATGTATAACTTTGCAGTGAGGCCTGCTGTCGAGTCTCCCATGTGTTTCTATGTAGTTTGCTCAAACCAATCAGCGCGTAGCTCATTCTGAATATTCATGAGCATACCATATTTGGAAGAAAAGCTCTGGTTCCAAATAGAGCCATATTCACAGGGTAGTTAAGGGTCAAATAAAATAGCATTCGGGCAATTTTCAGCCCAACCAATGTTACATACCCCATTAGGAGACCTTAAGGAACAGTGTAAAATACCCTATATAATCATTCTATCACCCCTTTAATTAATTGTTTGTTTCAATGTTTTAAGAAGCTTGTGGACAGAGTGGCGGTTTGTTTTTACAAGCACAGTTTTTTGAACACCAAAGTTAGGGAGGTAGCTGGGGGGGCGAGGCCCTACACTGGGGGACAACTGCCCCCACTTACCCCCCTGTAGTTTCGCCCCTGTGGTGTGTAAAACTGAGACAACAAAATAGGAGCTGGGATGGCCCGGCAAGGACGCCGAAGGAACGGAGCCAATTAGGCACTGGAGTGGTCCCAGAGGCAGTCGTTGTCTCCCAAAACGCTAAACTATGCAGAGTCTGAGGTGAGTCAGTAGTCAAATCCGATTGAATTCCATGAATATGGACTCAAAGAAAATACATTCGGTCTCATTGGATTTTCTCTTGATTGATATACGGCTTATGCGATAAACGCTGATGGAAACTTTATTTGCTGAATAAATAATGAATTGCGATTAAGTTTTAGGTCTTTTTATGGTTGCAACCCGCAATAAAACGAAGAAGCTTCAGTTCATTTCCGCCCAGTATTTCCGCTCGGTTTGCAAAACAAAAACAGATGTAAGTGGACAAACGAGGAGACAAGATACTTTTTTAATTTAATTTACCAGAAAAATATAACAGCTATTTTAGATAGCAAAAATCTAAGAAACGCCATCATTTATCAGGAGCTCGCAAAGGAAATGACCAACAAAGGTTATGACAGGGACATTTTAAAACGCTTAACGTGAAAAAGCTTAACGTGGTTTAATGTATCTAAACAACGATCAATCATCACCAGATTTATCATGGTCATATCTTGTCATGAACACTTAAGCCTGTCAAAAACACTAAATTGAAATCCAACGATTATAGAAGTTATCTCACGTTAATGTTTTCTTCATCAGTGGCCGTATGGCGAGGAAAAAGCTTAACGTGGTTTAATGTACTTAAACAATGATCAATCATCACCAAATTTCTCTCTCATATTACCCATCATAACCACGATTTATTTTTTTTTGACAGGCTTAAGTGTTCATGACAAGATATGACCATGATACATCTGGTGATGATTGATCATTGTTTAGATATTAAACCACGTTCATAGATATATACACACTTTTTTTTTTTTTTCACGTTAAGCGTTTTAGAATGTCCCACAAGCCGTGGGACGTCCTGCGGAGTAAATGGAAGGCACTCAAACAGCGATACACGGCTCAAAAAAGAGAGTTGTCTCGCAGCCGTGCCGGAGGGAAAATATAAGGCAAGTTCCACCTTTTTGATGAGCTGGATCAGATTCTCAGCCAAAGGCCCATCGGAGTTTATAAGCTCCGATCTATAAATAGCTTGGCTTCTAATATTAACAACAACTACTTCTGTCTAGCAAAACTTTGTTCGCAAAAGTTCGCTTGAATATTGTGCGATTCAGTGCAAAAATGAAAGGAAACACCTTAAAATGTCTCAAATCAATTCGATATACCAATTTAATCGCAAAAAAGCATGTGACGTCATTATGCACAGGTTTTTATTCGCTTTAAAGCTGTTGGATGGAAACACACTTTCACCAGCTTTATTCGCATGCGTTTTTTTACCGAACTTCAGAAAATTTGATTGACAAGTAGATGGAAACTTAGCTAGTGACACCACGCAAACCCCTCCAGAAGTAGGAAAGCGTTTCACTCACCCAGTCTGGTAAGTCTCAGTCTCAAGGCAGTTCGTGATATGGTCACAAAATGTAATCTATTGATTTGTGTACATGGAGACGTTCATCTCATTTTTTTCGTGTGGCTTAGCACAAATTTTAAACTAATGTATTTCAATGGGAAGCATCTTTCATGATCACAGAACGATTCTTTCTGCCAATCGGCTGCAGCAAAGCTGTATACAGCTGTATTTCTTTTATTGTTATTATTTTGGTCTAATTTGCCAGGGAAGCTGGATTGCTTTGTTGTTTATTGATATTTTTAAAACTATAAAGCTAGTGGCCGGTTTAGCTCAGTTGGTAGAGCAGGAGCACATATGTCTAGGGTTTCCTCCTCGACGCAGCAGCCACAGGTTTGATTCTGACTTCCGGCCCTTTGCTGCATGTCATTCCCCCTCTCTCTCCCCTTTCATGTCTTCATCTGTCCTGTGAAAATAAAGGCCTAAAAATATTTAAAAAAAATTCTACATCTATCAATATTTATTTAGATGTTATCATGGTATTCATTTCTTTATTTTAATAATATTATTTCGGTCTTATTACCGGTGAAATATTACAGTATGCTGTAAAACAGAACACTACGATATGAGCCGAGCTGGGCGCATACAAAAATGATGTCTCTCTCTCATGGGTGGGCCAAATTCTCTGGGCAGGCAAAGCAGAGAGAGGGGAGGTAACCTTGCTCCTTATGACAATTAGTAATTATTATGGCTGTTGAGGGGGGAGAGGGGGAGAACGCATTTTTCAGCGCCAAGTGATATAACCATTTCCAGGGAGTGGGATGGGGGGGAAATGAACTATATTGAAAAGCCTTCTAAAATTGTAGCTAAAGTTGTCTATTTGGAATGAAGCCTGTTTGATCTGGTGCAATTATATATGAGATAACCGTTTCCAGTCTAGCTGCAAGAACCTTGGATTTAATTTTGGAGTTATTTGAGGTTATTTAACCATTAAGCAGGAATTGGGAGACTTTTATGTATAATGACATTTAATGTTGCTTTCAAAAACAATATTAAATACAAGCAGTTTTGGGATGGCTGAAAAATGTAGTTTGATTAGGAAATTCCACTACTATAGGGTAGGCTAAACATTACGATTGCTTAAAATAAATTTTTACCTGTTTGATATATAATTTATATTTTATCTTCAAATACTGCCAAGTGCATGATGAATCGTGTTATCATCATTTCTATGGGGAAAAACTGATTTCAGACAACAGGGAAGAACTACAGGAAAGAAAGGACCGGCTTAAATATCATGTAGCTAGCGAGAGAGAGAGAGAGAGAGAGAGAGAGAGAGAGAGAGAGAGAGAGAGTTTGCACGATCAGAAGACATGTAAGTAACTAAATCTGCCATTTTTTAACAGATCACGGCTGCTGCATATACCTCCGGGGGCTCTCGAGCTCAGGAGGTTAAGTATTGTGTTTGCAGAATACCATATATGATGCTAGCTACGATATGAGGATAAAATAAACCATTTGTCATGAAACATTTCTAAGTGAGATAGCTACATGTCACAGACATCACATATTTGAGGACTATAATGTCTCATATGACCTATGTCTAGGGCTACAATTGGCTGAATCAAACCTGTAGTTAGTACAGTGCTAATACATTTTACGGAATGTCTATTTGCACCCCCGGTACGAATAGCCTCGGCCACACAGCTGAGCTATTCACACCCTGTGACGTAACAACAAAAACACGTTGCTCGCGTGCACCGAAATCATGGCGGACGTTCATCTTCCATGACCGCAGAAACTGGCATATTAAGAAAGTTTTGTCTCTAAAGTTTATAACAATTGAATTTCTAGCGGAAAATGGATACTACAGTTGCGCTTTCTGTCTTCAGTGAAAGCATACAACCGTTAGTTTGTTAGGTAGTACCATAGTAGCCTACTTATTTTTTGTATACAGTATGGTTACCTAGCAACCGAGGCTTGAAGACACCAAGTCATAAACAGTTGCATGACATCCAGTAAGAATTTACAGGTGAGTGGTTAGAACCCTAAGCTTTGGTCTGGGAGTCTGAAGTTCAATTCCTTGGTGAGGCAATTTTGTTTTTTTCATTTTGGATCAGATAATTTGCATGCAATTGCGCAAGTCAGGGCCTGTGAACGCGAAATCCTTTTTGCAGGGTGGTAGGGAAAGACTCATGAATATGCCTGCTCTGGTTGGGTTGGTTAGGTTTAGGCAAGAGGAGTGGGATTGGTTATGGTTAGGGCAAGAATGTCAGGGCGATAATATTCCAAAAAGGTGTAATACATGAGTAGTATGGATAACTGTGTGTAAATATATGCCAAGGTACTGTAAATGCACAGGGGTGCAAATAGCATACATTGATATTTGTACCAGAGGGGGTATTAATAGAACACATTGCTGTGTGCACCGTCGGGGTACGAATAGCATTCATTTCTAATTGCACCAGGGTACGAAGAGCACTTCTAATTGCACCAGGGTACAAATAGCATACACTGCTAATTGTACCAGGGGTGCAAATAGCCTCACCCTACATTTTACTTTTATTTACAACTGAACATCACTATCATAGTGTGCTGTATTGTTAGTTACTGCTGGACTCAAAATCTCACCTCTAATCATCAGCTTGAAGTTAGGAAGTTCAAATGCACTTGAAATACATACGAGTGACACCAATCTTGTCATCAGACTGTAAAAAATGTTTGTCACACATAATCAAGATGCACAATCTACGCCACCTCATAGATCCTACCCATCGCAAATATTTTGTTGTGCAAACTGTGAACAAGGTGAAATCTTTTATTTTACATCACCAAGTCAGTAGGCCTACTTGTAACACACTGCTATACGGTAATTATTTTGAGTCATATTTCTGTATTTATTATAGATAGGTATCTCTCTGTCTCTCCCTCAGCCATAGACTAAAAATAATGGACATACAATCAATGTCACCCATTGGTTGTTCCAGTTAACTTTTATATTGTGAAAACACAAAGTGAAAGGGTCAAATTCAGGAAAATATTTATTGAGGTAATAAATCAAGTGAGAAGTAGGGTAATTTTCCCATTAACACTCTTTTTTGCAAACAGGTAAGTCACCCCCTGATGGAAATGAGAAGAATGCGGTTTAAGTCACTTTGGGCATTGGCTTCACCTTTCAGGCCCGGAAGCTTTGTCCAGTAGAGGAGGATGATGGCAGTCCACCTATAGGCCGATTTTCAGTTTCACCGGTCCAGTCCAGTGTACGAGGAATAACCAGTTTTATTTTATGCTAACGGTTGAATGGGCATTTATCACAATGTCATCATCTTCTGGCAAATTCAAAAGTAGCCTACATTAGCAACCTTTGCCGATAGAGTCATGAGACTGAATCCAACTTGTATTGCAAGCAGTGTTGGGTAGTAGTGTTTATAGTTTAATAACTTCTCAATAGCATCACTGTTTTTTTAAATCAAATAGCTTTTCAGTAGCTTAGCTCTTTCAAGTAGTTCAGTAGCTCCACACAAGCTACATTTCCCCAAGCATTTCTCAAGCTCAAGCACAGCTGAGCTTTTTGCTGCGGTCTGAAATAAAACTGACATGGATGTGTATGTTGTGTACATGGATGTATAAAAAATAGCTCTGATGTAGTAAACTGCTTCTGCCGTGCTGATGTAGCTTAGCTTTCTACATTTATTCGGGGGCTAACGCTAGCTTCAGAGGAGTGAAGTTTCATTTAATGTAGAATAACTGGTAGTTCCAAAAAGCTTGCCTAACATTAATAAAATAAGCAATATGACAATTTGATTAACATAATGGTATGATTGTTTCTAAACAACTGCTAGTATTTTGACACCAATCTATCGGCGAGCTGAGCAGCGCTATGCCATGTTGTGTTTGTTTACTAGAAAGTGTGATTTTTGGGGTGATGAGATGATGTGCTCTCCAACGCATTTAGTCTGCATTTCTCCCAAACACCGCAGGTACAGTCATCGCTCTTTTCTCCTACGATAGTTCTTTCACATTTCGACAGGTTAGCTCAGCTGTTGTCCAGCTGGCCATTAGCAAGCTATCCTCTAGCAGTGGTCCTGGCCCTGACGGCATTGAGGGTAAGTTTCCTCTCCATTGGCTGAACTCTTTAATTTGTCATTCTTAACCCGTGAAGTGCCTTTGGCATGGAAGTGCACCAATGTCATTCCATTACATAAAGGAGGGGAGACCCTAAACATGAATAATTACAGATCTATCTCAATAATTAATAGTATCGTAAGGTTTCAGGAAACACTTCTCCTCAACTACTACTGCTCTTTTGAAATTTACAAATTATATTTGCTCTAGTTTTGATAACAATATGTGTATTGGTGCCATCTTTTTAGATCTTACAAAAGCATTTGATTTAGTTGATCATTATCTGCTCCTGCATAAACTATATTCAATTGGCCTTTCCCGTTCATCTCTTCTTTGGTTTAACTCATATTTCCATCACCGCCGCCAGTGTGTGTCTTTTGGGGGTAGTCAGTCGAATTTTACAGGTGTAGACAAAAGGCATACCCCAGGGTTCTTCACTTGGCCCTTTGTTATTTTCCATTTTTTTTGACTTGTCACTCTACTGTTCAAGATGTGACATTCATCTTATGCAGATGATACAATTATATATTGTTCCAAACCAAATATTCCAGACATAAATTACTCTTTACAACATGACTTTGACTCTGTACAGCAGTGGCTGTCATTTAATAAACTCCTGCTAAATAAATCAAAATCTTACTGTATGCTTTTCCAGAAGAAAGATAGAAATGATCTTAATCTGCATTTTCTGGATTCTTCTCCACTAGAGCCAGCCAAAATATTTAAATATCTTGGGGTTTGGCTGGAAACTGATCTTTCATTTAAAGCTCATGTACATGCGCTTAACAACAAACTTAGCTTTCGGCTTAAAACATTATATCAATCGATAGACTGCTTTAACTATCAGGTTAGGAGAAGAATAGTCTCTCAGTTGTTGCTACCTATTCTGGACTATGCAGAGATTATATATGCTAACACTACTGCCACTTGTCTACACTCTCTTGATGTGATATACAACAGCCTGTGCCGATTCGTCCTTCGCTGCCCCTATAGGACACATCATTGTGTGGTGTATGAACAGCTGTCCTGGCTTGCACCCTCTGCCAGAAGAAAATTTCATTGGCTTCAGCTCATTTTTAAATGTATTTACTTTCAATATCCATATTATTTAACGCAATATTTAGTACCTTACAGTTCACAATATAGCCTTCGTCACAACGAACATATCTTCTTTACTGTCCCTAGAATTAATAGAGAAGTTGGGAAATATGCTTTCTGTGTTAGAGCTCCTCGTGACTGGAACTGCCTTCCTGCATCCATTCGCTCGTTTACTTCTTTTCCTCTGTTCCGAATTGCTTTGTTAACACATCTTCAGAATACTTGCCTATGTTTCTAGCTTTTCAGATTTAGCATTGATATGTGTCATGTTATATATGTGTGTAGGCTATATATGAATGTGCTTATGTACATAAATTTACATAGTAATGTTAATTTTGTCAGTTATATTTGGGATTATTGTGTTATATGTTATATGTTACATTAGTTGTTTCTCAAACATTTTACATGTGATGGGGATGGGGGTAGGGATAGTAAGAGCTTGTGTTTGTACGTGCGGGCATGCATGTTTTTTATTATTGTTATGATTTTTTATTTTTTATTTGATTGTATCTACTCTGTTGTTCTGCTATTCTGTTGTTTGGACGTGATCCTGAGGACCCCCATGAAAACGAGATGCTGCATCTCATGGGGTTGATCCTCTAATAAATAAATGTTCATAAATAAATAAATAAATGTATGGCAGAATTAGTCTAAAAAAAATAAAAACTGCACCGCCCAAATGGAAACATTTTGGATTTCAAGCCCATGAAAGAGGTGAGCTGAAAAAGACGAGGCAAAGAGGTTATTCATTTATTAGTCTCACTTCGCTGCGGAGGAGGGTCTGGCTAGTCCACACAGCATTCCGGGATGGGAGAAAAACGTGCTCTGGTTTATTGCCATTACTTTAAACCAATCACAATCATGACAGAGCCTGACAGGTGCTCTGCAAAATAACCTTGGGAAGGAACTTGTTTTGGTGGAACATGTGTAGGTTCAAAAGTTGTTTTAGTTGTGCACAGGGCCGCTTCTAGCCCCCCCCAATAGTCTTGCATTGCCAGATGTCCACAGCCCTGTGTCAGCGATACAGTAGCAATGTATGTTCATTTGAGTTTCTAGCTTCCATGTAAGTTAGATGGCACCAACATTTGGTCTAATCATAACTGGTCTGGCAACCCCCCAGTGTTTTGTTTCCAGATTTGTGTGCATGGTGACTTATGATGGGGGGGTCTGGGGGTCCACCCCCTGAAAAGTTTGAGCATTAAATACTTAATTTCCTGCATTCTGGTGAATTTTTATGCACTTATTTTTGTTTACCTTTTTCTGAAACAATTTATACTGGAAATATCTTTATCTAAAAAGGAAACATAGATTACAATCCAAATATAAAAACATAATGGAATATATTGCAGTAAGGCTCTCAGGCATTCTATATTGCTTTTAACTATTTATTCTCCTGTAGATCGACATTTTTTAAATATATCTGAGTCACAACACATGTATCCTAGGCATCATTTACTCTTCCCACTTTTGCTTCTTTTGTTGAGGAAGTAACCTCCTTAAATGTGCATATTAAAATTATTCACCTGAATGATACATGAATTCATTTTAATGAATATATAAACCCCTGGACTGTAATATTTCAGATGTGTTTGAGCAAGATTTCGGCTCATTTTCAAAACTTTGTGCACATTCAAAATACAGTATATCTCATCTGTGTTCTCTGAGGTTTGGAGGAGTCATAAAATACAGTGATAATACAATAAGCTATTACAAGAATAAAGTCACTATATTTCAGAAAATAATCCACCTGCACCATAGTCTGCTGTGCAGTATGTGATATCTCTGCTGAGACGGTAGATGTCAGACCATCCTCAATCACATCTTCTCCATCATCTTTCTCTATGAAGGATACATCTGATATTAACCTCTTATCCTAATTATAACCTAATATAATAAAACACACTAACATGTTAGTGTTACTTAACACCTTTCAGTCAAAATGGCTAAACATGGTTTGCTTTAATTTTGATATAAGCTCACCTTGTCTCAAATCCAAAGAGGAGGATGAGGTGTCTGTTGCTACTCCACTCCCTGGTGGGACAGTTTCTGAAACTGAGGGCCATGTGTTCCACAATGTTAACATCTGCTTCTACTGAATCTGACATAACTATAATGTTGACATGATATGTATCTACCGATGAGCTACTAAGCTACCTATGACACTGATTAGCCTATTACTGCTAATTATAGACATTATAGCCTATTCATTTAAAATTAAACATGTTTTAAATGAGGCTATTACAATGGTGTGTTGTATGCAAACAGCATTGTTAGTGTTTATGTATTTAGTCTTTACCTCAGATTACACGTATAACCAAATGATCAAGTGCATGTTCTGCTCTTTATAAGGGTTGTCTCAGTCCGTTTTTAGCACTAACAGTCACGGAGATATTCAAGCAGTTTAGCACCATGGATTTGGTTTTCTAGTTAGTGCTCACCTTTCTTTGAAAAGAAGTCAGTTACCAATTGTTTTACCCTCATTCTGTTTTCTCTCCTCCTCCTGTCTTTCCTTTCTTTTTGGTAGCCTGATTTGGCTTTCTTTGAGAAAGACATTTCTACAGCAGAAGTTTGCGCTCCACCAGATAGCAACTCAACTAACAAACAAAATGCGTGCAGATGGACTAAACCATTTGGCGCATTAGCAAGAGGGGGGGTGAGACCTTTTGTATACAAAATGTAGTGGGGGTCAATCAATCAAGTTATTCAGCCAATACACTAAATTTACATTTCATCTGATATGCATTATAAAATGTTATTAGGAAATAAAAATATCCAGGTAAAATCAAATATATTCCAGACTTTTCAAGGGCCCTCTCTCCCCTTGGGCCATGGTAATCAGTATTGGTTTTACCCCCGGTCCGATGCCCCCGGTGTCTGTGCCGCTGCTCGTCTCTATATGGCGAGTGGATTGTGTCATTCAAAGGATAACCAGGAGAAGGATAAGGAGCAGGTTACCCTCCCCGTCGTCGCCAAACTGTGTGGAATTTTGAATTGATTTAATAGGGATTGCAGACGAGAGACCAGCGGCGACTAGGCGGCGAGTGCATGTACAAAGGAAAGTAGTACTCTGCATAAAACAGGTGGACACCAAATAGTATACGGTATATAATAGGGCTTCACGATTAATCTAATTGCGATGTCACTCTGTGCAATTACAAAAAAATGTGTGACTTAAGTTAGGAAAAGGTGTGCACTGCAGTCTCCACGTTGGGTTGTAACACGAGCAGCAAATGCGCTACCAGCTGTTTACACAAAATAGGCAGTAAAAGAAAATCAAAGAATGAAAACTTCCAGCCGAGCATTTTTTTAATTATGAAAGATATAATGGAAAGTTGCCCACACAGCGCCAAATGTTAGACAGTGTATTGACTGCACGGCAGTGACAGGATCAAAGAAAACAAACGCACAGATAATTTTTCTTCATGTATGCTCATTTATCTTTGTTTCAAAGTCAGCCAGTCACAGGTACTCTGGGGCACAAGGATCTGTCCTACACTATATACTCCATACAGACAGAAACAGAAACAAAAGAACAGGGATTTCTCTATTTTCTAAGTTTGAGTGGATGGAATAACCAATATTTTGTGTTGCTTGTACGGAAGTGAACTTTGAATGTCTGTCACTTCCACTAATGTCATCTTCTCTCTGTACCCTAGTGACTCCCCTCATCCGCTCCATCTACATCTTCCTGTAAGGGAGATCACACATTCTCAAACAGTGCTGATCCAGTTCAACTTTTCCCGGGGAGGCTGCGGGGTCATCCATTGTTTTGAAAGGTGTCACTTGACTGTCAGCTCTCCATCGCAGCCCTGCGTGGCAGTCAAGAAAAGAACCTCCTGAACCATTCCTGCTTAACTCACCTCCACTGGACCTTGCACATTTTTTTCCATCTCAACATCAAACATATTGAACGATACTCTAAAATGTACAGTGGGGGAAATAAGTATTTGACCCCTTGCTGATTTTGCAGGTTTGCCCACTTACAAAGAATGCAAAAATCTACAATTTTAATCATATGTACATTCTAACAGTGAAAGACAGAATCCCAAAGAAAATTCCAGAAAATCACATCATATGAATTTATTAAAATTGATAACCATCTGATGAGGAAAAACAAGTATTTGACCCCCTGGACAAACAGCATGTTAATATTTTGTAGAAAAGCCATTATTGGCCAGCACAGATGTCAAACGGTTTTTATAGTTGGTGACAAGGTTTGTGCACATTTCGGCAGGGATGTTGGCCCACTCCTCCCTGCAGACAGCCTCCAAATCATTCAGGTTCCGAGGTTGTCGCCTGGCAACTCGAATTTTAAGCTCCCTCCAAAGATTTTCAATCGGATTCAGGTCTGGAGACTGGCTAGGTCCCCTTGGCTGAAAAGCACCCCAAAGCATGATGTTGCCACCACCATGCTTGACGGTGGGGATGGTGTTCTTTGGGTTGTACTCTGTTCTTTGCCCTCCAAACACGACGAGTTGAGTTGAGGCCAAAAAGTTCTATTTTGATCTCATCTGACCACATCACCTTCTTCCAGGCCTCTTCTGAGTCATCCAGGTGGTGAATGGCGAACTTCATGCGGGCCTGTACATGTTTCTTCTTGAGCAGGGGGACCTTCGCGTGCGCTGCAGGATTTCAATCCATGACGGGCGTAGTGTGTTACCAACCGTTTCTTTTGTAACTGTGGTCCCAGCTGCCTTCAGTTGATTCATCAGTTCCCCCCTTGTGGTTTTGGGATGATTCCTCACCGTTCACATGATCAGGGACACCCCACGAGGCAAGATCTTGTGTGGAGGCCCAGACCGAGGGAGGTTGGCGGTGGTGTGGTGCTTCTTCCATTTCCTGATAACTGCACCGACAGTTGATCTTTTCTCTCCAAGTTGCTTTCCGATTCTCTTGTAGCCCATCCCAGCCTTGTGCAGATCAACAATCTTGTTCCTGATGTCCGTAGAAAGCTCTTTGGTCTTGCCCATGGTGGTGATGTTGGATGCTGGTTGTTTGGGTGTTGACAGGTGTCTTTTATACAGGTAACGAGGTGAGGCAGGTGTATTTGATGTAGATAATTGGTTCGGATTGGGGCTGTGTCTTAAAGAAAGTCTAACTGGCTTGTAGGAGCCAGAATACTTGCTGTTTGTCATTTGTTAGAATGATTTGGAGGCTGTCTGCAGGGAGGAGTGGGCCAACAGCCCTGCCGAAATGTGCACAAACCTTGTCACCAACTATAAAAACCGTTTGACATCTGTGCTGGCCAATAATGGCTTTTCTACAAAATATTAACATGCTGTTTGTCCAGGGGGTCAAATACTTGTTTTTCCTCATCAGATGGTTATCAATTTTAATAAATTCATATGATGTGATTTTCTGGAATTTTCTTTGGGATTCTGTCTTTCCCTGTTAGAATGTACATATGATTACAATTGTAGATTTTTGCATTCTTTGTAAGTGGGCAAACCTGCAAAATCAGCAAGGGGTCAAATACTTATTTCCCCCACTGTATATAGAAATTGCTTACTTACTTTTCCTGGCACATTTAACATTAACTTGTACGTAATACATCCTCATACACTGGAGTATCTCATGAGTACAGATGCCCATCAATACGCTGTTGCAGGAGAGGTAAATGACACCAAGATATGGCAGTTGAAGAAAAACAAATGTAGAGTATGTGATAACAGGACATGCAAGTCATCAATTATCAACAGTGTTATTTTTGTGGTGGATAAGTATAGATTGATCACACAAGTAAGGTTAACTAGCAAGTTGTTCGTTAAGGGCTGACGGCTGGTTAACATTATGGACAAAACCTATTTGTTTCTCGTATTCTCTTGTGTGTATCACGTATCCGTCTACTCTAGCTGTTGTGGTTGATATGACGTAGGTCCCCTAGCTTTGACCAGACACAAAAATGGTTACAGCAAAGCAATGTGATGTCACGTGGTCCTTATACCAGAAACTATGCACAAAGGACTACTTGCACCCTAGTGCTGCTGAATTTTTGATGTTATTTAATAAAAGTCATGTTTTATATCTGTCATGCTTTTGTGTTTGTCAGTAAATTTTTTCAGCTTTACATTTTTAGTAATGCATGGAATAAAAATAAATTAAAATGCTTATAATGATTTATCATTACAACTTAATGTCCAATTGACTCAAGATCATAAACCATAGTATTTGAATGTGTTGAGGGATCTGACACCTGCTGTTCCTCTGTCAAGGTCAGTCTCCTGAAAGGTCAAATGAAGTATGATACGTATGTTTAATTTAGTTGCTTTATATAGAGCGCTGGTGGGTGTTTTTTGCATAAAGATATGAAAGTAGAGGAAATAATTAGTATATCTAGCCATTTTCAGGTCAATTGCTCTTACTGGAATTAAAATAAATGGTGATACAAGTCAGTGCTTGTGCTGCCATTATAATTTTAATTTAGTTTTTATTGAGATATAACTAATTCTTATTTAACTGACTGTATGCAAGACAGCTGTGGCTGTCTTAAATTGTCCCAAACTAGCTTTTTTTCTAGTAATTAAATAAGATTTATATTAATATTTAGGTTTGATTGTTGCATGCCCTTTACAGAAACTATTAATCCTTTTTGTCAAGATTTTCAGAGTTGTCAGATTTTCTGGTAAGCTACTCTTTGGTTCCTAGTAGTTGAATTAAGAGTACAGTATTTTTGAAAATCTGCTTACTCTTCATGTTAAATATCACCATATCTGAAACCCTTTTAACAATAGACCCAGATATAATGTACAATAAAAGGCAGACGTGATGCCATTAGGTTGTTAGTGTGACAGCGTTTAGTCAGTTTTTAGTGTGACAGCGCTTATTAAATTTAAGCAGGTAATAATGAAAATAGCTCCACTTTTTATTACATTTTTGGGAGGATGATTTGGATTGACTAATTAAATAAAGTATGAGCACCCAGTGCCTACTGATGTCTGGCAATACAAAAGTGACATACTACAAAGTTGTGCATTTTTTTTGGGCTACTTAAACAAGCTGCAAAGGAGATCCGTGCTTGATTAGTGTTGCCTGACCTCCTTCTTTACTGATTGGGTGATTAGAGTTCAAATCTATTGGCTGTGAAAGCCACAGGGCGGAGTTGATTTTCGAAACGCCCCCAGGTGTCTAATAAGAATCTGGTGGCGTTTATTAAACGCCTGGTGACGTCACACGCGTGGTGGCGTTTATTAACCGCCAGGTGGCGTTTATTAGACGTGTAGTGGCGTTTATTAACCGCCAGGTGGCAAACTGTGTCATTCGGATATACACCGTGGTCAGAAAGACACACACACACACACACACATCCACAAACGCACACACACACCCACACACACACACACACACACACACACACACACACACACACACACACACACACACACACACACACAAATTTGGAGCGCAGTTCGTCAATTAAATGTTAGGCCGTCTCGTTTAAAATCCGGAGTCTAGGGTATGATGAATATGGTAATAAAAGGCTATTACACGATAATAGTCTGGGGAAAATGCTAGATTATTCTTTATAACATTTGCAGTACAGAAATCAGGTGTTGTTTTGTCTAATCTTCATTCAGTGAATGCATACAATATTTAGTTTGTTAGTATGCAACATCTACAATATTGAATTAGTCATTGCTTAGCAACCTACAAAAACGAAAGGAAATTGCTAAGTTCTCCAATGATAATTAATATTTTTTTTATAATCTAAGCATAAAATTGCGTTTATCGGCATTTATCCCCAAAACATGACCATACCAGACCATCTAACTCTGGCCGCCATCTTTGAATGTTCGGTTGTGCGGTTAAATAACGATAATGAATGTTATTTAGCAATGATGTGTTAAATAACATAAATGAGGTGTTATTTAACATATATTCCCTAAAAATTTACAGTAAGGCGCAGTTATTAAAAATAACAGGTAAATCATGTTGAAATTTGGGTGTAAATTAACGGAAACATTTAACAGTGTACATGTTAACTCCATAAAATGTTAATATTAATTTTACAGTCAATGGTTAACTCAAAGATTTATAGAAAAAATATGAATGTTGGAGGCCATTAATCGGCACACAAAGTCCTAGAAATCCATTCTGCTGTTAGCATCATATAGCCATGGCAAAAAGAAAACAAAGCAGTTTAATTAATTTTGGTTTTACTAATAAATTGTGTAGCGATGACGTTAATAGCACGACTGATTCACCTGAAGAAGAAATAATGGCTGAAGATGGTGGTGGTAACAGCTCGTCAGAGGTTGGTCACCATCCTAACCCCTCTCGCTCCTCTCTCCCGTTAAATTGGAACAGCCAGCAGTGGAGAGAATGGAAGAGCCCATATACATGGCTGTTTGTTAACCCTTGTGTCGTCTTTAACCCTTGAGAGAGATCATCTATTGATTGATGGAATAGCTGACAGTATAACGCCTTTGCATCTTGAGCAAAGTCACACTTGGGCATTGGCTGCATCTTTTGTTTTCAGGCTATAGGCAATTCCAGGTGCAACTCCCAAGACACTTTTGTTTGCAGAGTAAAGTTGAAGCTCAAACGGAACATGTTAGAGACCGTTTCCCCTGCAGGGAGATCACAAACGAAAACCTAAGTGTTGCTCCTCCTAAAGGCCTCAGGCAATACTGTAACTACAGTCTGCAAATACTGTGGACACACAGCACTCTGTTCAAACGCTAACACGCTGCTGGCAAAACGGTTAAGGATAGAAGCTTGGGGTGCGTCACTTAGGCCTAATTGAACGGAGGAATTCTGGTATTCTTCGGTAGCCTGAGTAACTTTAACCGTTGTTCATGTGAAATCTCAAAGACTGACAGAGACAGTCTGATTGACTGTTTGACATATCAATTCCTGTCGATAAAGTATAATAGGGTAAATCTTGTATAGTGCATACACTTGTAGCTGTTATGTATCTTTGTAAGTCATTGTAAATCGCAAGCGCACGAAAAGTGGGCTCCCCCAAAGGCCACGGTCTAGTTCGAACACTGCCTGGTATTGCAAGATGATCATACATGTCTCTAATCAGGCCTTGTGCTGCATTAACACACCTGATTCTGATTAAAAATAGGTCCATTTGCAGTTTTGGAAAGTTATGTTATTGAGACAACTCAATAGTTAGAGGCAGCATGACCTGGGCAATAGCTCACTGAGATCAGTTTTTGCCTTTGGATGCAAAGTTTGTGGGATCAAAGCTCAATGGTCACAATGTCACATCTTATACAAAATCAGCCATTGTGCTTTGGACATCTTACCTACTAGTAAAGTGCTCGGCCCCAACCATCTCTGTGGAGCAGCTAAAGTTGCTTTTGAATTTGAATGCACTTATTGTCGCTTTGGACAAAGTGTCTGCCAAATAAATGTAATGTGATGTACAGTCTAATACAGCTGGCTGCCTGTTCACATACAGCTCTTGGTGACTTTAGTTTATATTGGACCTAATGGCTTGAATACAAAGGGTAGTCTACATGTTAGATGACATTTTAGGAATTCTAATGTAGCTCAGCGTAAATTCAGTCAGGAAGACTCCTATTACGTTGTCTCTCTTTAACTGATCAGCTGGGCAGTGGGTGTTTCGGTTCTGTATACCAATTAGAATCAGGCACTTATGTTCTAACCAATCACAGCAGTCTACCTTGTTTTAAATCTGTTCTCTCTCTCCTGCTTCTGTCAGTTGTGTTTTCAGACGAGTGCGACCCGCCTCCTCCCCTTCCACCTCCGGGCCTTTTCGTGGGTGTCTCTGTCTTCTCCCGGCTGGCGGCTCGTGTTCCGTCTTTGGCTTCTTCTCACCACCACCAGTGTCTAGTTTCCATTGGGGGATGTGTTTGGTTTTCCTACACATTAGATTTGTATAGATACCCCTTAACAATGGAGACTAATCTCCAAATAATTGGTTGTACCTACGTGGTTATATCTTAGTAATAAATGCTTGCATATCTGCAACGGAGTCTCTCCTGATTGAAATGGAGGTAAACTATCCTGCCTTCCGTTGTGTGCGTTTTCCCGGTTTTCCCTCAGAAATTCAGGGCATACAGCAAGTAGGAGTCTTGATGCATGCTTTGCTTGGTATGTCAATATGTACAAACAGAATATGTGTATGGTATGGTATGCAACACTGCTTTTGTTTGGGCCAGAAAACGTACATTTGTTTTTACATGAATATATACAGTATATGCATGGAGAGCAGTCACTATGACGTTACTTTTTCCTTATTGCTGTCTATTACAGCACATATTTATAATTTTTTTTTGCTGATGACACTGTGGCTAAGAAACTCAATGCCATAATTTGTCTGTTTGGATTTGTTGGCAAGCTGCACGTTCTGCCATTACACCAGGTATTACACATATCCCTCATCCCTTAAAAGCTATGCTACATGTCTGAGCCACTGCACAGCTGTCACGCTGGTCTGTGTTCGTCAGCAGGGATTGGTGGTACATCTCTATACAGACACTACTCTGCCTTGTGGCATCAGTCTGATCCAGCAGGACTGTGGTAGTGCCAAAGAGGTGATGTTGTGGTGTCTCAGTCACAGAAAAACCTGTTATGTGTCATGACACGTGTCTTTGTCAATGGTTAAGTGTTATGTCTGTATTTGATAAGGAATACTCCCAACAATAAAAGCACACTGGTTTCACTATTACTTTGTAGTTGAAAAAGAGTTTTTGTTATACAAACTATCCCAATAAATAACACTTTGAGTCCCTTTCACTGTGTCTAAAAGCATATTTAATTGCAAGTCAAAATTAGCTAAATAAGCCAACATAGTATCCAAGAGTTTAAACAAAGGTAGTAATAATAATATGAAAATAGAGCCAAGCGTATAAATAAATGTGAATTTCTTTGTGGATAAACACTTATTTTACCTCAACACTTTTTTACTCTGTGTTCATTTTTTCTTTAGTTGTTGGTGGTATTTCAAGAAATCCCCTGAAATACCACCAACAGTATTTCCTCCAGATAAATCACTCAATGCCATTTTGATCATTTTCAACATACCACCTGTACCTGTATGTAGCTTTTCCACATCCAGTTCTGTACTGTTTAACTCTGCCACTATTAAAATGACAATACCATTATCATATGTGCCCAGCAGGTGGCGACAATGGCTGTGTTCTTTATGTTTAGGATAATAGTCTTAATCAAGCTAAATAATGCAACTTTCTCCACCATTTTATACTTGGCATGGTCTATAAAACCCTGAGACGAATTTAAAAAGATAAATAATAAATAAAACAATCTTTTATAAATCTTTATAAAAAGTGCAGTCTTTCTGACTACCCAGACTGATGTCAGGTATATTTGGCCACACTGTCAAAACTGAGCTTTTATAAAGTCAGCTGTTTCATTATGATTTTTTTTCACTCCAATGTTTTATATGTTTTACTGAAATCCTTTTGTCCGAACCAAGTTTCCCTTACAGGAAATAAAGTAAGAAGTGAATTTACCCAGACTACTATTGCCTCCCCTTTGTTGTACAAACAAGACATGCTTAGAATAAAGTTAAATTCAAATATGAGCTTGTAACAGAGGATGGCGCAAGTTTAAGGTTTTATCTGTGTAACAAAGTCAATCTGGCAGATGCCTGTATGCTGACATGTTTAGGACTGTAACTAATGTACCCAGGCTATCTTTCCATTATGAGTTAAAACACCTATGGTTTATGGATAAGGAGCTTAGCAATAGAAATCCAGCCCAAGCTTATGCTTCTCGTCCAAGTAGTTGCTTTTGGTTATCTGAGTCAGATTTAATTATGGACCTTCTCTGGAGCCCAGGGCTTTGATGAGAGGTGAAGAAGAGAGGCCGGAGCTGTGTGGTTAATGCTGATGGGATAGTGGTCATGGTGTCATCTGAATCCTAAGAAAGCCAGCCAGGAGAGGCACTGCCAGAAACGGCCCGACTGTGGAGGTCCGCAGTGAGCCCTGAGTCCAAAAGAGTCTCCCTCATCTGCTGGTTCTCCCTGGTTGCTGCCTGCCACACCACCTCCAACTCTTCCTCTACTTCCCTGGAGGAGCAAAGAGAGGAGAGAAGACAAGGACGTCAGTCAGTCAAGTGCAAGCTGATAGGGTGACATAAAGGAAATTTAAAAACAAAATGAAATTTCATTTAACAAAACAAGAAAGAGAGAAAATAATACAAATAACGTGTAGGCTGACAAACTTTACTGAACCTAAATGATGAGCAAAGAAATGAAATGCAGAAGAATGAAAGAACAAAGAAGGTGAACAGGCTGGGGTAGTGTGTGTGTGTGTGTGTGTGTGTGTGTGTGTGTGTGTGTGTGTGTGTGTGTGTGTGTGTGTGTGTGTGTGTGTGTGTGTGTAGTAGTGAGGAAAGGTGCTTTTATGATGAATAACAGATGACATGCAGCATTGCTGTGGTCAGGAAGCTCATTCACACATCACTGTGGCTGCAGTAAGTGATCAGGCTGACCACAAGAGGACTGAAAGGTGGCTCTCTACTTTCTTATACAATGGAAATCATCTGTAGCCACTAATAGCTGATTCATTTTCAGTGTATCATGTCTTTTAAACCAGTGTCAGGGTATCTGCTGATTTCCACTGTGCAACTGCTACCACCATCGTGTCTACAGCAGACAAGGGTGACACCCTGGGGACACACTCACTGCAGTGGCTCACACAGCTCCATTTCAAACTTGTATCTGCATTGTGCAGAATAAAATTACCTCAGGAATGCCTAGTTCTCCTCAATCCTCCTTTTTCAAAAACACTGGGCTGCTGGGAATACGATTGCATGTCATCTCCTTTCCCAATTATCTCTAAAGTAGTGCCTGAAGCATTGTATTTTGTAAATGCAGGATAGAAGGGCCCAAAGCAAAATCATGGCTGTAGTTGGTTTGTTACATTTCACAGTGGTGGGACTACAAAATGAAGGGTTTGGGCATGAGTATAATGGAGGATGTGGGAATGTGCAGTAAGACTGAGTGAGATTGTGTTGTAAAATTGTATCATTGCCTTAAACTACTCTCCAAAATGTCAGCCAAAAAAGATTACCATTAGCTTTAGACCTAATGAACTGACAGTGTGGTTACACTTTTGTTTTTCTTTTTTTCTCCCTAATGCAAAGAAATGCTTTAAGGTTAAAACCTCATGATGCCACAGATCTTATTGTACATTTATTCTGTGATGAGTCAGTTGTTTGAAAAAATAAAAAGTTTAGAAATTGCAACTGGGTGATATGGCCCTAACATAATATTAAAATGTTTTAGGGTATATCTGTGATAATTATATTTTTTATGATATTGCAAAATACTGAACACTAGGGGTGCACGATTGCTCTGACCACACATATTTTCGAACTCTGCCTTCATTTCATTTTAAAGATGGTAATGAAGATCAGAAGACTGGGACCCGAGTGACATTTCTGAAGATGTACAGTAACAGATATTTACGACAGCGACGTTGGTTTTGTTTTCACCATGAGAGTCTGTGTGTGTCATCGTGGCAAAATGTGGTCCTGGAGACATCTACTGTAACGGGAACTACCACAAAGGCGGTTTGAGTACTTTGCCAAGTGTTTATCATATGTCTGTCTGCGGCCAGATTTTGTCACTGTAATTGTGACGAAGGACGACCTCTTCAGTGTTGCAACCGTGCAAATACAGTCACAAAACTTTACAGGTGTGTAGTTGACATCAAAATGAAGGCAGAGTAGGAAAATGCTTGTGGTCCAAGCAAAGGGGTAGGGGGGTAGGAAGTATGGAAGGGGCCCGCCACTCAACATATGAGTTAATTAACTTTATCTGATAATCTGGGGTTTTCACTATGACATTCAAATCACTTTGATTGACAGTGTTCAAACCTGGTAAAACAAACCACTTTAGGATTGAATTAAACCTCATACATCGCCCTCGCCCCCCCTCTCTCGCTCTTGCATACTTTTTCATCAAATGACCTCACCAGGCACAATGCAGGAAAAAAGTGGAGTGTTTCTAAATAAAGCAGCAATCACTGGGCTCTGCCAGGGTGTTACACTGCATTCAGATCATATGGGAATAACTGTCAGAGTGGTAAGATTGCTGAAGGCTCTGACTTGGAATTGTGTACACATATTCAAACTCAACTGATGCCATTAAACTGTTGTTTGTTTTTTTAGTTTTCTTCCAGAACAGCTTTTTAATACTCAGGGGCTGAGGCTATTTCAGCATAATCAGCACAATGAGAGATGTGATGACATTTAATTCTGATCACACTTTGATTATAAAATGAGCATATCTCAAAACGGCAATCTAAAAACCAATGGGTGTCGCCATAGACTAAAAGTAATGGACCTCCGTCCATTATTTTTAGTCTATGGCGACACCATTTGATACAACAGTAATGATGGAAAATTATGTCAATGTCCAGTAATGTTGTTTATTCTACATACCATCAATTGAACTCATTTCCAATAAAAGTCTGACTACTGTTAGTTGACTTTCACCCATTCCCAGTCAATTCTGTTACGCAAATACCTGTTGTGACTGAAGTTCCAAACTTAGAAGGGCTGTGCAATTAATCAATTTTTGCTTTGCGAAACTCTTTTCATTAAAAAAAGGTTTGGACAATATGTCCAGGCCAAGGACAGCAGAGTAGCACTGAAACCACACACTGTTGTCATTCACATCATTTAAAATATATATTTTGTCATTATTACTTATCCTTATTACTTTTTTTTCTCACAGATGTCCAACACGCATGAGCATTCTCATACAAACTTGCATATATATGACATATTTCCATGTAAAAGTTTAAGTTCCTCTCTGCTTTTACAGTTTATGATCCATTTAAATGCCATACCATTATTGCTGGCTATGTGCTCATTATATTTATGCTTGTTGGTTTCATAAATTAACTAACAACCTACTATGTCACACACAGAGATAAAAGATAGAGGGATAGTTATAATGGAAAAGAATAACAGCTCCAAGGAGACAGCACATAATTACCTGTGTGCTGTTAATGCTATAATGGCTGATGGATTAAAGCTCTTACATCATATGCTGTTCATACGTCAGCATCTGAAGCAATCAGCTGCCCTGTCTGTACTCAGTAAAACACTTATTACAGTGGAGGGAACAGCAGCATAACAGACAATACAAATGTTAGACATGTGTATTTAAAATGAAGTGACAGGCTAAAGACCCTTGTCTTCCAAGGAAACTACACACTAATCTGTGTATAGTGTGCTGGTTTGAAGAAGATGACACACTGTACCTCTACATTCTGGCTCAATGCTAGAAGAGGGCAAGTTGTGTTGATACATGTGTTAATAATGAATAATGATGACTCAGTTTAGCTAGATTCAACACATACACAGTAAACCACCACTGATGATGTATCAATGAGGATTGGGGATGCACTTTTGTATCTGTTGCTTTGCTGTCTTACCCAGGGCCAGGAGTACAAAAAACGGTTGAAACCATAGCGTTCAGTTTGAAATCTGAGGTTTTGGCTCACAGGGAATTCTTTTAAATACATTTCTCTCAATATTTTGAAGCTTTGGCCACGTTTAATATGAACATCTGTCATTGATTATACAGGACTGGTTGTTGACAGGGTTTGAAACACAGTGGTGAGATCATAAGCATATCTTGAGAGCACTGACTTGACTATGTGGGGAAAAAAGGAGAAGAATGCTCTGTGTTTCTTTGAGTGATGGACTAAAAATAATTTTCTTCCTTGAGTTAAGACCCTCACAAACTCCACCCTCTGACTAATTACCTCCAACCCAAACAGCATGCACACATGCGTTACCCATGGCAACCACACTTTTCATTGCTTCCTAAGAAGCTACTCAGACAGAATACGAAGATACATCTTGCAGCTATAAGACATGGAAAATTCAACAGGAGCGTGTGTCTGTGTGTCTTGGTGGGATAGCTGTGGTGACCCCGAGGCCACACAGCTAGAGTCTGACCACTAGCAAAAGGCTCAGCAGCAGCTCCACTACCTCAGTACATCTCCATTACAATTATAGCTTCAGTAAGCTACAGCCATCTCATGATCTGGTCTATCGCTCTGCAACAGAACAACATTACCAGACACTTACATTATTCAATGTTATTCTGAGCAGTGGGGTTAATCAATCTAGCTGGGAGACAGCCACAGGGACCAACAGAGGGATGAGCATTAGACAATCAGTCCTTAGTTATCACTTCAACAAAGTCTTTGGCCTTTTGTTCCATAACTGAAGTGTGTCATTTCACAAATACAAATGGATAATTTAATAGTCCTAGATCCAGACAGATACTGCTATAGCTGTGTAATAGTGTGTAAAATTTACTTTATTATACTATTATTTGGTATACTATTACTAGGTGTTCTGTCCTGGATTTATTCCCCAGAGTGTTACAAATTAACCTTTTCGTCCACCAGCCAAATGGCTAGCGAATGTTAAAATTTGACCAGCCACTCAATAGATTGCCATTGTTTTTTTGGCTGGTGAGTGTAGCAAATCTACCAGCTAATTGCATATTTTACAAGCATTTGCCTGGTGGATGGTGCTATTTTGAGCCCTGATTCCCCATATAATATGTTCAACTGTGGCTTCTTTTTTATGGAACAAAAACATTTTGTTATTGAATTGCAAGGCAACTTATATTGTAAGACTATGATAAGCAATTAACTGTGACTGTGGTTTATTTCAGTAGAATAGAGAAAGGGTATCTTGGTGCTAGCTCTATTAACAGATTATGGATTATCTATGTGAGCAGAGTGCTGCTATTAACAAAGTACTCCTACTGTGCGCCGATGCCAGACTTCACTCTCTACTTGCTTTAAAGCACGAAACAAACCTTAGAGAGAAACGCTGGAGAGCAATGGGTACAAAAAAACAGTACGGTAGCTACTTGTGTAAAGGTCGCCATATAATTACATCGCCATATAAAAAAAAAAGAAGCATGGAGTTGACAGTGATGGGTCACTGTCAACTCCATGCTTCTTTTTTTCTTGAAACTACTGAGTCATTACAAGGAAGTACAAGTTATAAAAGACTTGGTCACAACATGACCCTCACAAAGAAATACAGGACATGTGCCTTTCTTCGAACCTCTAATGACAGCTACCAAAGAACAAGTAACAAAAGAGGAACAGACAATCACCCCTCTCTGCTGGATGCAACCACCCCTGAAGCTGATGGAAAACCAAGGGATAATTAAATACTACTAAAATGTGTTTATCTGCATTCATGTGCTTTAGCATAAATTATGCATGAGGTTCCAAGTGTTTACGCCATTAATATAAAATAAGGTCAGCTATTTGCACTTGTTTGTTTTCCAGTGTGTGAAATCAGGAGAGATTAAGACTGCAGCGACCACAAAGCTCCAACCTGCTTGTAAGGAGCAAGAATTTAGATCAGAATAAGCACAAAATCAATGTTTCAGCAAGCTGAAACCATTTCTAAATAAACACAAGTTTACCTGCATTTAATAGTCCAGGGCTGTTCCCTCAGACTTTCTTAATACTCTATACATACTATTTTCAATGAATTATCAATGGAATCTACAAATATTTTTACACAAAAAATTATTACATTATATTCTTAACTCACTTTAAAATAATGTTCAAACAATTCTCAGTACCTTCTTTATCCATTCCATGAATTTCAACCATTTATAATGCATCCTCCACAAAATACTGAACTCATTCAATCCCATGACAAATTCTACATGTAGTACAAATTAATTATAAAATCAGGTAAATAAAATAAAATGAAAGCAGAACTATTTGTCGAAATGGGAATATACTAGATACTTTAGCTACCTTTAATAATATCACTTTTATGTGGCAGATCTTTTTATGTTTTTGTGGCTGGGCATGGGGAAGACAGGACTGCTTTTAGAAAGGAAAAAGGGACTGAAAAAGAAGACTCAGTCCCCTCCTGAGCTCCTGGAAGTCTCAGGCAGTGCTACTTCTCTAGAGGCTACGCAGAACTCAGCAGGAAGGCGGCAATCACAACCTATCAGCAAGTCTGCTGCTATAGCACAGGCAGAACACAAAGCAGTGGATCAGAGACAGAAGAGAATGAGGCAGAGATAGATTTTTCTTCAGTGTGGAGGTGAGAAGTTTGACTTCAGCAGATTGGATCGCTACTTAGCTGAACTCCTAATGCTCTAGCTGAGAACAGTGTTGTGTTTTTTCAGAAACACAAGTAGGACAGGAACTCACCACCAGCTACAGTGATAGTTTCCCATGTTGGCTGTGGCTCGTAACCTAGTCAGTCAGGGCTTCACCCACATGCGTCCCAATGACTTACAGCGTCCAGGCCAGGGTAGTGTGCATGTTTGGTAAATCTGGTGGTGAATGCAGTTTCACAAAGCCAGCAGTACAGCAGTTTGTGGTGTCTTAAAGCCAGTGCAAGGGGTGTGACGGTGTCCGATGCCCTCGGGGCAGAGCAGGACAGGATCTTCGAAGAATCTGATTAGCTAGCTTTCATTTGATAGCAGCAGGCAGCAGGCCCAGAGACCGAGCTAAAAACAGACATACCAACGGGGGAATAAAGGGAATATGGTAGACTGTTTCAGTTGCTACGAAGTACCAGTCAAGTTTTTCGAGGCTAGCACACTGTAGTAGTAAGAATATCATGAAATAAACTTTTCCTGAAAAGCAGTCCCAACTCAAATGATTGGCTACATGAAATTCTTATTGTTTCCCATAACCATGGGCCTTGCTCTGTAATTTTAAGTATTTTGGTGAATACAGTACTTCCCTCACCAGAACAATTCAATTAGCTTAAATGTATAATATGCAGTATTATCCTAAAAACAATGTATATAGACTAATACAAAAATAATCCCTTTTAATCATCACTTATGACCCACTAAAAGTGTGTGGTGGTGTCTGTGTGCAGGACGTTTATGGGCGTCTGCAAAGAGCCTTTGGGCCCAACGTGGGTGTGTGGAAGCCCCAGCAAATAACAGCGTGCAGGGTGTGCAGGGGTTGTCATTCCCAACCGCAACTTTGCCCCTCAGCATCTCATAACGACGCACAAGTTAAACTGACGCACAGATACAAACAGGATGAACCTCTGCATTCACACAAAATCCAGCAATGCGGCACCTTCCCGCAGATATGTGCGTGTTTATTTGTGATTTAGAATGTTATCACCGTTAATAACGTTTTATTCCTCTGATTCGCTGCTTTGTTGAGCGCTTAAGTATTTCAAAACAATTAAGAATATATATGTATATATGTAAAAGAAAACACACAGTATACACATACATAAATACATTACAAAAACACTTATTTTTGCATTTACCCAAACCAATTATTGCCCACCACCCTATGTTGTTTGTCCTAACGGTAGGCCTTTCTATGTCATTCTAAAACAAAATGTTTCAGGCACTACATATGCAAATCCTGTTAAAATAAGTTTTTCCACCCTCAACAATCAGGCATCTGTAAATGAGAATACACAGTGGAGATTGGAGGATTGGATTGGACGGTCCTGAGGGGGTTAACTGATTTAGTGTGGAGAGAGAAATTGAGAATTGAGCTGTGTGAGCTGCTGTGTTCAGTGGTTTACACAGATGTCAGCATCTACGTATCTCCTTAACCTGGCGCTGAGAGTGCACTGTACAGATATAAACTATGCACAAAAAGGAAATTTGTGTTTGGTAGATTATTTCTTTGTTTAACAATGCTTCTTGGCAATACATCTTATACCATTGGAAAGCCTGTTTATTTCCATTTTAAATGGTCCTACATTTGTAAGGAACATGCATTTGTGGGATGAGCAGCAGAGCTGAGTATGTGGGTTGCGCCCATGAAAAATTTGCCAAATCTTTTCTGACAATGCCAAACAGCTTTTCTTTGTTGACTCTTGTTTGGTGGTGCTTGGTAGATTGGCTTATTGAAGTCTGAAGTAACAAGATATATTGGCCATTTCACGATTTATTCATTTAACAAACAGGAGCGTCAGTAGTGTGTGGAAGAACCATACACAGCCACAACAGCCTGGCACCTCCTCCTCATGCTGGTCACCAGCCTGGTCACACACTGCTGTGGGATGGCATCCCATTCTTCAAGCAGCATTTGTGTTGTTGCTGCGTTACCAGGTTGTTTTGTTGTGGTGTCTTGTGTACTCTCACTTGCTGAATTGTTGTCCTGTTGTGGGTTTCACTTTGTTGTGTAAAGCAAAAAATTTACTTTATGTTAGGCTTATTCAGATAATGATATTTGAGGTTTAAAAAAATCCAATAAAGATAAATCTGTCAATATCCTTAATTGAACTAAACACATGACATAAACAGTTTTGATAAAGATACTGCAACACAGCTTCAACCGTATTCAATATGTCTTCTCCAACCTTCACCTTCTCCTAATACTAATATAACAAAATGTCCTTTATAGTTTGTTATTGAAGACCATGATAAGTTAAATCAGACGACAATTGGCCATGACTTTGTGGGGTAAACAATGTAAGAAAAAAAAAAGACACACGATTTACAAAAAGGCTAAAAGCGGTCTGTTTGTGTAGACATCTCTATCTGTTTATTGTCAGTAGTTGTTTTGTTGATGTGCTCGGCTCTGCCTTTATACACACTTTACTGCTGCTTCTCGCTGTCTCAGCCCTCCCTCTCATTATACACACCATCTCCCCTCTCTCTCCTCCTCTTTTCATTCACACATTTTCTGCCTATCCTCCACCCTTTTTCTGTCTGCCTGCCTCCTACCATTTCTTCTCCTCTCTCTCTCTTTCTCTCTCTCCCTTTCTCTCTCCCTCTCACTCTCTCACTCTCTCCCCTCCTACCGTTTGGACTGCAGCAGTCTCTCCTCAGCCTCCTGTCTTTCTCTTAGCAGCCTCTGCAGGTGGAGAATCTCCCTCTGGTAAGAAGCTGTCCTCCCCTCCGCTGCCTCCTCCAACACTGCCAGTCTGGTTGATGCCTGCTTTCGGTACATCTGCACATACACATACACACAGGGGAATGAGATGTGGACTGTTGCTATGAAGGAGGCAGATTTACATGAAGGACAGCGCAGCAGAGACAACTGGAGTGGAGGAGGGGGAGTCACACACATTGGGACGAGGTGAGAACCAACACACACACACACACACACACACACACACACACACACACACACACACACACACACACACACACACACACACACACACACACACACACCTGCAGATCTTCTATGGAGAGGATGGTGTGGGTACATCTGGTGTTTATTAGTTTGTATGTGTGTGTCCAGTAAATAATAGTTCTGTGTTAGACATATATTTAAGTTGTTGTATCAGCAGATCAGGAGCTGTTCAGAACTACTGCAGATGGTGCAGAGTGCACATGAGTGTACACACACACACACACACACACACACACACACACACACACACACACACACACACACACACACACACACACACACACACACACACACACACACACACACACACACACACACACACACAAACTCATACAAGTGGCATACTTGTTTATTGTTATGCGGACTAGTTTGCCTCAAGTGGTGCAGAATAACAGTCATGACAATGAAGCAAAAGGAGGTCCAGTAAAGTAAAGAAAGAATCAATGAAAGAAAACATTGTAAGAGAGCAAGAGGGGCAAAGGGGAAAAAAAGGATGCATAAAAAGAAACAGAGAGGGTGGATACTGTGTATTGCTGCTCTGTAGTTAGTAATGAGAAAAACAAGGTCTGTGTAAGGACAAACAGTGTGTGTGATTGTCCTCTATTTGTGTGTGTGCATAGGAGTTTATCACTCTGTCTGCTTGATAAAGGGTAAAATAAACAAGTTGTTTTGACCCTTTCACACTAAAAAATGATGGACTATCAAGTAGCTGGTTTGTCTGGATTTGATTCGGAAACATAGTTTGTACAGGAGCAGTTATGAAAAGTGTCTTGTGTTGTACTGGTGATAGATTTGATACTCATTTATACAGTATAAATGGCTGTACGTCTGAAGCTACCCTATCCTTTCTTTAAATCTAGTAATTATGATACCATACATACAATAATGCAGCAGGTAGATAAAATCAACAGTTTCTTACTAAAACAAGGAGTTAAATTGCTTTTCTCACCTAAATAACTGTACTCCAATTAGTGCTGTGTGTGTGTGTGTGTGTGTGTGTGTGTGTGTGTGTGTGTGTGTGTGTGAATTTCTTGTTAAACACCCTTAAAAGAACATACATGAAGAGTTTTAATACCTCCTTTATGACTATATATGTATCATATATAATATTTCCTATAATTGTGTGTTTCCAGCACACAGGTATAAACAATGTGAAAATGTTATGAACAATCTCTTTCACAACACTTTATTTGCAGACCAATAGTCCACAGAGGAAATAGTCCATATAGAAGAAAATCAGACCATCATACGTAACACATAGCTTTCTAACTTATCCTACCCACATATAAATAATTACAGAGCACATAATACATACATACACAAAATCATGACAGAGTTAATGTGACGCGTATGAGCGCATCATCAGTATGGATGGCTTGACACGTAGTGCAAACGTTTGGTTGCCTGTTAAATGACTGTATGCATGATTTTTTATTACTGTTAGCAGTAGCATATGACCCAGAGCTTATAATGGTATTATTTTCTGACTAAGGTCCATACAGTAAGTTCTGAACAGTCAGGCCTTGACAATGATTAACAGATGTGAAATACATGTACAGGCCTTTACCCTTACCCTGAGCATTTAATTTACATCATTGTCATTACATACTGTACCTACGTCATCCATTAAATCATCTGTTACAGGCATAGACCGAGATATATGACCTCACTGTCTCTTGAATGTATAGAATTTCATAATTCCCAAAAAGCTCTCAACTATGAGGCGGCTTGTTTTATTACAGACACTTTGCCTTATACTGTACTAAACTCTGTATACTGTACTATATGCTACACTGGTTTGTTAAACTATTTTGTCACCTAAAGCTTTGAGTGTCTTTCATTGAGCAACCAAGCATTAGTAGTTTGAAGCAATGAATATATTCAGTGCATTATCAGACTGTGTGTGTGTGTGTGTGTGTGTGTGTATGTGAGTGAAATAAAGAAAGAGAGAGAGAGCAAGCGAGAGAGAGAGATGATAATGATGATGTAAGAATGATTAATAATGCAATTGGATACACAGCTCAGAGCAACACTGAAGTAGCGCAAAGAATCAAATTAGCACTAACAGAAAAGTAATCTATACAGCTATAACTAGATAGATCAGTATAAGTACCTACATGCAGCACACCTAGGGGTGGGGGAAAAATTGATACAGCATAGTATCGCGATATTTCTGTGACAACATTGTATCGATACACAGACGCCAAAGGGAGAGTGACAGATGACGGGTGAAAACCTAAGTCAATCTCAGTCTCAAATTTCAACAGATGGAGACAATTATGAACATGAAAGAATGATTCCAGTCCCTTTGTGGGATTGGTGCATCACTAATCCTTACAATTTAAAGCTCTGACTTCTCAGTGTTTGAGAAAGTCATAAAATACTTATTCAAAACCATGACCAACAATAATTTAACCAACCATCTTATGTTTTGACAAAGCTGCCAATATGTCTTAAGATGAAGAAAATAACGGAACTATATTGACCAATATAACTAGAATTCAAAAGGTTTGACAAATATGCCTTCATCAGTTGATGCTGCCAAAACCTGGAAATGTTTTGGACTACAAGGAGTAGTCAGGAGGGACAGTGGGTATTTGCAGTCAAAGACATGGGGTAGCTCACAATACCAAACATCTTTGCCAGACATGTTTATGATGCACTCAACAAAAGTTTTAGAGCCCAGGAACAACAGAGTGCTAACCTTGTCTAGGTTTGGGCATCGTTTGGATATTAACGATTCTGATTCCAATTCCGATTCTTCCTTTCGATTCTGGTTCTTATCGATTCTCGATTCCGATTCTTTGAGTGGTGGAGTTGAAACGGGTCACATGCTTATTTCACAAATAAGAGGAAAGTTTTATTTTTATTCAAAGGTGGGTTGCAGTTTGACGGGGCTTTTTCAATGTAAAATAAAGCCACACTAGAGCACCGCTTACTGTGCTCCATGGCTGCAACATAACAAGTGCCTGGCCGCTTCGGAAACCAAAACTTGTGCATGTTAAATTTGGAACCCATGATCAGATTTGAAACCAAATCCTCCAAACGATTCCAATAAAGAGACGATTCGGATGGAATCGTAATTTTAAAAAACGAATCCAATTAGGAATCGGTTCTCGATGCCCAACCCTAACCTTGTCTTAGCAAAGCCCTGCTGACATGTGGATTCTAAATATTCATCTACAACTTCTCTGAATCTAGTCCCATATACTAGGCACTTACTTGGTTCAGAGCGATAGCCGTTAATATGGGCCTAGCTCTATCCCAAACCAGCATGTGAATTTCCAGTTGTGCTCAGTAATGAATGGAATTGGTATTTTCCATTGGAGAACTATAACCTGGAAAGAATGCAAAATGTCTCCCAAGCTTGGCTTGAATCTCCATCAATCCCCCAGGGAGGCAGCAGGGCGACAGCATCAGCCCAGCTGAAGCGGTGACATTTAGCCCTCACAACAAGCCAAGCTGAGCAGCGCCAAACCAATATACCCCCCTCTCCTAGCTGTAGCCCAGAGGCTGGCTGACCTTCTCCACACAGTAAGAACAAAAATACTAAAAATTCATGGCAGGCAAGTGTTTTTTAATATTACAATCCAGTGGGGGATTGTAGTTGAATTAAAGATGTTTTTCACTATTTTGTTACACTTCTTTGTAACACGTTTCACTAAGCACAATTCAGCACACACACCTGAGAACTGCTCAGTTGTGTTTTTTCAGCAGGGACTGAGATTTGATTTGCTATCAGTATAAAACCTTAAGAGTCACAATTGTGCTATATTTTGCATGTGAGCATTAGTTTCCCATGTATTATACTTTACATTACACGAGCATTGACTTTCAAATGGTTGAAAGTACATTTCAATCAGTCAACTCAAGTTTAATGGATTTTTATGTGAATATAAAATATGTACTGTATATGGCGTCCAGACACAGACCTGACAATAATAACTTCCCCCTGGGGCAACCTAGAACCTACAGATGGATGCTGTGGTTCAAGCGTTCAATATACTGGATGTTGCAGTTAAGAGCACTACACTCAGGTTTTCTGATTGAACTGGCTCTCAGACTTCACTCCACTCCTTTGGATCTTATCACCTGTTTGAAGCCAAACATGTACATGTATCAGCGTCAGCGCTAACATATGTCCTGCCTTATGCTGAAATATTTGTGCTGCAGCCAACAACTGCTACTAATAGTCTGAATGCAGAGTAAATCTTGAACTTGTGTTAAAGGCTGCTGTATATACACCACCCTCTCCTTTTATCTGCCAAACTGCCATCATTCTAATTAACACCTCACAATCCTACTAACAACATCATACTCTTTTATCCAATTCATTTATTCACAAATCCAAATGTTTTAATTCCCTGCAGCAATAACTCCATTCTCTCAGCTATAAAGCATCCTTGCATGTGTAAACAGATTGACCTTTTCTGCTGAAATCGGTGGTCAGACAGACTGCAACTACATGAGACTCTACACTTGATCTTATTGCATCTAATGAGAGTGGATACATTGAATGGGAGCATAGTGAGACAAAAGAAGACAATATAGGAATTGAATGGATGAAACCTACAGCAGGCATGCAGTAGAGCAAGAGGAAGTAGAGATGTAGCAAGCAAGATACTGTATGTTTCAGAGTGTACTAGATGTCTACTGGACAGCTTCCAGTAATAGACAATGCAAGATTGTGGTTGCAATTCTCCAACAGAAAAACAATGTTGTTGTACTTGTTGACTCCCAGTGGCTAACTGTTCAATGATAGATACAATTAATATATAATATATATACTGGGCATCTCCCAGTGGCCAACAATAGCATTCTGTGGGTATCTTGGCAGCTCTGAGATGTGACTATGTAAAACATCCTGACTGTGATGCCGGGTGAGGTTAAAAAAAAGAGCATTAACTGTAGGTCAGCAAACTTTTTAAAAGTTAGAAATTATGGTAATTCTCCCCTTAAACCAGTGGTGTGCAGCATAAAACTGACACCTCTCACAAGTCATGCCCTTCTATCTCTGACCGGTGCTGAGGGGTGAAGCTCTTGTGGTATGAAGATGACAGAAGTAAGATAAGTAAGCCTCTTTGTCTGCTTTGTTTGAAAAACTTCAGAGAAAGAATATAGTACCAGCATAAACACAAATACAAATACAAATACAAACACACACACACACACACACACACAGAAAACAACACAGCCTACAGCTCATCAGATTAACTCAGCTCTCCTACTCACGCATCTGCCAATATCAAAGTCAATGATGTCATAATTAGTTCTGGTCATAAATGAGTTAACTGACACATCTGTCTACTGGAGAATAAGCAAAACCAAACTGCCAAACATGTGTGGGTACATCACAACACATGATTTGGAGTCCTGTTGGATTAGGATTAGGATTCCACAAGGAGACTAGGGTTGCACGATAGATCGTTTCAGCATCGACATTGCAGTGTGCGCATGCGCAATAGCCACATTGCAGGACATGCAGGCAGGCAAATAAACTTAAACACGTCATAGTATCATGGTGGGTACACACTCTGTGCTGCCTGCACAATCCGACATGCGCATGCGCAAGATGTTTGTGCATGCGCAGATGATAATCCTGTTTTACGAATACTGCACGATCTGTTCCACACTTCCGTTCGTAGTTGTAACGGTCTGCCGTTAGCTTCCACCGGGAAGCCAGCGTTAGTTTAGCTAACAGCTAATTCGGCTAACCGCTAGCTGACACCTTGATTCAGTCTAAAATAACGTTAACTCAAACTAAACATTGGGAAAAGCAGGCTACAGCTAAATTACGACTTTAAAGTAATAACAATAAAGAAAGGTGATTGATTGTATTTTAAATGAGCACAAGTAAAGTAGAACAGTTTGTTGCTCTGTATTACACATGATTGAAAGAATGTTGACAATTAGTTTGTACTACAGATTTATCTAATGTTACGTCGGTCACACAATAATCAACAGGTTAAATTCAATGCAGCACTATAAATCTATTCCTACACTGGAGATTTCTATGGCAGCCATGTCAGGACTGCAGAACTGACACAGAAGCATAAATCCATCTTTATTTGACTATGCCTGCCAAAACAGTGATGAGCCAACTGCTCAACTGATTCTGTTTAAATGTCCCATTAACACATTATGCAGCTTCCTTACATCGATTTACAGAACTACTTTAACCCTTTTGTCACTTCATTATCATATTGTGCTTTTACGTTCAATTACCTTGTGTTTTGTTGCACTTTCTTATCTGAAAATTATAACACCTCTGTCGTTGCAGCAGGTTCTGTTCTGTGTGTGCCTTCTTTAAATGGCAGGGAGCTTCCAGAACTGAGTCACAAACCTAGACATACATAATTGCTTTTACAGTTATACTTTTACAGTAGTGTTATTACTATACTCCATAGAAAATACATATTACAAATCCCAAAACCCAGCTTGGGTTACTGGGCAGAGAGGTTCTACTGGACTTAAATGATCAGAGCAATATGTTTTTAAGGTTTCATCTCCTGGGCTATTGATTTCTTGTAATGTTGTCAACCATTTTAAGTGATAGTGTTATGTAAATGGATTACATGCAATCAAATAATGTATATACTGAATGAAAATCTGAAATTTCAACAAAATATTATCAGCAAAAGGCAAAGTCCTTGTGCGGTTATTCAAATGAATACATCTAGAAAGTACGGCTGAAGCTTATTCTGTGTATTTTAACGTGTTTTTTAATGAAAGTTAAAGTCTATCAAACGATTCTTTGGTAAACTAGAGACAGATGTTTCTGTGTTTACGCCTAATTGTTGTGAACAAGGATGAAAGATCTGCCAACAGCAGCATGAACATAATCCTCTGGATCAATGGCATAAATCAGAGAAGCATCACCAAGCAGATATTCTGACAGCAAAGGTCAAAGCTATCATCAATAATCCACACTGAAAGGAGGAGGAGAGAGGAAGACACAGGGGAGCAGAGAACATAAGGGATGGGAAGGATAAGTGTCCCAAGCTAGGAGTTTAGGGATTGTGGGGTGCATTATGGGCTTCTTTGTGAGGTATGTGTTGTGGGATCCCTGTTGTAAGTCTGTCAGTCAAAATTTTGTCAGAGGTAGATCCTCCACTGTTTTGCTGTTAGTTACATGGAGAGTTTAAACGTGTTCCCATGGCAAATTGTTGATACATGTAAAGAAAAGATCTTTCCCAAAATAAATATAACTTTGTCAGTGGAATCGGACAAAGTCAGACTAAATCTAAACCCACCAAGCTACCAAGTAGTATTTACTAGCTAAAAGCAATTTGTTGTAGAAGAGAACCCAACTTTACTATTTCCCCCGTATCATATGCTATAAATGCAGGTAAACACAGTGTTTCATCTAGTTCGTCTTGCAAAGATCTATGCAGAATATTGACTACTGTGTAATTCTGGCTGTAAAGGTGCAGCTCCAACAGAGCTTCTGGAGCTCAGCGTTGAACAGACTTCTGTAGCTGTGATAACACAGCTTAGACCTTGCTTTTATCTTGGTGATCAAAGTATTTTCCATTATGCAACAAAATATGTGAATCAAAGTACTTTTTGCTTTTAAAAATATTGACATGTTATTGATAGTGGTTTGTAGAATAATTCAAGGTGATACATTATTGATTTTCCCCATGGGGAAATTCTCCCCTGGTTCAACCTCCTATAAGAGCTATAGTAGGGTCAGCTACCGACCAGCATGAATGGAGCTGGTTGGGATTCAGAGGCAGAGGTACATAATGTTCTAACCAACATGTCCTCAAAATTAAATGACAAAATATGTTGCTAGTAACTGCCCTTGAGAACAGCCAGGACAACATAATTTGCCAAAACCGTTACAAATCACAGTTAATAAAATCAATCAGTTTTATATAGTGACAAAGCTACGAGCAAAGAGGTTTAGGCACAAAAATGACTTGTTAGGTCCAGGAAAAGATTATGGTTTGGGTTAAAATAAGTTAAGGTTGGGCTGTAATCTCTCAAAATTTCCCCAAGCTTGAATCGGGTTTGCGGTTTTTTAGGGGATTGTGTTTTTTTTAAATGCAGAACATATAGTCTGTGTAATGTCATGGATAATGTATCTGCAGTGTACTGTATGGCCACCATCTTCTGGATATCAATTTAACTTACGCGCATAGATAACTTTTTATTTTATTATTTATTTATTTTTTACAGTGGAAATTGTGCTTTTAAAATCGGGCTTGGGCCGAAAACTGCTGCAGTGGTGCAGGCTTGGGTTAATATAGAGTCGGTCAGGTGGCAGGCCCGATCATAGCTCTAAACCAGGGGGCCAGCAACCTTAGCCGGTAGCTCAACCAATGGCACATTAGCAATTAGTGTGCAATAATATTTTGGAAATGTTCCAATCCGCATGCCAAATTACCTCTTTCACTGGCAGGAGCACCACCTGTTATCTACGGAAGTTTAATTTACTTTTTCCCATCCGCATTTTACAAAGACCCGCCCTACTCTGCCTCTGACTGACAAATACTCGTTGCCTTTTACACAGAATGCGGCGTGAAGAAAAAAAAATAACACTGCCATATATATACAGTATCTATATATATATATATATATATACACACAGTATATATTATCCACAACTGCTTTCAGACTATATTAAGGACTTTTTAGTGAATTAAATTCTAAAGCCATGTGAAGGTGTTTGGACATGTATGCGTGTTCAGCAGTCTTTAGTTTAAAAGAAGAAGATGAATGCCTAAATGAAGAGCAATTATAAACGCCACATCCATTGTGAGTTTCTTGATGGACCGTGGTTAGTGCATGAGGTCCAATCATAGATGATCATTAGGGATGTAACGATACACTCAACTCACAATTCCTTACAATTTCCGATGATTTTCTGACGATTACATTTTTTTAAAATAATAAATAAAAAATGAAAGGCTTGTTTATTGCTAAGGCTAAATGATTTATTAAAAATTTAATAAAAATAGCATATGCTGTTAAACAACAAAAAAAGAAACTGATGGCAGAAGGGTACTTTACAACAACATTGAACGCAACACAACCTTATGGAGCAAGACCCAAACGCAACACTAAAGCTAGGTTTATGGTAGCCGTGGTGTTTATGGTAGCCGTGGTGTTCCCGGCGGCATAGTTACGAATCCTACTAGGGCCACGGCCTACGAAGCAGCTCGATTGGTTGGGGTTAGGCACTGACCTTGAGTGGTTAAGGTTAGGACAGCCGATTGGTCAGGGGATAGGACCTGTACAAATCGGGTTACGTTGTGTAAGCATGGATGCCTGGCCAATAGTAGTGTGTGAATGCTATTGAAGGGTGGGTCTTGGTGTGGCCATTGTAGGATTTCGTAAATACGCTTCCCGGCGCAAGGTGCACGAGCCATAAAATGACATCACCACGGCTATCGTTTCCAGCGTGAAGGCACTGCAAGGTGTCACGCATGGTCGTGCACCTCTGTAACTCGGCAGGCACTGCGCTTTCAGTTCAACACGGTTTGCTGGGAAGACTGGCAGAGCAGCTTCGCCTCTACAAACAGCTGTATGATTCTTCACATACAGACCATCAAACAGCCTTAAACATGGTCAGAGAGAGACACCACGGCAGGAAAAGAGAGAGTGTAGAAAAACATGAGATCGCTTTGTCAAAACTAAAAAACGGCCTCATGAAAAGAGTGTTCTTACAGTGTTTTGATTTGGAGATAAACAGTGACGTTAATAATTACGGTACACAAAGTAATTATACTGTAATTATACACAGTCCTCTGCAAACCCTTGGTGTTCTCTCAATGAGCTTCATGAGGTAGTCACCTGAAATGGTTTTCACTTCACAGGTGTGCTTTGTCAGGGTTAATTAGTGGAATTTTTTCCCTTATTAATAAAAAAGCAAAGGGTGGCTACTTTGAAGAATCTAAAATATAAGACATGTTTTCAGTTATTTCACACTTTTTTGTTAAGTACATAATTCCATATGTGTTCATTCATAGTTTTGATGCCTTCAGTGAGAATCTACAATGTAAATAGTCATGAAAATCAAAAGGAAACGCATTGAATGAGAAGGTGTGTCCAAACTTTTGGCCTGTACTGTATGTTACTAAAATATTCCAATATAATAAGGGTTACTCTCCAGTTTTTCCAGAAAACAATAGAATAACCCAGACATGCGCTACAGTAAGATGTAACTGGACCTATAATTACTCTGAAGAGCAAAAACACATTTCCATCCATTCCAGCATCAAGACTCTCTCAACTATCATCCAATCAGTTCCTAAATGTCACATGTCAGCATCCTCCCCTGTGTTATTCCTCCTCCATAGTGGAGCTACATAACTGTTTTCAAATCAATGTTTCACCTTTCAAATGTAACAAATTCACATTAGAGGCCAACTAATCAGTCAATAAGTCAGTCAACTAGCCAGCCTGTTAACTAGCCTGTCAGACAGTACCACACTTTCACTCCATTTGTTATCACTGCCTTTGATTTATTTATTGCATCACGATTTTTCTTTTCACTTTTGTTAACATGTTATCATGTGAGATAGGACGTTTGTGCTGCATATTCATGAGGTGTCAGAATAATGAGTTCCTGACTAGGAAAATTCACACTGCATTAATATGGTGAGTTAGGGCATGCCTTGGTGGAGGTCTGCGCTCTAGTTAGATAAGAAATACATAGTTAGGCCTTAAGAATACATACAATTCTTTCTGGTAAAAAAGTTGAATCTTTGTTTATAATGTAAACTTCACAGGAGAGCATTATGAACAATTGTAACCTTCACGTTCAAGTTCATGTGGCATAACTAGGAGCTGGATTTTCTCTTGCACATTCCCAGTGCAGTGCCCTTTCTTTACAACATGTATTAGGTAGTCTGGGGAAAACTGAGCTATTTTGCTCCTGCAAGCTGGTTCGTGACATCTTTCAGAAGGCTTTTTAACGCAATAGACTGCTGGCTGAAATATTTAACAGTCAGCAAGTCACAGAGAGGCCTGCTGGGCAATTGCCAGTGCAACATCCACCTATTCAATCTATATTTCATGGCCATGAATGACTGACTGGCTTTTCTTTATATAGCATCAATCCAACGAGAGGGGGACTTTTTAATGACCAAGTAAAGAGGTAAAGTAAGACGTAACAACAGTAATGAGGAATCTGCAACTATAGCATGCACTAAACTTTTTCTAAACACTTTTAAAGCTTTATTGAATCCCACATAATTTGACAAAACAAACCTAGACCTGAACAAAGACTTCAAGTCCAGTTTCAGACTCTGCTGCGACCCTGTCCTTGCGGATTGTCACATCTGACCGACTTGGGCATTCTGTTATGTATATAACAGAATGCACAAGTCGGTCACCATCTTAGCAGACATTAAAAATAAGAGGAACACTGATTGTATTTCGTGTACAGGTTGTCCACGTCAGCATGTTCTAATGGCTGATCATATCCTCACACTGCAAAAAGGAGTTTGTCATAGAACTAACTTTTATTTCCTGTTAAACACAAATTCAGATGACCACGTGGCATTACGACTTTGCGTAAACATACACACCAATTTTCTAAAGCCAAACGGGATGTTATCTGTACACATTTTGAGCTATCCGCGTGTATGTCTACGCTGTATACAGCGGATGTAAACATACACGCCACGCGTATACAGCTGATGTAATCTTACACATTATGTAGCATCTTATCGCGAGAACATGCCGTGCTATCGCGAGAACAATGTCACACACGTGTAAAAAAAAAAGAAAAAAGGTTGGGGTTAGGAAAAGAACATTGGGAAAGGCTTTAGTAACACAAAAAAAAAACCGACCAAAAAAACAACAAACACGACGGTGACCAATGTCACACGCTTAGGAAAACAATAAACGGTTGGGTTTAGGAAAGGAAGGAAAAGGAAGGCTTTATTAAAATCCCAGCTCTCCTGGGTGAAAGTCCTGTGTTTTACCCATCCACCACGCCAACCACCCACCACGGACTTCCGTCCTTTCATACTACTAGCTACGGTGAAATTTCACACGTAATGGAGGTCAATGGAGGCCAAACGTCATTGATAAACACGCTAAAAAGTGATTATGCGTCTTGATAACACGCCAAAATGGCATACGAATTGGCATGCCGTATACGCCACTTATTAAGATCAGTCTGCCCATGCTCAATAGGGTGTAAAAGGGCAGAATTAGGCTACTTGTAAAAGAATGTGAGTCCATGTGGTTTGTAAGCTTCATATGTTTGACACAGAGGTTTGCGAGTGAGTTCTACAAGAAACATTGGGTAAGGCTTATTAAAAAAAAACGGCTGAAAAATCAGCACACGTGGGACGTGAACCCGGCTCTCCCGGGTGAAAGTCCTGTGTTTTTTTGAACAGCTCATAACCCCCCAAATCAAAGAGTTGGCAATGTATAAAAGCCATTTACAAAATGATTCAAATAGTTAAATTAATCATTGAATTCATTTAGAGACTTTATTGTATTTTCATATTATGAAGATGTTGACATTCTAAAAGACCTTGTATCTGAAGATGACAGTGATCTTATCTGCCACAGTAATGGTTTGGGGCGCAGTACATGAGGTGGGGGCTCCTAAACCTCATTCCTATTCATGCTTGGTGTCTATGGGTACATGCTTATTGCTATTTGACCTTATTAATGATGACTGACAGTTTCTTGCTGTTTCTCCATGGAAACTGATCATTGGACTTTTCTCGTGTCACCCCTTAATTATGTAAATTTGCACTGAAACTGTTGGCATCAACTAGTAATGATACAGGGGTGAGTGTTAATAACTTGTACACACACTAGCATAAACCTTTACCCCAGATCATAACTAGAATTTGTCTTTATGGGTGGTGGGTGAGGACAAGTGTGTGCTGTGTTTAAAGCATGCAACCCAGGAGTTATATGCTCATTTCTTAGGGGGAGGAAACTGTAATATCTGATCAATAATACTTTTCAAAATCAAAATTACTTTGTAAAATGTATCTTGTGTACATGACAATGAAGACCCTTTAAGTTTTTGCAAATATCTTCACACATATATTAAATCGGATGGAATGGGCATCGGTGACAGCACTGAGTCATCTTGGAAAAATGAATAGCCAATGATGGTTTTTAAGTTGCATTTGTTTCACTCAACAATTGCCATCCATCATCTTTGTTTTATTTTTCTTTAAACAGTTTTGTAATAATGATTTTCATTTGATGCTTTTGACCTGAATACATTCAACAGACACATATTAATGCTAACTAAAACACTCATTTGGTCAGTATAAACAAAAAAGGAGAAATTGGCTTTTAACAAAGAAATGCCATTGCTTTATCGTTCTTGTGGTGGAATTTCCAAAAACACCATGTTGTGGTATGATGAGACAAAGGGAAAGCTTACATGACAACATCAGGTTATTCATATGTCTCAGGTCAGGGGATGAGAATATTCTGCCAGTCTCTAATAACCAAACCTGTACAAGTATAATTATGTTTCTCTCTCTACAGATTTAAGGAGTCTACATAGACAGCTGCATGATAAGGGAATGTTTTGTTTCAGGACTGTCTCCTTTTGAAAGTCGGTGGGCCAGCCATACTTTTGCATACTTCCCAGAGAGAGCATCTGTGTTTAGGCGCCTGCAAAATCCTTGTTTACCGGAAAGGTTCAACTAAATATAATGCCTCCAGCATGAGTTTAAATACACTTTGAGGAGGACAGGAACTTCAGAGAGTTGGGACGGCACGACATGATAACACAATCATGGTTAAACTGTACTGCCTGCTTAATTGTCTCCTCAATTGAGTGTTCATTAAGTGCTTCTGTTTAAGTCATCAAAATCTTTTTCCTTAACAGTTCTGTATCCTAACAGACCAAATCAAAAGCTAAAAAGGGCTTTATATCATCCAAGTAACAACAAATAAATAAAAAAATTAGAAGTAACAATTGAGGGGCTGGTTATTTTAATTAAAGTCCAGGTAATGCAAAAATAAATATGTGTTCTGAGTTTGGAAAAATGTGTTATTAACCTCCCAGCCAAACTTGAATGATTTAAAAATTGGCAAGTATATAATCAGGTTTCAAAATCATGAAAAAGTAATATTCTCTGCTCTGAGGTGCAGGGGGTGTGTTCGCTATAGGCGATGAGCCAAAGAACAAGCCTCTGCGCATCGACAGACTATCGTTAGCATTAGCACAAAGCACACACCCACAGCAGGGAGCAGTAACTGCTGGCTGGCTGGATAGAAGATCTGTGCTGAAAGGGTTAGTGACAGCAATTTCTCTGGTGTTAATATGGTTGTGGCATTTAACAGAGTTGTTTATTCATGTATTAATTAGACTGAAAGAGCTAAAAGAGCTTGTGGAACGTAGAGAACTCGATGCTCACAGAGGGGGTAAACAAATCAACACTGATGCTATGCGCTCTAATGTTAGTAGTTTTTATATATGAGGGGAGGAGTTATGTTAAGGATGGTTCAAATGCATCATCAAGTCATGATTTCAGGCTGCCCAAAAAATCCTGGACACAGAAATGGTGAAAAAATGGTTTAAGTTTACAACTCCACAATTCAATACTACAGTTTTCAGTCTTTTCACATGTTGCACAAGTATTTTCTAACATGTATAATGTGTTTAGAAAGAAATCACTGAAGTGCGTGTCAGAAACTTCATGGCAATTTCCACCATTCTAGTTAAAGTCATGACCGAAAGAACGAGATCCAGGGTACAAGCGGCCAAAATGGGTTTCCTCAGGAGGGTGGCTGGCATCTCCCTTAGAGATAGGGTGAGAAGCTCAGTCATCCATGAGGAGCTCGGAGTAGAGCCGCTGCTGGGAGGTATTCCAGGCACGTCCAGCTGGGAGGAGGCCTCGGGGAAGACCCAGGACTAGGTGGAGGGATTATATCTCCAACCTGGCCTGGGAACGCCTCGGGATCCCCCAGTCGGAGCTGGTTAATGTTGCTCGGGAAAGGGAAGTTTGGGGTCCCCTGCTGGAGCTGCTCCCCCCGCGACCCGACACCGGATAAGCGGACAAAGATAGATGGATGGATAGATAAAGTCACATGTAATGCTGGACTATATAAATACTGTTACTGTCCAGCTCTCTTTTTCAAAATGTGTCTCTATATTTCTCTTAATTCCCCAGACCATGACTTGAAGATGAGCGGTTCTCCGGCTGAGTTAGAGGAGAAGGACTGTCCTCCACCAGAGGAATTAGAGTGTAAAATCTGTTACCAACGCTACAATGCCCACAAACGCAAGCCTAAGATCCTGGACTGCCTTCACCGGGTCTGTGCCCGCTGCCTCATTAAGATCCTGGACATTGCTGACGGGGCAGGCTTCGTCTCCTGCCCCTTTTGCCGACACCAAACCGAGATCACAGAGTACGAGGTGTCTGCCCTCCCTGATGATGCAATCATCATGTCCCACTTGGCAATGCGGGACAAATCCTGGAGCACAGACCACAACAGGGAGGTGGTTTTGACTCCAACGGGTTTCTGCTCCTCCAGCCCATCTCACGATTCCTCCAACTGCCTGGTCATCACTATAATGGAAGTGCAGAGGGACTCACAGCACTCCCCAAGCCGAAACGGCAGCTCCGACATCTATGCTGAGCAGAGCCTGGACTCAGTATCAATGGACTCCAATGGACAGGCTGATCAGGACGCTCTGTCCAAGTTCTGTAATCACGTCCCACGCATCCTGGTCTGGTTGCTGGGTTTCTTGTACTTTGGCTCACTGCCTCTAGGAATCTACTTGTTGGTGATCCAGAGAGTGACACTGGGTATTGTATGTGTTAGCTTGGTGCCATCAAGTCTGACAGTTTGCCTGGTCTATGGGTTCTGCCAGTGTCTGTGCCAGGGCATGTGTGACTGCTACTCCAGGGGCTGATAGGATGCTAGATCAAAACTGGTGGTCCTAGGATGGGATAAAGTCAGCTGCAGTAAACAGGTTTTTGATGTGTTTTGTGAATAGATAGGGGGCCCAAAGGTAAAGATGATGCCGCCTCCTACACAGTCTTTAAAAGCCTACCAGTCAACTATCTTCATGCAAATAATAGGCCAGTACAGAGACCTGAGACTGCCTTCAGTATTTGTCCGTGCTTTTGTTAGGCCGACCGCTGCAACTCAGAACAAGTTTGGCCAACAGGAACAGAGCCCCTGACAATATGTGTTAGGTGGAGCAGCGCCTATACATTTCTGTAATGTATGTATACAACCTTTATTTGTTCTGTGTTGTGTGTGTGTGTGTGTGTGTGTGTGTGTGTGTGTGTGTGTGTGTGTGTGTGTGTGTGTGTGTGTGTGTGTCCTAGTCTAACATAACATTTGAAAGCAGACCTTTAATGTTTGACTTACATAAGCACTGATAAGAGTCCTGGGCCCTCATTTATCCACACTGGTACCAACATTCAATCTTTTTAAAGTGAAATGTGGGATTTACATTAACATGTTACATTACTTACTTACTTACTTGGTTTTCTCAGGATGTTCTTAAGTTAGTTAACAATTGCATTTAAGCATGACTGAATAATTGCGAGCTCCCAATAACAGAAAGGGAGGAAAATCAAAGGCACCTCTTAATTGATTGAGAGTACAAATGCAAATGTTTATTTTTTTCATACATTTTTATTTTAATGAGTGTTCTTCACATCTATAAGCCAGCATTTATGGTAGAACTAAATGTTAGCAAACATGTCTTCCCTCGTTTAAAGCTACAGGTAAATCAAAGTTGAATATATGTTAATTCTTTATTTTATTTTTTTATTAATAAGTCTTTTGCAATGCTGAAATCAGTTGGAAGCCTTTGGAAGCTAGTGGGGGGGATGTTGTCGTGGGACCGTGGTGCAGTTTGTTTATAGCCTATTGTTAGCTTTACACTTCTGGATTGCATTTATGCTTCTAAAATTATGAAAGTAGTGTCCATTTGTGAAGATTATCTTGCTGAACAAAATGTGTTAGCATCATAAACCTTTGTTTGCCATAGAGCTTATTTTCTGCAATAACCCAAAATCCAATGAAAAAACCCTTGGCACTTTCGGTTTGGCCTCCAAAAATACTTCTTCCCTGCATCACTCTATGACTACTGACAAACAAAGAAAACATACAGGCTACACCCTGATTGGACAAGTGCTTTCACTCACTTACTGCTCCCGGATTTCAAACGGACCAACAACTAATTTGGAAACTTACTCTTATATTACAAAACCATTCACCTAAATGTAAAGGCAGCCCGATCAGGCTCCGAGATGATGTTATCTTCTGCCTAGAAGTGGTGTATTTACAGCTCACAGCAACTTAATATGATATAGTCTCTGGCGTTTGATATTGAGTTTCTGTGAAAAATGTTGGTGCACATTTCTGATACGTTTTTAGCATGCATTGGCTCAGAGGACTAATTTGGCTGGTTTACTATATAACGTGAACGTCAGTCACCCTGAACATAACGCTCAACCTAGTTAAACAATCTAGCAGTTCAACAAAGCATTGCTTTCAGGTAAAGCCCTAATTGCTTATTGTATGTGTTACACTCGTTCTCTCTCTCTCCATCTCTCTCTGTCTTTATCTCTCAATGCCTCAAATACAGACACACACACCATACAGAGTTGTGTTGAATGGATGTGGTGCATCTGAGGTATACACCAGACTCATATCTCAGGTTTTTTGATACTCCATTAATGTTAAGCAACACACTTTCCATTCAGTTTCTTGTTGAGTTGAACATAGCAAGGCTGCTCTGTTGTATTTTGTGGTACTCGTTGTGAAAAGCTCATTGAACTCAAAAGCACGGTTTGTGGCTATGGGAGTCCTCTGTTACTTTCATGCTGTAAGTCACATGCACATTCTGCCATACTAAAGCCATGCAGATTTGTTGTTGTGTGTCATCTCAAGGTTGTAAGCATTATTTATGTGGCATTTTGATTTTCATTTACATGTAAGACAAACACTCTCCTACAAGTCACAATGAACTATGTGTGTATTTGTATGTATATGTGTTATTTTAACAATTATAATTGTTTTTATGTAACAAATGCTTTGCTGAGTACAGCACATGTATGTAGAGAAAAAAAAAGTTATTTTTGGTCAAGTCTGCTGAAGATTTAAGTTTATTCTGTGGGTTCCAAAAAGTATATGACCAAAACATACATTTAGTGGGTCAAAGGTTTGTCTTTTAAAACATCTTGAACTGCAGTCCTACTACCCAGCAATGAGTGACATACCCAGCACTACTTAAAGGAAAGCTTTAGACCATAAATTGAGAGTTTAATTACTGTTCATAAGCATGGTGGTTAAGAATTTTTGGGTTTTATCAATTCACATTACTTTTGGGAGAGGTTGAAACTATTACGCACATTTGCGCATTTCAAAATGGATACTGTATGTAGCATTTTGAAAAGAATATTAATTTTATGCTTTACCCTTCCTCTACAATGTAAGTCCTGTTCTTTCTGTGACGTTATATTCTATATATTCTTTTCTTACCTTTCCATTGTCAACTTCTTTCTACCGCTGTTTCTGTACCCACACCCTCTATGTTTTCTGTGTTTCTGTCTATGATTAACTGACTGCAGCTCTCAGCTTAGTGCCACACCACAGATTACAGAAGCTACTAGACAATGAAATAAATGGAGAATTATTTTCTATATGTTGCTTGTGTTTTTACTTTTTTGTCTGCTGCCTGCTCATTTAGTCCACTGTTTAAATGCCAACAGTCAACAATCAACATCGCTGTCATCACAGGTTAATCTGGCGTAGCCTGTCTCATCAAGTTCAACAACACAGGATGCTGTTGTTATACCTCAAACCAATAAAATCACAAAGGCGAGGGCTTATTTGTAATTTTACAGAAAAAAACAGAGAGGCATTTTAATCGTCAATCCACTGGATTTCTAAAGTCTCTTAACCCAATTTTTAACAAGATTCTCCAAACCTTCACAAGATTGATGCGATGGCGCTTTTTATAGTACTATGATGGTCAGGATAATAAAGCAATAAAGTGCTGAGACAGGTTTATACAGTACTGTACAACTGGCCAGAGACAGACAAAAAAAAATAAAAAATGAGAGATGACAGACAACAGCAGCAGTTCAGACAGTAGAAAGAGATTTCATTTTCTGCCCGAGTTGGCAGAGCTGTAGGACAGAGTGCTTGTCAATGGAGCATTTGCCCTGCTGGTTGTACTGTTTGACATCTACAGGCTTTCATCTTTCTGAGCTGAGTGGCAGGTTACATTAAAAGAAAACTCTCCTCCCCTAGATCTGAAAAGATAATTACCAAATAGGAGCCAGAAAGTGCCTTTAAACACTTATGCTCTAGCTGACACAATTAGCCAAATTGATCCAATGAGGTGAGTACAAGAACCATTAATTTATTCAATTGTTTAAACCCAAACATTTAAAGCACTAAAGATGGAAGGTTAAAGGAACACGCCGACTTATTGGGAATTTAGCTTATTCACCGTAACCCCCAGAGTTAGACAAGTTCATACATACCCTTTTCATCTCCGTGCGTGCTGTAACGCTGTCTGACAGCTCCAGCATTAGCTTAGCCCAGCACAGATCCTGCAGGTAACTGGTTCCAACTAGCCTACTGCTCCGAATTGTGACAAAAGTGACAAAATAACGCCAACATGTTCCTATTTACATGTTGAGATTTGGAGCTGGAGCCGTCAGACAGCATTACAGCACGCACGGAGATGAGAAGGGTATGTATCGACTTGGCTAACTCTGGGGGTTACGGTGAATAAGCTAAATTCCCAATAAATTGGCGTGTTCCTTTAAGGGTCAGAGGTCACAGCACCCACTGTTATATGAAGGTTCTGGGAAAAGAAATTCTAACTAAGAGCAGATGAGAATTTTGAATGGGAAGAAAAGTCATCTTATATTGACGTCAAGCAACATGGGTCACGCAATCCTGTGACCTGGCTATATTTATACATGCATTCACTAAAATATTTAAAATGTTCAGGTGTTTTAAGGAAATAGAGGAGCAGGAATTTTAATTTCCCATGAATAATGTAGTTGCAATCTGCTTTCTCTTTATAGCACACACTTAAAGGGATACTTTGCCAATATTCAACCAACTTTGTATCATAATAATGTTGGTAGTATGTGTAAATGGTATGGTAAAACTATGGTAACCTTCCCTCCATCTTACTAGTGCCCAGATGCTCCTCACGGGCCAGCAGAAAAACCTCTAAGTAACGTGTTTGACACAAAACGTTGAAAACGTTCCTCTACTTCCGCATACGGACACAAAGAGTATAGAAGCAGATCGAGAGAATCTGTAAAACTAGGCAGTGCTGATCAAATATAAACCAAGATTTGGTTACTGCATTGCCTATTTCTCATTACATATTTAAGTGCACTGTTTGGCTGAAATATGATAGTTTGCTAACAGGAAGTGGGCGCCATACTGTATTGCAAAAATGGGAAGCTGAAAAAATTCAGATGAGTGTGTAAAACCTCGGCAGTGCTAATCAAATACAAACCAAGATTCTGTTACTGTCGATATGGACAAGTTTAATGTGCTCGCATTACATCACCCACCAGTGGGAGGGATTATTGGTCCGGTGCGACGCCGTGCATTCTGGTAGTTGGTAGTAATTTTGGTAGGTTTTCCACCTTTTTAGCAAAAGGGAATATAACGGTTTATTTTCTCTGTTTTCTCTGGCCATGTAGCACCAATGTCTTTAACACACAATCCTTTTCAATTCATAAGGTGGCAACATGCATCGCAATCTTAATAGGTTGATAAGAGTCAAATGAGAGCAACATTTGGTCAAGAGTTTTTATTGGTCACTTAAATTTACATTCCAATCTCAGAATCAATCACCTCATACAAGTTGACAGTTCATTTGAGGTCATCAAATGGGGAGGAGATAGGGGTGAGGTAATGCGCTTGTGGGAAGATGCTGTATCTGGCACTTGAGAGTCAGAGCCAAACCAAAGTCTTTTTGGCTAAATTCTATACATGGGATTACTGGTGGTATTTTAGACCTGTGGTAAAGTTAATATATTTACACTTACTGTACAGTTTTGGAAACAGAGATCATTTTACTATCCTCACTGACACAACTGACTTTTTTTGTGTAGTATATTTTCAATGTTCAACAACTGAACCATTGAAGAAAGAAGACCAAGGATCAAAAAAATGATGAGCTTCAAAAAAAAATCATGAGGCAGGTTAAAGAAGGGAAGTTCTCTAGTGCAGTGTAAACATAGTCTGTACATGTTTAAGTACGAGAATGCAAACATGATATAAGAACAAATATCTGGTTTTATCCTCTCAAATGTGGGGATTTGCTGTTTTTTTGTGTTATGTGATTGTGATTTTCTTTTGGGACTTTTGGTTGAACAAAAAGAATATTATATCTTGTGGTGGGCATTTTTCCATTTATTTTGCATGTTATACTAAACCACTACAACACCTTAAAGGACCAGGATAAAGTGTTATTATTGGTTAATATGTAGTTTAGATGGCAGAAAATGAGGGAGTAGTCTAATGAAGTATAAAAGGAGGAATGGAATAATGTCCTTCCACACATCTAACATTAATAGCTCTTCTCTTTCAATGGTCTGATCACCACCAATAGAACTCACATTCACACACACAAACGCATACCTCTTTCTGTCTGGGCTGTTGCTATAGAGACGCAAATAAAATTGTCAGAACCACGGAGATGTTTTTTTTTCCTGATGTGGCTTGGATGACAAAAGCTGCTGACAGCTGGAACAGAGAGCAATGGCCCTGACTAATGTCATGTTCATGTTTGGCATAACAAGGGAAGAAAGGCTGTACTAATTGGTATTGCAGGACAACTGTCAACCACAGCAGTAAGATTTAAACCAAGGTGGCATTGCAGGTAGATGTAGAAAAGGTTACCATGGTGATTTGCTATAATATTATCCATATCCATTGTTTCTATAAAAAGGGATGGAATACATGCTGTTTTTGTCACAGAATGGATGAGGAGAAGAAGATGCTCCGTCTTCCTGTCCACAGTCATACTTGTGTCTAGTCCTACTTGTGTCTATTACAGCCCTCTACACCTTTATGTTTAAAAGCATACATCAGAAGTGAGTAGTATGAATTAATAAATTATGAGGTGATTTTAAACAGACAGACAAAGTGTTGTAACACATATTGTATTGCTTGTATATTAAAGCAATGCCAGGTCTGAACTAAATGGAAACTGTTATATGTATCTATGTAATAATAATGTTGCCTTTAAACCAAAACTTTGAGACCGGTTGCTACAACAACCTGCTGCATGCCCCTTGTGATCTGCTATCTGTCTGCACATTTGCTTCATTCTACTCATAAAGTTCTTTGTACAAATACAGTACTTAGCATTCTCCCCAAACTGCAACTAATCCTTCTGTTTATGATCCACACATTTCCAATTGTAAGCCTGCTTGACTGTGTTTTTAAATTATATCTGTATTGTACAGTATTCTGGATACATGTCTCAGTTCTGCTTATCTGTGTCACATTCATATAGTCCATACATGGACAGCTTAAAATAATAGTATTTAGGTACATTTCCAGCTGAGATTGCAGATACACTATAGCCCAGAGATGGACTTGAGTCGCACTTAAGTCTGTGACTTCAGACTTGACTTGACTTGACCCAAAAGACTTCAGACTTGACTCAGATTCGAGCTTTGAGACTCGTCAACAACATGTTTTCATGCAATTATTGCTTTTTAAATCAAAATGTATTCATGTATTTCCATTTTCTTTTATTGACGCATATACGTTGGAGAAATGTATGACGAGCCTCATGTCCCATGCCCTTTGCCATAATGTGCAACGTAACGCATGCGTTATGCCTTATGTGCGCGCACTCACATGTAAAAAAAAAAAAAAAAAAAAAAAACACATATGCTGCGTAATTGATCCCGTGGATGATTTGTAGGCTACTAAGTGGACAAGGTGTACCCGGTCCACCAAACACTGGGCCGTCTTGACTGTCTAATTTCTGCACATATTTCTGTTACTGTAGTCCTATTTACTATTTCATTATTTCATCCATGCGTGGTGCAGAGGATCCGTGGGCACTGTCACCTGCCGTGGAGACGCTGGCCTCACTAACCTCTCCTCCTCGGAGTCGTGTCTCCCTTGCGCTGGACTCAGTTTAGTACTGAGCGTACTAACACTTAGAAAATAAATGGCATTATATCAGTGAGTTCAAACTGCTTATTGTGTGTAATTTGGACTGACAATGAGATGCATGTTGTTCTGTAAGTGGTGTGGCGCTGCCACTATTTTCTTGATTTCCACGTCGACATTAGACTTTTTTTTTTAGTGAAAGATACATTACATTTAGCATATATCGTCACAGATAACAAGCTAACCATCGCAAAGTGTTGTGCTAATGCTGGGAGCAGGCAAATTGTATCTTTATAGTTGTATCCATATGATGTGACAGACATATTTCACCAGGTCTGAGTGCTAGATGGATGTGTTAAGTAGACCCCATAAAGTTATCCTACAACTGATTTTGATACAGTACTGTATGGATGGTAGCTACAGGACATGCTTTGAATTCATAAGATTTAACAATACAGTGTTAGGGACAGATTAGGTGGCCAGAGACTTGAGACTTGACTTGGACTCGTGGCAAAAGACTTGAAACTTGACTTGAACTTGCCCCTCAAAGACTTTAGACTTGACTTGGACTCAAGCTGAAAGACTTGAGACTCGACTTGGACTTCCAAAAAATGACTTGTGAACATCTCTGCTATAGCCCCAGTGGCATCAGTTAGCAACAGACAACAGAAAGTAATTAAGCAGCAGAAATACAGTAGATGTAATCTAACAACACTGCCACAGATATAAGCAAGCAAACACCATAACTACAGTACAAGCAGTAGCAGTGTCACAGGGATACTCCGAGACAAATGGACCAAAGTCAAAGAGACCAGCACACACAGCAACAGCTATCATTGCTGATGTTTTCTTTACATTTAACATGCTGACCGTGTGTGCTGTTGAGTCTACACTAAGTTAAAGATGGGAAATAAAGTGGAGACTCAATGAGCAAGAGATGGCAATCTGAGAAACACAATTGTGTACATACATTTATGCTTTCTGAGTAGTGGAGACCGGTAGTAGGATTATCATTAGTATCAAGTGCAGTTGAGTGGGCTGATAGGAAATAGATTGGGGGGTTATCTTGGGCAAAATTAACTTCAGGTAAAATGCTGTGTTTCAGTGTGGACCGTTAAGGCACCAGCTGAGCCAAAGTTGTAGCCTCACAAGCTACTGCGGTATCAGGGGTTAAGATCAGATTAACCTGGCTGCCATTCAGCATGGTAGTTTCAGGGCATAGGTTAGACAAAGACTCTCCCCATCTTTGATCAGAATAAACAGATGGAGTTGACTGTAGTGCAAAAGTGACGTTTGAATAAAGAACCTTACTTTGACTGCTTCCTGTAGTTTTCCGAATTGAACTGTGCCATTTAGAATCCTGCTGACGAATCCCTGCTTTTCCTGCTGAAGAACTGAAGCCTGGGGAGGTAGAGAGGGAAGACGGGGGGTTACTGATCTAAGAGAGGAACACAGACGGGGGGTTAGAACACACAATTGGAAGAAAGAAGTGAGGGATTATGGGAGAAATGGATATAGGAAAAGAAGGAAAGACTGTTTAACTGTTGCCAATTTACAGTAGTCCTGTGTGAGGCACAAACACTGACACAAACTGCCTATTTTAAGTATAATAAAACTAATTCTGGTTCAGTGTGGCAGGTGTTCCCTGGTTTCATTTGTGCTGTGTAATTGTTCTGTGTTTGTTGCTGTTGTTGTGCTGTCAAAATTGTCATGGTCCTTGATGTGATTTGTTACGTGCTGCAGATCAAATTTCCTTTGGGATAATAAAGTTGAAAGTTGAAGTTGAAGTAATCAAAGGTCTAGAACTTAAGTGTGCAGAGAAATGAGAGAAAGAAAAGGATTCTACTAAAACAAATAGCATTAGACGCTCATTATCAAATTAATAATCAAATCAAAACAATGGTGAATACCCATCAGCCAAAAAAACACAGCTATTTCTGTGCTAATGTAACATAAAATAACTTTAACTCCAGCTTGCTCAGTATAATGAAGGTGTTTTATTGCAGCCAAACAGTCCCACACACACACTTGTGGTCATCCTGTCCTCTTCCAGACAAAACGGTTCTTAGCTAGTTAGCTTTAGACCTGCTACCTCTTATATTGTGTCAATCTGACCTTCTACACATGATGGGCTCTTGCTTATGCTCTAAAAAGCAAGCTATGGAAAAGTCCCTGAATCGATTCACATTTACCAGAAAAACCTTTTCTGTTCCTCTGCCAAACACTCAGCCAACTGAGCAAAGTACATATTCTATTTGTTTCAGATTAGTTCTATATTTTTTGGTTTGACACACTATATTTTATGGCTCTGAACGTATACTCATCTAGCAACATTGAAGTGCACCTCCTCTTCCTAAGTAGTGATAGTAAATGCACCTAAAAGAGTAAATTATGTTCGAATTATCATTAAAAATGACTAATCCAGTCAGATACCATAGCTCCAAAAGAACAAAAGGTGCTATTAATGGAATGCTAGGAGTCTTCTGTTAATCATCACAATGCTCCAGCAGTGTATTTTCCTTGTGTGTGATCTCCTTTGTTCCCATCATTCCTTTCTCTCTTAACTATAGACTATCAATATAAGTAAAAACCTAATTGATTATAAGCTTTGACAAAATTGAAGCCTTGGTCAAAGAAAAAAAGTGTTCTGTTGTCTGTGACCTTGTTTTTATTGTTTGCAGCTTTAAGCAGGGCTCCCTTGTAAAAGAGATTTGATTATCTCAATGGGACATCACCTGGTAAAATAAAGGATAAATAAAAAATAAATAAATAAAAGCAGCTCCTCCATTCCCCCTATGCATTGCATTATAAGCTAATTTAGTTAACTGACATCTTTGAGTATATATAATGTCATTTTTAACCCTAGTGTGAATTCACTGCCTTCTCAAAAGCTGGTTGGAATTACAGTATGTGACAAAGAGTTGGAACTCTGAATTTTGAATACCTAGCCTTTCCACACTTCCACTAGTCAGATCAGATTTACAAACCCACCAGGCACATTCTACAAGTAATGGAGAGTGCACTATAGACATAGTCCAGTGCTGGGTTTATCACAGAGATGACACATTTAGAAAAGAAATGTCATGCTGGCTAATTCCAAAACATTGATTCCACATGTAGTTCAAGTTAATTGCACTTAATAATTCAATAGGAGTTATTAATAAAAGCATGTTATCCAGCCATACATCTTTCTTCTAACCAGTTATCCTGGATGGATAGGTGGAATAACTGAATGGTTGATGTCTCACTGACATGCTGAGGTAAATGCAGCCAAATGCATACTGTAAATGTCTTATCAACGAGTGCAATTGCTAGCCTGCAGTGACTTTGCAGTTCTTGGAACGTCCAGTTTAATTTCATGTAAAATTAACAAAAAGCCTTGAATCCCCATCATCTGTTTCTTTGTCGTGGTGAAACAGATATTTCATTTATAATTTTTCTTTACCAATGCTTTTAGTTTTTATTTTTACTGAACTTAGTCACTCACGTAACTCACTTTATGTCTGCTGTCCTTGAGATAACTGTAGGCTATAAGGATGAACTCATTTTTATTGTTACAAACAACAGCCTTTCTAGTTTCTAAACCTGCTCTATTTACTCCTGCTCTTGACATGTGGAGAACTTCCACGCAAAACTGAATAAGACCTTTTTCATGGCATGACATTTTGATTTAGCAGTTCACAGCAGGAAAAGGTATATAGAGTATACAGAGTATAATTTACTCAAGGACGGCAAGTACGACACTGGTCATGGGTACTGTATTTGTACTGCTTGCCTTTTAATTTTGAGTTGAACTGCTCTTGTTTAGTTTATTTTTTATTTATATTCTTATTTTATATACTTTTATTATTTATTTTTTACTTTTCTCTATTTATCTGTACTTATTTCTGTCTATGTACCTGCATGTACCTTTAGTCGCACTAGTTGTCAGTAGCAGTACTGCTACTAAACTTAACTTAAAAAGTAAGGACATTTGTGTTGGGTAGATTATTTCTCTGTGGAATGCTTTTTGGCAATAAATCTTATCCGTTGGAAAGCCTGTTTAGTTCCCTTACAAATGGTACCAAACACAAATTTCCTTACTTTTTGTGCTAAGTTTATACAGTATGTGTACCATGTGTGATATACAAAATCATCAGTATTAGTAGTACCATCTGTATTAGTTGGTCTCTCTCCTGGGAAATGTGCTCCGCCACAGAAATGACAGCTCCCATGTAATGCCGAGTCTTTTCCTCTTTCAGCACACACTCTTCCTTCTGTCTCTTCAATACACTCATCCTCCTCTCAGCCTTCCTGGATGATGGAGAGACAGGAGAGAAGAAGGGAATAGGTAAAACAAATGGGAAAAACAATGAGACAGAAAGGAAGAGGAGGATGGCAAAAAAATTAAATAAATAAATAAGTAGGAAAGAAAAATGTATCAAGGGTTAAGGGAAAAAGAACAAATAATATGGTTGAAAACAGGCAATACAAGAGACAGTAACTGTATGATATCTTGAGAAACTGCCATCTTGATGCAAGCAGGGTGAAAACACTGTTGGTTAATCAAACACCTTCTGACAATCTTCACACTTCAGAATGAGTAAGTCCACAATGATTCTCAGCTCAGGTCTCCAGGGAGCAGAGGAAGGTTCCAGAGACCAGAACAGATTATAGAACAGCTGTAAAAATTGACCAAAATAAATTGTGCACTGTAGGGAAATTACCTGATCTGAACTATGGTAAGATATGTAATGCTATTGAAAAGCCACTCTGCAACTTCATCTTATACCTGTATAGTGTGTTAAAGAACCCTCTCGCACTACAACTTACATGATAATGTTGTACTTTTTGGGTTAGAGTTAGCATAATTTTTAAACATGGGCTAAAACTCTGAAGAGGGGAGATGCTCCCCGTCTTTAAAAAAAGGTGCTTCTGAGCATGGCCTTTCCTGCAAACAGGGAAGAAGCTGCCAACTCAAATCTCACTTCAGGAATAACTGGGTATTCTAGTGGCAGACGATTGAGGGAGATGTCAATTAAACACAGTTTGTACATGCATGCACACTCCTAAGAAAAGACCTCTTGTCTAGCAAAATAATTGAAAACATGGTTTGAGGGGGATAGGACATAAACATAATTGAAGGAAGTGTTTATTATGGATAACATACAGTGTCAAATACTTCTGGTTCAGTAGGTATCTTTTAAATAAAAATATTAGACAGATAATCTGTAAAAAAAATTCTCATTTTAGTGTTACACAGTACACTAAAATATATTTCTGAAAACAACTAAGTAGAGAAATCGGCAATGTAGTAACTTGATCTCGATTGATATTCGATCAGCGCTGCCTAGTTCAACCACAGTTCCCAAACACTCATTGACACTGCGTTAGAGACTTCTCGGCTATGATTGGTTTGTAGGATGATAACAAACAAAGAAAGCAGTATATTTAGTACCTGTTGGCTTGTTTGGCAAGCTCCTGCTCAGCCTCCATTCTCCTTATATCAGCAGTCAGGTTGGCTTTTTCCAGAGCCAGATTCCTATTCTCCTCTTGCAGGCTGGACAATCTGAGAAGCAACTCGTCCATCTCACTCTTATTCCTACTCTCCTGCTGTTCCAGTTGCCTGAGAGCCAAGGGCAGATTATACAGCACATTATGACAAAACATCTAATACTTTGCACAACACAAAGTGTGTCCCATCAGTATACAGTAAAATGTACAAACCTACAGAAATGTCTGTGTTTTAATAATCCTGCTAACTTGAATCCTTACACTACTTATTTTGATTAACTTTTTGAGTTTTGGGTTAAATCCTACTGGCTTTCTTTCCCAACTCTATCAAACATAGCTAAAGCAATTAAAGCTAGGTTTCTGCTCGACCACATCAATGCACTCGTCACATCCCAGTGCCCCTCTCTATTGCAATTAACAAAGCAATACTTCAGCTACTACTCTTGTTTCCTCTGCTACAGATCAATTGTAAACTTAATTCATAATATACTAAACCTAAACTGAACTGAACTGAACTCTCGGCAAACCTGTTGGAAAGAAGATTGGCATTTGGCATTTTTGGATGACAATATGAAGGGAACTGTACAACCTTTTCTAACATACAGCAAGCGAAAATGTGCCTCAAAAATTAACTATTCTGTGTTCAGTTCTTCTTTTTGTTCCTACTTCACACAAGAAGGGTATCCCACTTCAGCAGCAGAACTGTTTTTAATATTGACTGATTCATCTTTTAGAGAAATTAATATTTGATCACATAAGACATTGTGGCAATACCGTCTGAGTTTCCCAGAAACATTGCAGTGTTCGTCCCAGGTGATGGCATCCTTCAGGCGGGCCTGCAGGACTTGTAACTCCCTCCCATTTTTCTGCACCTCCGTCCTGCTCTCTTCCAGGTCCTCCAGCAAACGCTGCTTTTCAGCCTCTAACAACATCAGTTGCTTAGACAGCTTGGAAACTATAAAGATTGGGAAGAGACAGGGAAGAGAGGTGAATAAGTGAAATGGAATAAAATAAACAGTCAGAATGAAAGAATGCAGGGCCACAGTGAAAGAGAATCATGCTAAACATTTTAAGTTTCCTTTTAGTTTAGATTTGAAGATTTCCTCTTTAATTTTAACCACATATGGTTTTCCCTTGTACATATGAATGAACGAATTCCTTTAATTTTTATACATAGGCAATATATATATATTTTGCTCGTCTGTGTGGTATTTTGGCACCCAGCACACGGTGCACAGGTCAGAGCGGAGGCACAAAGAGGTGGGAGATCCATTCAAATGAGGCAGTTGTTGATATTTTGGTGGAAAATTGTGCAGCAATAACACATTAATGCCTAAAACAATTCCAATTACATATTTTAATTAAACACTCCCCAACCAGTAGACGCATTTAAATCTGCATAAAAAAATAATGTTTAATGTGGACAAATGCAGGAACGTCTGAAAATCACTCTGGGTTTATCAATAAATTATTATAAATGATTCGTACAGTATCTGTTGTCCACAGCTGCTTTAGACTATGAAAAGCTTCTCCTTAAGTACATTAAATCCCTGCAGTGCATCCATCTGACATAACACAAGGTTGCTACATTATACCCACACACACACCTCTACACACATCAAATTGGTCCGTTATAACTCGATATTCTGCTGGTTTATGTGGGACACATCGGATTACATTGATCCTTTGCTTTACAACCTCCTTTTCAACTTAAAAAAAAAAAAAATCAGCAGGGGGCTTTTTGTCTTAAAATGAATATTGAAGCAAATGCTGCTTTGTCAAATTTAAGATATGAAGTAACCATTTAAAACATGAAATACTGAATAAAGATTTCTGAAATTGGATTGATGCAACCATATAAAACTTTTTCACCAAAGAATTGTGTATTACTTGTTTGTCTTCATTATTCTAATGAATTGTTTAAAAAAACAAAACATAATCTGCCTTTGGCTACAGATTTGTGGTGCTATTTGTTCACACTGTGCCACTCTGCACCTTCCAGCAGGTGTGCTCAGAGATGCACACACAGTGGCTGGGTTAGCTCAGTGGGTAGAGCAGGCACACATATACTTGGAGGTTTATTCCTTGATGCAGAGGTCCAGGGTACGAATCCGACCTGTGACGATTTCCTGTATGTCTTCCCCCTCTCTTTCTCACCTAGCTGTCCTATCAAATATACCACAATTGGGTTTGGAAAAGCCCAAAAAATAATCTTAAAAAAAAAAAGATGCACACTTTGTGTTTGTGGTTGTACCTTCAGAATAGTGTCTGTTGTGGCTGGCCTTGGCCTTAACATGCTGAGCCTCAAGCTGATCAATCAGGACCTGGTTCTCCTGCAAAACCAGAAGGGCCTGTTGTTGTAGTTGATGACTGGGGGGAGATAAAGAGAGAGATTGACATAGATCCCCTATGTCAGTTGGTACTAAGGCTAACTCCCTTCTCTCAGGCATACTCTGACCAGCCTCACAACAACACTGAACATTAAACAGAAATCAGAGTAAAGCAAATGATAAGTAAATGTAAAGAAACCTGTCTGGAACATTGGGAAGACAAAACTAAAAGCCAAAGTAGATTAGAATGTAATCCTGCACTAAAAGAGATTATGAATTAGCAGAACATCTCTCTACTGTCAGAGGTGGAAAGCAAAGACAGATCCTAACCAGGTAAAGGCTCAGTGGCTACAAACTGGCAGTTGAAACAGGAAGACACAAAAAATCTAAACAAAAGAGAACATAATATGTGGTTACTGTTCGAAGGGTGAGGTTGACACAGAGATGCAGTTTCTCGTACAATGTAAAACATTCAATGAAACAAGGAACATTTATTTTAACAAGTTCAACTCTGTGATCTCAGATTTAAAAGTACTGAATGACCTCTCAAAAGGTCTCCCTCTCTCTCACACACAGTATATATTTAATATAAATCAATCTTAATATTGTGTTAATGTTTATATTACCATTTGTGTTCTGACTCAGACTATTTGGACAAATTGTATTTTGATGCTTTGGCATTGTTAATGAAACTTTCATGACACCTGCCAAATGCATTTAATGTAAACGTAGTCTCAGAGGAGTCAAGTAACGAAGTACAAATACTTTGTTACCTTACTTAAGTATAAATTTTGGGTATCTATACTTTACTGGAGTAATTATTTTACAGCATATTTTTTACTTCTACTCCGTACATTTTCACACAATTATCTGTACTTTCTACATTTTAAAAATAGCCTCGTTACTCATATTTCAGTTCGTCTTGTTTTCATTACGGCTCGTCATTGTTCAAAAACACACACACAAAAAACCCTATCCAAATCGCTCCATCCAGAGAGAGTGAATTTGATTGTGGTTGGATGAGAAGTATAAACATAGCTATTCCGACACCCTATTGGTTTAACCAGTGCCTTAACGACCGCTATCTACCAGACCGAATAGCAACGCGGATTTCGGTGCCTTATTTAGGAGCCACTTAAATGACTGCGCTTCTCTCTGATGCTCCGAAAACGGACGTTAGAAGGAACTGAAACATCGCCGCACGGGACGCTAGTTAACACTACAGTTGACAGCAGGTAATGTTAGCCTAGCGTTAGCTAGCAGCTGGAGTAAACACGGTTAAAATGCTGACAGCTAAACAGTGTAAAGTGTGTCTGTATTTCACTGGAGAGGATTCAAACACCAGACTGTAGCCGCCGTTGTCTGAAAAACACAGACACAGAGATGTGTCACCTTTTTCAGCCCTTCTGAGTTTGCAGGTATGATTTTAATATAACATTATTATAGTCATTATGGCCTTTAGAAAAATGTTTTTTTGTGGAAGTGGGGTTTTGTCCCCACGTTTTGGGGTTAAGCTTTTGTCCTTAATGGCATTTTTTCCCCCTTACATCAGGGGTCTTCAATGTTTTTTAAGCCAAGGACCCCTTAACTTAAAGTGAGATGTAGCAGGGACCGACTACTACATATTGTATGAAATTAAGTTGCATATTAAACTGGGCCTACAATAACTGTTAGGGCAACCTAAAGCCTTCTTACATACCCTTTTTTCATAAGCTATTAAAATATTAATTGTTGGCATGATTTTATAAATCATATTTTAATGTTACATATGTGGCACAGTAAATCTAGGATTAACTGTATCTGTGGGCTGATATCTTAGTGACTACCTTACCTATAGGCCAGTAAGCCTATCATCAGTGGGAATTTATATTTGCTAAAAATATGTTGGAATTATGTTAAGGCATTTTAATTATTTATTTTTTTAAAGACTCAAAAATGTACAATAATTTGGAGGCCCCCCTGCAATGACTCTGAGGACCCCCTGTTGAAGATCTTTGCCTTACATTACTTTTACTTTTATACTTTAAGTAGTTTTGAAACCAGTACTTTTACACTTTTATTTAAGTAAAAAGCTTGAGTTGATACTTCAACTTCTACAGAAGTCTTTTCAAACCCTAGTATCTATACTTCTACTTAAGTAATGAATGTGAATACTTTTGACACCTCTGTGTAGTCTACATTAAATGTCGGAGCTAAGTCCAATGAGTACATACTGCAAATGTGTAGGTGTCAGCAACATTACAAGCTAGAGTGATGATGAAAACAGAGTAGTAATGGGGACGATATAAGAGCACAGAAGAAGATGTAAAGCTTTACTGCTTTTATTTCATAATTTCACAAAATGTAACCTTTAGTAAACAACCCAGAGACAGGCAAGCAGCAGTGCTGAAGAGAATAAAGGTAGAGGTATTTCATTTTTCACTTCATCAGAGGGATGAATGATGACGGCCAAGCAAGTGCTGAACCAATACGCACTCACATTATTGTATATTTCTTCTTACCAGCTCTTTTGGCTGATGCCTCCAACCTTTGCGATTTCATCATGGAGTCTCTCATTTTCTTTGATCACCTCCTCTACATGAACACGCAACTTCTTCACCTCTTCCTGTGGCAAGCAGACAAAGACACATAAGGACCTCTGATTAAATTGAATGTTGAGTCACTTTGTGCATACGCAAAGACAATGTCGGACTCAGTAGTTTTCTCTGGACCCCTGCCAAACCTGACCAATGATGAAATGTACAGCCGTACGTCATCCTTCCACCGCTGGTTGTCGGGGGGGTGCCCAGCTAATGATGTGGGCTATGTGAATAACTGGGGGGCATTCTGGGGAAAGCCTGGTCTGATGGAGAGAGACGGCATTCATCCCACCTGGGACGGAGCCGCTCTCATATCAAAAAATCTGACCAAGTTTATCAGACATAAACCATGACAACCCAAGTTTGATATTAGTAATCAGGGGTGCAGTACTACGCGCCCCCCTGTGCTTCCGTTGGAGCAGTCACCCACTCATAGTCTAATAAGCACGGTGTCTGTTCTCCGACTCAGATCGGTTAAATCAAAGGTAAACAAAAGATGCGCTATACTTAACAACCTAATTGGAATTAAAACGACTGCAACAATAGAACAAAATAGGAAAATTAGATGTGGACTATTAAATATTAGATCTCTGTCTTCTAAAGCATTATGGGTAAACGAGTTGATATCAGATAATAACATTGATTTATTTTGTCTTACTGAAACCTGGCTGGGCCATGAAGACTATGTTAGTCTAAATGAAGCCACTCTTCCCAGTCATATTAATACTCAAATTCCTAGAGGCTCAGGCCGAGGAGGGGGAGTTGCAGCCATCTTTGATGCAAGCCTGTTAATTACTCCTAAACCTAAATTAAATTATAACTCCTTTGAAAGTCTTGTTTTTAATCTTCAACATCCAAAATGGAAAACATTACAGCCAATTATATTCGTTGTTATTTACAGGGCTCCAGGTCCGTATTCTGAATTGTTATCTGAATTCTCAGAGTTTTTATCATGTGTAGTCCTTAAATCAGACCAAGTACTTATTGTAGGTGATTTTAATATCCATGTGGACGTTGACAATGATAGCCTTAGTACTGCTTTCAACTCATTATTGGATTCAATCGGTTTCAGTCAGAGTGTGCACAAGGCGACGCACTGTTTTAACCACACCCTCGACCTTGTTCTGGTATATGGTATTGAAATTGAGGATTTAATAATATTTCCGCAGAATTCGGTATTAACAGATCATTCTTTAATCACTTTCGAATTCTTACTACCTGACTATATTAAATTAGATAAAAGCTTCTACACCAGATGCCTATCTGACAGTGCTATAGCTAAATTTAAAGAAGATATTCCAACAGCATTCGACTCTATGTCATGCCTTAACATAACAGAGGACCTCTATGTTAACCTCAGTCCCTCTCAAATTGATACATTTGTAGACGGTGCTACAACTTGCCTACGGACGACCTTAGACTCCGTTGCTCCCCTGAAAAAGAAGATGATGAAGCAAAGGAAATTAGCACCTTGGTATAAATCCCAAACTCGCAAATTAAAACAAATCTTGCGAAACCTCGAATGTAAGTGGCGTTCCACAAAAGTGGAAGAATCCCGTTTGGATTGGCAAGAAAGTCTCAAAACCTATAGGAAGGCCCTAAGAAAGGCCAGATCAGACTATTACTCATCATTAATAGAAGAAAACAAGAACAACCCAAGGTTTCTTTTCAGCACTGTAGCCAAGCTGACAGATAGCCACAGCTCTACTGAGCCATCTATTCCTCTAGCTCTGAGTAGTGATGACTTCATGAGCTTCTTTAATGATAAAATTATACAATTAGAGATAAAATTCATCACCTTTTGCCCTCAACTTCTAACGGTTCACCTTTAAACGCAGAGTCGCTAGAAATAACGACTAGTCTCGACATATACTTAGACTGCTTTTATCCTATAGACCTTCAACAATTAATGTTAAAGATATCCTCAGCTAAGCCATCTACCGGTCTCTTAGACCCCATCCCAACGAGATTACTCAAAGAAGCGTTACCCGTGGTAAACACTTCATTACTAGATATGATCAATATGTCCTTATTAACAGGTTATGTACCGCAGTCATTTAAAGTAGCTGTGACCTCTTCTGAAAAAACCCACCCTTGATCCTGAGGTCTTAGCAAACTATAGACCTATATCTAACCTTCCCTTTCTATCCAAGATCCTTGAGAAGGTGGTTGCTAATCAGTTATGTGATTTTCTACATAGCAATAGTTTATTTGATGACTTTCAATCAGGATTTAGAAAGCATCATAGCACAGAGACGGCACTGGTGAAAATTACTAACGACCTTTTAACTGCTGCAGACAAAGGACTTGTCTCCATTCTTGTTTTACTAGATCTTAGTGCTGCATTTGACACTATTGACCATTCAATCCTGTTACAGAGATTGGAACACTTGGTTGGCATTAAAGGAATTGCTCTAAGCTGGTTTAAGTCCTATTTCTCTGATCGATCTCAATTTGTTAATGTTAATGATAAATCCTCCAAGTACGCTAAAGTTAGCCATGGGGTTCCTCAAGGCTCAGTGCTTGGACCAATTTTATTCTCCTTATATATGCTTCCTCTAGGCAATATTATTAGGAAACACTCAATTAACTTTCACTGTTAAGCGGATGACACCCAATTATACTTGTCAATCAAACCAGACGAAACCAGTCAGCTAGCTAAATTTCAAGCGTGCATTAAAGATATAAAATCCTGGATGACCTACAATTTTCTGATGTTAAACCCTAACAAAACTGAAGTTATTGTACTGGGACCTAAACACCTCAGAACCTCATTATCTAAAGACATAGCTACTCTGGATGGTATTGTCCTGGCCTCCAGCACTACTGTCAGAAATTTAGGAGTTATTTTTGATCAGGATATATCCTTTAATGCCAATCTAAAACAAACCTCAAGAACAGCCTTTTTTCATCTTCGTAACATTGCCAAAATTAGGAATATCCTGTCTCAAAACGACGCTGAGAAACTAGTCCATGCATTTGTTACGTCCAGGCTGGACTATTGTAATTCCCTACTGTCAGGTTGCTCAAATAAGTCCCTTAAGACTCTCCAGCTGATCCAGAATGCTGCAGCGCGTGTTCTCACAAGAACTAAGAAAAGAGATCATATTTCTCCTGTATTAGCTTCTCTGCACTGGCTTCCTGTTGAATCCAGGATTGAGTTTAAAATCCTTCTCTTGACCTACAAAGCTCTAAATGGTCTAGCACCATCATATCTAGAAGAACGCCTAATACCCTATTGTCCCACTAGAGCACTGCGCTCCCAGAATGCAGAGTTACTGGTGGTACCTAGAGTTTCTAAAAGTAGAATGGGAGCCAGAGCCTTCAGTTATCAGGCTCCTCTCCTATGGAACCAGCTCCCAATCTGGGTTCGGGGGGCAGAAACTGTAATCGCTTTCAAGAATGAACTTAAAACTCTTCTATTTGATAAAGCTTATAGTTAGGGAGTGAGGAGTTGCAGTGTTCACTTAACTGGCCCACCTGCTTCTCTTCATAATTGTTAGATTAATAATACATAACAAAGTAGAGGGAGGCAGGCCAGCCAAGCCCGATCCGGCAGGGGGAGAGTTCTAAGCCCAAAAAAGCTACCTCTCCTTATGACCTGTCTCTCTTAGTTACGCTGTTATAGTTACGCTGTTATAGTTCTAGACTGCCGGAGGACTTCCTTCCTTTCTTTGACACACTGAGCTGCTCTCTCCTCTCCCTTTCTATTACTATTACTATTTGTGTGTATCCTGTCCCAGAAATGCTTGTTACCAATCCTAGCTTCTGGGGAGTTTACTCCCCGGAGTCCTTATGTTTTTTCCCCCAGCGTATTTCCTTGGAGAACGTTGGCACCAAGATCCTGGTTCCAGCTGTCGCCGTGGTCCTGCTGCACTCCCTGCTGAGCTCAGCAGTTTCTTCCCAAGAGGGAGTTTTTCCTCGCCACTGTCGCACTGCTTGCTCTTGAGGGAATTACTGGAATTGTTGGAATTGTTGGGGCTTTGTAAATTATAGAGTGTGGTCTAGACCTACTCTATCTGTAAAGTGTCTCGACATAACCTATGTTATGATTTGATACTATAAATAAAATTGAATTGAATTGAAATTGAATTGATTTCAAGGACAGCTAAACAAAAACAAAAAAGAAATATATATACTACCACCTAATAATACTAATACTACCACCCCTTGGTCCGAGACAAAATCCTTGACAGCAACTACGGCTGGTTGCACCAGTTCTCCAGGGGCCTGTAGTAAGGCTGCTCGATTATGGAAAAAATCGTAATCAACATTATTTTGGTCAATATTGAAATCACAATTATTCAACACAATTACTCCTAGACTTTCGAAAAGATGTTAATAAGTTAAAAAACAGTGAAACATCCCTTAGTACTTTTCCCGGGTGAACATTTTTTTCCCCATTCAGAACACAAGACAAAATAAGAGTTTACTTGCAAAACGTTATGTGCAAAATAATTGTTTTTCTCGATTACTCTGTTTTTGTGATCTAGAAGCCAAAATCGTAATCATACTTAAAAATTTGATAGTGGGTTAGCCAGCTATCTCCATGAAGCGGGCTCACTTTTTAACAGGGGGGGTAGATCACCTTGGTAACCTAAGACCATCTAACAAACCGAGTTTATGGCACTAAATACATAACGACGATTAAAGCTACATTTCAGTTGCATTGAGTTGATGCTTCTACACTCTTATTCCATTCACTGCAACTAAGAATAACATGAGACAACTTTGTGATGAGAACTGAAAATAAAAATATACCATATGTTGTCTTTTACTGGAAAATAATTTGTACACTCTAAAGTGGCTTCTGTTTTAAATGTAACATTTCAGTCAGATAAACATGTGTTGCAAGTTTTGATCCCACGCATTGCATACATCCAAGGCAGCACACTAACCATTGCTGCTTATGTCTTCCATAACATATAACATTCTCCTGATTGATCAGACGACTGTGTGTGTGACTTTCTTATTATTATCCCCTCAATCAGAAGAAAGTCACACACATGCATAAAGTCCCTCACAATCCCTTTACCTCAGTGGTTTGCAGAAGTGCATCTTTCTCGTTCATCCTGTCTTCATAGGCCAGCAATAAAGGAGATAAATACTTCATGTCAAGCTACAAAAAAGGACAAATAGAAATGATCCAAATTAGCTACAACATCAAACCCATTCATCTATCCATCTCTTGATCTATCCAGCAGGGTTCCAGATAGTGAACAACCCGGCATTCTGATTTGGTCATTTGAGAGAAAAAGCACACTCTTCCTTCTGCAACGTTTTAGTGGCCCTGAGCCTGAGCTTCCAAACTATCAGACCACTTATGTGTCAGCAGAATGAGCATGTATGATTTCACATCTACAATCAATCTACATTAATCTGCTAGACTATTGCCCTGCCATATTAAAGCAATGTATTGTACAGCTATATGTAGATACTGACCAGCCAGGGAGGAGGAGACCCCGTCTTTGGTAAGCCATTGATTCTGGAGCTCTGGATGAGACATAGTAAGAAAGAGAAAGAAAGTAAAGTAAGTCTCATACCATCATAGCCATGGTAATATGCTTTAAACGTTGCCCTTCACACAAAGAAAAAAATATGTTGATTTGCTGCTTCTAGTATGCAGGTGCTTGAGGAATTTCAAGGGGAAGCTAGTCCAGCATTTTCTATAGCAAAGAACATTACAGTTTTATAAAAACAGAACAAATTGGCAATTAAAAGTAAATGACTATGTTTATGTGATTTATGGAAGCACACACAGTTCAATTATAGCTTGGCTATTCAAACCAATTCAGACTTATCCTATCTCTTATTACTGTATCATTCTAATATAAAACTACTCCAATCTTTTTTTCTTTATCTCTTCCTTCCACCAGCCACACTTCAGTAATGAGGGCGAGCAGAGATGTAATGAGAACAGGAGATCTCTTGGTGAGAAGACACAGCATGAGGTAGCCATGATTAAAACCATAAGCCAGCTTTCTCCTGCAGTGTAAAAAACACAACAAACCAGAATGAGAACCAGTAACTCCTTTAGTTCAACAAATCAGATAGTAGACAAATATAAACCTTATTTTCGCTCAGCAGGGATCTGGATCAAAGGCGGATTTATATCTTAAAGGCTTGACGTGGAAATAAAGTTATATACTGGTAATATATTCTGTATAAAAGCTGATTGAATTAGACTGAAGGGAAAGAATTGCAGTACAGAATTAAAAAAAACTGGTGCAGTCAAAAAGGTGCCAGAATAGTCCCAGGTCATTCTGGCCCAGTTTAACCCCTGGTTAAATGATTATGATTGCAGCTTTGCAGTTAATCAGAGTCCTTAGAGGAGGTAGTCTATTTGTGGGTGTGGGCATGGTTTGCATCCAGTGGCAAGTAGTGGTGGGGGGATCGATCCAAATATTGATAATATCAATACAAACGTTGGTATTGATATTGATCAATACCAGTGTAATGAGATGGATACTTTAGTTTCAGTTTCTCTCCAGTGTTCACTGCTGCGGTTTCATCAAAGAGGCAACCTGGCTGTCGGTGTCTGTGTCAGTGCCGTTCCTGTCACAGCGTTGAGCAGGCACTCTTTGCTCCTCCTCCCCCTCTTGTGATTTGATGTTGTACCGTCATGTGACTCGGCAGCTCCGGGCAAACAAGCACGCAACCAGCCAGGCCCGGTGGCGGCCAGCAGCACACATACACAAGCAGGACAGAGACGAAGCAGAAGAATGGCAGAGAGGAAGAGGAGCGCCATGTGGCTAGATTTTCAGGCCAAAAATTCAACAACAGCAAGCTGTATAATTTGTAAAAAGGATGTAAGATTGGTAACACAACAAATTTATACAAGCATATGAACATTCTGTCCTGGGTTTTAACTTATTAATAATCCAAAGGAAAAAAATCACAAAACCACTTAAAAGGGCTTGAAAATTCATTCAGATTTAGCAATTTGATGATGCATCCTCCTTAATTATTAAAAAGTATCGGTATCGTATCGGTATCTGCAATACTGGCCCTGTATTTCTTTGGTATTGGATCAATACCAAATTTTGCAGTATCGCACACCACTAGCGGCAAGTGAGTCTGTCTATCCTTATCCATATGCAATGCAGACTTATGAGTGCGTCATTTTAGCTAAATTAGCTAACTAGCTTAGCTTGCTAATTCCACCTTGCTTTAATGCTACACTGGTTATAAAAAAATAAGCCGAACAGCAGCAGTGGTGTCTCCCCCTCTATTTCTACTGTTTTCGTGTGTTCTTGTGTTTAATAGTGCGTTCCATTTACCTCGGAACTCGGAAGCCGAAGCTGGGAATGACGTGACACCCGAGTTGGATGTGTTCCTTTACAAATCAGATTTTTATTAGCTCTAGCCATTGTTAGCATTGCAGTTTAGAACAATGCATTACGCTGTTTTTTGTGCATACAAACAGCGCAACAAAATGTCCACAGATAGAAGTTGAACAGGACTGTGTATGACTGATTTAGTGAGACACCAATAACACAGAAATGCTTATAACTGTACATTAATACAGCTTTCAGAACTGTTGATACACAGAGCAGCCATGTTTAGCTTGGGTTACACACACCTAGAGACTGACATGGTTTTATTTCAGTTAGCCTAATAGCTGGTTTGATTTGCATTGAGAGATGATTTTATGGAAAGTACCCCATGCCAATCGTGAGATATGGTGAATGGCATGTGATGATGTGGGGCTATTTTAATTACAAAGGCCAAGGGAACTTTATCAGGATGCATAGTATCCTGGATCCATGAAATAACTGGTCTTTAAAAATAAAAATCTGCCTGCCTCTAACATAGTATACTTATGCCCCCTGTATTTTAAGGAAGAACATTTATTTATTTATGATACATTATTAATTCACAAAGAAAATTGGTGTCTTTAAAGGTTGGATTTTTCCTATATTTTTTAATTAAGGCATTAAGATCAATTTCCAAAAGATGTTTTTTTATTCCTCTTTTTATTCCTCAACTTTAGCATGGGTGTGTAAACGTATGCAAGCCACTGTATATTTGGATTGGATGCAGGTCACCTCATTCAAAATACTCCCTCACTCACTCAGTCCCACACAGAGAATCCTGTCTGAAGAAAGCAGAGGAGGAGAGTACACTAGAACACATACACCTTTCATTTAATTCTGGCAACATGAGCTGGAGTGAGATAGGCTGAGTGACAAGAGAAAGGCTCCTGGTGGAATTCCCTAATATTAGGAACTATTCTACAGGTAAGGTTGTTAAGGCTGCTTACATTATCCTTCTGGGGGCTACAGTTACAGAAGCTCTTGTTCATAAATTGTCAATTAGTGAGTATGTTTGAGATTCACGTGTTTCCACAAAAATGCTAATAATATTCTGTACCAAAAACACAGCAGAGTCAAACCTTGAGCTTCAGCAATATACAAGATGAGGTGCTACTCAAAAAGCAGAGGTGTTATCTTGTAGCTAGTCATACCTCCTGTTTGGACAGTGGTCTGAAGTGGGTTTGGTAGCGGCTCAGCTCCACATTCAGACGGTGCACTGTCAATTTGAGGGCATCATTTTCATCCACTAGCTCCTGAGCATGTTGCCTCAAATTCAGTAGCTCTGCCTGGCTGCCTGTAAGCACAGCAGATCAGGTTAAGGGCTAAGTGGCCGAACAATATACAATACAATAGCCATATTTATTATCAGTTTCAAAAGGAAAGAACAGCGATGGCAAGATGGCTTTGGGCTTTCTTCAACATAGCTTTGACTCCCCATGTGGTCTGCTGGCTGACCCTGAACCTCAAAAGAATTTAACCCTTAGGGTATAATAAGAAGGACATAATTAATGCTTCACCAGCAGAGAATAACAGTAGTACTTTTCCATGCTGCTTCTTTCTGCCCACCAGGAGGTCAGAGTCCCTAACCACTAAGACAACCCGCTACCCATTCAAACTGGCAATTTTCAATTTAAACTCATTACTTCCCCAACCTCTGCTTCTCATCATGCCGAAAAAGTTACTGTGGAGTTCAAGGATCAGAGCCATATCTACTCACAGCACCATTTCCCTCATTTCAACCCTACACATGCATCGGTCTTATGTGACACACTGCTTCATTCCCTCTCCCATCATTCCTTTTCCAGTTACTCCTTATTTCTCTCAGATCATTCTCTTTCCCCCCCATAATTTTTCTCTTTCTGTCCCTCTGTACATCTCTAATGGCTCCTCCACTCTACCTGCAGACGACCTCAGGTTTGAGGAGGCATGGCTGTGACTGATCTCCTGTTCCAGCCGTTGCAGTCTCTCCTCCAGTAACTTTTGTTCATCTACCATCCTTGTGTTCTTCTCTGGCAGGGCCCACGCTACGTCCCTCTGCACCTCACTGCATGCCCTGCTGGGCTCTGGAGACAGCTGGGTGGGGTGTTTGGGGTTTTTGGCTTGGCTGGGTTGGTCAGGGGTTAGGATGGATAGTGTGGCTGTAATAGGAAAGGTAAACATAAATATACTAAATTAAAATTGAATTCTCAATACGCAATACTTATGGGAATATATCTAATATGGCCATTACATCAACAAAGAAATTTGTGTGTGAAGCAGAAAAGTTCTTAAACTGTTATATATTAACTAAGTAATTTGACAGTCACTTGGGCAATGTCTTGGAATATACTAAGTGACTTAAACTAACAACTGTATTAGAATATATCATATACATTAGTAATAACCTAACCAACAAAGGGTATATCATGGAATTGAATGAAAAAAAATAGTTTAATATGGTATAAAAATATAAGTCAAAATGAAAAGCAGACACACAGCACTACTTAAGGACATACACCTACATGGCAAATCTTCTCTCCAACTTCCACGGCTCTTCCTGACAGAGGCTTTCTTCTTGGAAGAATCACCGCTGGCTTCAGGAGACTCGACACTGGTTTCCTCAGGGAAATCTGAGAGATTGAGAGTAAAATCAATTGCAGAAGAAGTACTGGATCTTGTGTGTTTTACTACTGTATATAACCCAATTTTACCAGTTGAACGTGTTACTTAAGAACACAGTCAACCTGTATGTAGCAAAAACAATTTAGTGATTAAGGTAGAAGCCATTTTTAATTTAGCACTGTCAAAAGCCTGAAGCCAGCTCTGGTAATAATAGCAATAATGAGGATTTCCTTTTAGCTCTAATGATAAGGCTATATTATGTCTGTTGTGAAAACTAACATTTGGTTAAATAAGAGCAGTATCTTAACCTTTCACTGAAAATGGCTGAGAAGTCATATGAAGTGTAGCCAAGTCTCTCACCATTCTTTCCTTTTATTTGTATGGGTTAAAATTCTAAAATTAACTTGCATGTCTCTATTAGCCTCTAAATAGAAAAGTCTCTGTTAGATAGGTTTAACGGAGGTGTAAATCAAAATGTATTATTACTGAGAGCTCCATAGATTTGTTTTGTTTTTCTGAATTTAAAACCACATTTATTTTAAAGTGCATCAACAATACACCACCAACATAATAACATTTATTTAGCTGCATGTTGTTTGCGAGATTTTCATAGTACAGTTGCATTCCAACTACTATATATATACTACTGGTGGCTGCTAAAAAATATTGCTGTATACACCAAACACAATATTGTAAATGCTACCACCTTCCCTTCGCATCAGTGGTTACAACCAGCAGGAGTATCAGCTTAAATGCAATTCATGACATTATACTCAACATTTATACTCAACATTTATCCTATAGGTGGGGTTATTTATCCACTACTGACAGATTATGGGTTAGTAAGTATTGTTTTCATACTCTTTTACCTGGAGAAGGCCCTCTTTTGCCAGACATCTGATTCAGATGGGGTGTACTGGTCTGGAAGAGAGACAGGCAAAACCAACAGACAGTCAAAGAGAGATTTCCAAAGCCCCGCTACCTGGATCCCTTTTGTGCAAGGCTATTTCAGAGACTGCTGCATTTATGACCATTGTCAAAATGTGTAAAAAAAGATCTTGCCAGTGCAGTTATTGTTGCAAATATTCAGAGACACATTTAAGCAACGAGAATGAGTCACAGTGAGGAGTTCAGTGGAGGGAAGAGTCGCAGTTAAAACAGAAGAGCAAGACAGAAGCAAAGAAAGAATTAAATATGTCAATGTGTGGGAAAGACTGAATGTCAACCGCTCACTATAACCTGTTCATTTATAAGTCTAATGGCTGGAGGCACAACTATCATGAATAGAAAATAAACCATTCATACACACAAGTTGGCAATTTATAAGGTACATCTAATGCAGTGTAATACAATTGCAATAAATAATAAATATACCTTTATGAAGGTTATAATGTTTGTTCGGTTTTTGTTGAAACTGTTTTAGAAGTGTTGATTTAACCGTATGCTCATTTTGGAGGCTGTAGTTTAAGGTGCTGTTGAACTGTGTTGCAACACACACCTATTAGTTTTAGCGAGGTGACCCTTATAAACTGCCAACAGTATATTCCTTACATTAACTCACATCCTCACCCTGAATGATAAAGAAGGCAGCTGATTAAGAATGTGGTTGTCTGTTTACGGTCCTGTCGATTTATGAGGATATAGACTGATGTTACCTATGGATCACATTTGTGTGGTGCTACAAATCCACTATATATGCTACAAAACTGGGTGCTCAGATATATTATATATTGGGACCACTATAGGTTAGCAGCAACCCAATGTAGCAGCATACAGGACAAGAACATGAATAGAATAGAACAATATACTGTGAGAGAAGAGCAGACTCTTGGGATATAACATTGGCATTTGGGGAAGAAATCGCACATGCAGGAAGACACAGACCATGGAATAGAGTTAAAGGGAAACGCCATCTACATTAAGAATTTCAATATGTTATTTCCATGGCCAAGGAAGTTCAATCAATATTTGTGAACAAGAGATACTCTCCCTCAAAGCCAGAAAAGTCAAGTAAGTCTCAAACTTGTGAGGTGTAAAGTCTGGAGCTGCCCCATAGACAATGAATGGGAGACTGATTTTGTCTTCTTTTTAATGAGCTTTATTCTATTGTAGAGTTCTCAGTTCTGAGACAGAAAATGTTCCCATATACTCAGAACATTCCCGTGGGTGCTCTGTGTCCTCTATAACATTTTTTCCAAATTCATAGTCTATGTAGCCCTCCCAGATTTTTTGTACTTGATGACATCACAATCCTAAACTTCAAGCATGCATTAAGGACATAAAATCCTAGATGACCAACAATTTCCTGATGTTTGACTCAGAAGTTATTGTGCTTGGCCCCAAACACCTCAAAAGCTCATTATCTAAAGACACAGCTTCTCTGGATGGCAAAATTAATTCAGTATATTTGCATCAGTGTCTCTGTGTCCCAACTAGCAGTAGCAGATGGCCGCCCACTAAGAGCCTGGTTCTGCCTGTTTAAAGGAAATGTTTCCTTGCCACTAATGCAAATTAGAGTGTGGTCTAGACCTACTCTAGCTGTGAAGTGTCCTGAGATAACTTCCGTTGTGTTTGAAAGTATAAATAAAATTGAATTGAATTTAAATTTAAATTTGAGTTTTAGCACTCTAGTTTGGGGATTTCGGGAAAGAGTTGTTAATGTTTACTAATATTTTTGGATTGTCTTAGATCATAGGAATAACATGTATGAATTTTGAAAATGGGTGTAGTTCCCCTTTAACTATGAGTAGGTAAAGAAAGATATTTCAGGCACAGAGAGAAAGACATTTCAGATGTGTGGCTCAGGACCCACTACTAATACCTTGTCGTCAGTGACTACCATAAATCACAAAAAAAGCAAAGCAACTTTCAAGGTTAGATTAAATTGTCGCAACCTAAATTGCTGAAACATCAGAGGCAAATGAATGTTATTATGTGACAAGGGGAGAAGTTTCAGGAAAGAAATGAATGCTAAATGTAGAAAACCTGCAATGGCACAGAAAAATCAGCTTTGATACAGAGGAACAACAGCCATAAGTAATGATTCAGGAACACCAAAAGAATATCTCAACACTGCAAGCAAAGTTCTTAAAAATGACTAGAATCAAAACCTGTGACAGTAAACTACCATACACAAATCACTTCTCTACAGTAAAAGACTCAATACATTACATTACCTTTATTCTGTGTACAACAGCGCCTCTCAGTGGATCAGACTGGTATCACAATACCCACACTTAAAGGTCCCATGGCATGAAAATTTCACTCTATGAGGTTACATTAATATGCGTTCCCCCAGCCTGCCTATCGTCCCCCAGTGGCTAGAAATGGTGATAGGTGTAAACCGAGCCCTGGGTATCCTGCTCTGCCTTAGACAAAATGAAAGCTTGGATGGGCCTACATAAAAGAGACTTCAGATACAGTATTAGGGGACCACTAAGGTCTATATAAAAGAGACTTCAGATACAGTATTAGGGGACCACTAAGGTCTATATAAAAGAGACTTCAGATACAGTATTAGGGGACCACTAAGGTCTATATAAAAGAGACTTCAGATACAGTATTAGGGGACCACTAAGGTCTATATAAAAGAGACTTCAGATACAGTATTAGGGGACCACTAAGGTCTATATAAAAGAGACTTCAGATACAGTATTAGGGGACCACTAAGGTCTATATAAAAGAGACTTCAGATACAGTATTAGGGGACCACTAAGGTCTATATAAAAGAGACTTCAGATACAGTATTAGGGGACCACTAAGGTCTATATAAAAGAGACTTCAGATACAGTATTAGGGGACCACTAAGGTCTATATAAAAGAGACTTCAGATACAGTATTAGGGGACCACTAAGGCCTATATAAAAGAGACTTCAGATACAGTATTAGGAGACCACTAAGGTCTATATAAAAGCATCCAAAGAGCACCATGTCATGGGACCTTTAACTTCAGAGACATCACAAACTAAACCAAGTATAAACAATATTTCAGAAAGAATAGTTATCCTCCCTCATAACAAACATTCAAATCCAGATATTCTGACTTCAAAAGGCACAGGTGTAACTGATAACATTAACGATGTCTCAGTTGGCCATTCCAGAATTGGCAGACCTGAATTTAATGCATCTCGTTATTAAGGCTATTAATTACACCTGCACTGTTCCTGCTATAACTTGTCAAAATCTCTGACATAAAACTGGTCTATTGGCTATAGTCCTCTGCTCAGCAACTCTAGATAGAGGTTAACTAGTTTGCTAAAACAGCTCTTTGAAAGCAGTTATTTATGGAGGGGAGAATGTTTCTCATTTGCTTTCAATTTCCTAATTGGGATTAGAACTAGCAACACTCTATTTGGAAACTTGCTTACACATAACAATGAGATCTTCCTGTAGAATCTCACCTTAGCTTTTAGTGGCAGGGAATAGACAGGTTCTGTGATTGAACAATTCTCCGGTCTGTCAAGAGTTTGGTAAACATGTTCTTCCCTGTCCTCTTCACTCTCCACCTCCTCTTCTTCCTTGTCTTCTAACTCCCCCTCTGAGTGGTCTGGGGAGGACAGGCGTGGTCGGCTAGCCAAATCTTCTGACCATCTATCTCTGTGGAAGGTAAGAAAGTTCGCTGTCTCTTATTTATTGGGATAAAAAAGTAATACAAACTACTTAACTTCCACAATAGGCCTTTTTCACAGAAGACATTTTGACTCTTTGTAGTGGGAAAAGCACAGATGGACCTGATAACATTAACGATGGCTTCGTATTCCAGTAAGCCATATCATTGTGACAGTGTGCTAGTATGCACAATATAAGGACCCTGTAACCAAAACAGCTAAATGGAATTCAGCCATAATTAATTTTATTTTACAACTGTGTTTTGCCTACTGTGACTTGTCAAAATGTCTTCTACTAAAAAGGCTTACTTAGAAAATTGCATTGAAAAAATTGCTAGATTAGTTTAGATGGCTTCTTGAGATAGATATTCTCTGTCTAAACAATCTGTGTGCTGCAGCACCAGGGCACACATTCATGAAAATTGTATTCCATTAAAAAGATTTCATTTTTCAAAGTTACATCTCACATTCTATGGCTACTTCTTTTGCACTTTTAAATCCTGGTGGAGATCCTGTAATTTTCTATTTGAGAGAGCTCAAATAATTCAGTCACTTCTTGAAGTTAGAATCATTTGTCCCAAAGCTTGTGATAATACTAGTGTATTTGTCAGAGGGTGTTTACCTAAGGAAAAGTTCTGTGCTGATGTTTGGTTCAGATATGAAGGACTCTGATTGGCCACTCTCAGACAAAGACCTTGGCCAGACAGGGGGGATGGCCCATGTCTGTCCAGTGAGCGAAGAAGACAAGATGGCTGCTGCTAAGGCAGATCTGTAGATGGAAAGAGGTAATTCATATGAGGTGACTTTTATACTTGCATGCATATCATATTTCAAGTCATAGTTAATAATTTCTAATGTTATTGATGTGATACATTGTTAGAAAAGGGAGCACAAGCATCTCATTTAGTTTCACTAAATGAGTTTGAAAGCATTGTTTTAAATTCACCATGACTATAGATACATATGAAATTGTATGGTTGACCAGATTCAGTATGTTGAGCAAAGAAAAGGAATAAACCTGGGGTGAAGAAAGGTAAATGTATGATGAAGCTTAGAGATGATTAAATACAGAATGGCAAAAAGTCTTCTGCATTGCAGTGACAATAACCGTGAGAGTTCTTACAGGATGAGACCAGAATTAAACTTTTCTACCACATTTCAATTAGAACTGCAAAGTTCAGTTATTTTTTATGAAGAAAAAAAAAAGTAAATTCTCTGATTCCAGCTTCTTAAATGTGAATAGTAGTTTCTTTACTCCTTTATGACAGTAAACTGAATATCTTTAAATAGTGGACAAAACAAGACTTTTGAGGACGTCATCTTGGGCTTTGGAAAACTCTGATTGACATGTTTTCATAATTTTCTGACATGTTATAGATCAAACAACTAACAGATCAATTGACAATGAAAATTATCATTAGTTGCAGCCCTAAGTATATGTCTGAGGACAGAATGAAGTCACACATAGGCTGTTAATACAATGAGTACATTTTTGAGAAATGTAGAGGCATCAACTTGAGCAAATGGGTCAATATGTTAGAATCTAGCAACAAGATGTTACTAAGGTAACTTGTAGAGGTTTGAGAGAGTGGCCCATCATTTGCCCAAAACGTTACCCCTGAAGGACTGTGTTGGGAGGAGTGGGGGGGGGGGGGGTAAAGAGAGAAATAATATGACAAAACAATGGTTTAACAAGGAAACGGTGTCAGAGGAAACACAGCAAGATAAAAGGAGGTTGGAGCTGATGGACTGTGTTAGGTACCTGGGTCTCTCAGGTGAGGGGTCTGGGCTGCGTGGGGGCGGGGTACGAGGCACAGCAGGCTTGGGAGCAATGGAGGCGGCAGGGATCAAACCATGAGCTATATGCTTCTGCACAACACGCACAAAGGAAGGTTAGGGAAGAAGGATAGCATCACATAGACAGACATTTAACACAATTAACACACACAATGTGGGTCCGAGAGTTTAAGTTAGTACAACAAATAACACCTAAACTGAGGGAAAAGAAAAAGGGTATATGGGTGGAAAGGTAGAAAGGATGATTACTAAATCCCAACATGATGAACACTTGATAAAAGAGAAACCAAACCTTGACAACAATAGCCTGTTACAGCCGTGGAAACACTACTTTTACTGTATATTGGCAACAATATGTCATTCAGTTATACTTGAGCTGCCTTTTAAATAAAAGCAAATAGGTAGTTAACAATACATAACGTTACCTGCTTTAAATTTGGTAAACAAAATGAATACACCACAAGACGTAACGTTACAAATCTGATGTTGCCAAACGTTAGCAAGCTATCTTAAACGTCTCTGAAATATCTAGCTAACGTGTGCTAACGTTTAGTAACGTTAACCGAAGTTAACGTTATCTTACGCTAGGTTAACGTTAATGTTAGCTAGCTAACGTTGAATGATAAAAAGCATTTAAGATAGACGTTTATCTAGCTAGAAATAGGACAACGAATTTATTTTAGAAAAAGTCGAGAAACTTACAAACTCCTTGTCTTTCTCCCTCCTGAAGCTGAATTTCAACATAGTGAAAAAAGGTTTTGTGACCCTTGCTTCACTAGCTCTCTGTCTCTGTTTAGGCGAACAGCTTGGCTCGTTTGCCAAGTATTCTTTCAGTCAAATGGCATTAAAAAAAGCTTAAAATGACATGTCATTGCCATGTGTTTAACATTATATGTCCTCTTTTACCCTAAAACGATCAAATAAGCAAGCTAACTATATTCAACAGGCTGGCTGTGTGCCGATTTCTCGTATCTAGACGCTTCACCACAAGAAGGCACCTTGATACAAAAGTAGTGCTGATTGGCTAAAAGTGAGGAGCGAAGCCAATCAGTGACTAATATGATTTACCTAGCAACGACGTCCTCACCGACCAGCGGACAGGCCAACAGGGGGCGATGTCGTTCCATCTAATGCTCAACTGTCATCGACTGTCTCTCGAGTCTCAGCACATAGGGCGGTTGTAATTTTCTTTCTTTCTTTCTTTCTTTCTTTCTTTCTTATTTTTAATGTATATACAGTAAAAAATACAATTGAATATGTCCCCTAAAATAACATTTTAGTAATACCTTTTAAAGTGTGTATCACATGACAGACCATTCAAATGTGTCTTCCATCCAGTCAACTTTGTCCCTGACATTTTTAAAACCGTTAGCTGCTAAACTTGGCATATAAACTTAAATAAAGATGTTTGTGGGTGCTACCTTTCTGAATATCCCCATACTATCAAGCATGAACAGATAGCGAACACATTTTGTCATAATATCTATCCATCTATTTGTATACCCACCTGCATTGTGCAGGCTGATCATAATATACTACACAAAAACACATGTATTTTTAGTCCTCTTTTGGCTATAAATCAGCTGAAAATAGGTTTTACCCAGTGCTGCCCTTAGAAATGGTGGAAGTGGCGAATCCTATAACCAAAGTCAACAGATTTGGTTCCTGTCATATCAACTTTTCCAGTTAAAATAAATCTAAATACTGAAGAGAATTTGATATGGGAATTCATTTTCAAATTTCAAAGCTATGAGACTAAACAGTCAGCTCTTTTCTTTCAATAAAATGTCCTACCACAAACAAAACACACACAGACAAGTGCCCAGAAAGGCCTGATGGCAGATTAGGATGTCATGTGATCCCAGGCCAGACTGCCAACAGTTCCTAACCTATGAGTGTTGACTGAGTGTGTGTTGGCTTACTGAGGGCTGTGTTCAAACTTCATTCCAGTCATTCCCAACCTGCCTGGTAGTTTCAATCACTTAGATACACTGAACCACAAATATACAGTATATTTGAAAAAGAATCCAGGAAATTTGTTTTGTTCCCCTCTTTTATTGAGATTTGAGTTCATACAAATGACACAAAGACTTACAGACAAGGCATTCACGCCACAGGTGTTATGCAACACAAAGTACAGAGAAAGACGCAAATTCAACCTGAAACCTTTTAGAAGAATAGGTCCAGTACCATAACTCTCTGCATATAGACCAAGGCATTTAGGATCACTATGCATGGTGAAATGCATTGAGAGATTTGTTAAGTCTACAACTTATTCTGTTAGCACGTATTAATATTAATCAATTACTGCGCATTCTTGTTATACACTTGACATTTTCCTTCATGATTAAGCATACATGGCACTTAAGACACCAATTAGGTAAACAGAGACCATAAAGAGTGTTGCATCTTCTCAGTGTTACCCTTTAAAAACACTTAAAATATCTTTACATAGACAAAACGTACCAGTATATAAGTTCACCAAAGGATTAAGCAAGGCTAGTAAAATACATTCTTTCAAAAAAATCCAACGTGTAAAAATTCACAACTTGACCATTACTAAACTGTTCTGAAACCTACAACATAAAGGTGTATATACATATTTTTTTTTTGAGTATTTGTTTTTATTACATAAATAATTTGATTATCAAATGTGTATAATAATCTACTTTGTAGATAAAGAGATAGTCCAACACTGCAAAGTGTCAGTAAAATGTGGGATGTGACTAGGACTAAGACAGGTAGAGACAAATAGTATAAACCTGACTGCGGGCTTTGATCAAAGTCACGGTTAATTGACCGGCTGTCTAGGTGCGATGCAGTCTACCCACATTCTTCCCTTGTGGAGACAAAATAACCTTTTAACTACATCAAGATTCACATTAACAGAGAGACACATAGCTCATGCTCTTCTTACAAATTGACAAACTGCCAGACAGCAGCAGCACTGATAAGAGAGGGCCAGAACAGGGTAAGATGAGTCAGGATAGGAAATGGTACATCCTGGCATATTAGGGACATGGAGGCATTTTGGTCTGTGGCATATCTGGTACATTAAGCAAACCTAAAATACCAATATTTTCCATTTACACTTTGTCCCAGGCATGACACTTAGCAGAAATAATAATCCTCAAAGGCTGTTTTACAACTACAAAAGTAATAATACAAAACCAAGGTGTATATATACAGTATATGATTTTTTTAGCAGCTTATAGAACATTGCATTCATCAACTCTCCCTAGACAAAAAACAACTGCACAATTTGTTTTTCCCTCAATCATTGTTTAACATACTGCAACAAGGTTTATAACATCTACATATCAATTTAGAAAATGTATGCATTTCAAACCCCAAACACTGATCAGTATCCACCGATTACAACAAATATCGTGGCAATGACCTAATCCTTCACATATACAGTATGAAACATGACATGTATTGAGGACACACACAGAACATAACTGCACAGCGCACAGCTACATCAGTATACAATGGAACTAACAAGGGACTGCGTAAGCCACAATAAAATTATCCCCCTTGCAGTCAAGTAGAAACCGACACTGGGTGTGTTTGTACAACTTTGTTTTCGTCCTTCACTTCGTCTGGAGCTTTTCTTCAAGAAAACATACTGAGATGACAGTTTAACTTAGAGGCCTGTCTCAGTGCTGTGTAGATATATATAGACTGGAATGATAACTGGTATGTTTTTCCCCAGAGTGCAGTTGTCCTGTGCTGTACACATACTAGTATGGTACAGAAGGATTTCCCATTGTGTTTGGTGCGCAGCCTAGTTTACTTCAGATACTGACCTGTGCTGGGAAGGTGTCCATGTACAACAAAGGCACCTATATACAGTATTTGGCACAGCCACTTTCCAAGGTAGCTGGCAGAAATGTCATCATTACACCGGTGACAAACGAGCTACATACACTACATACACTACTGTTCAGTATTCCAGTGAAGACACCAAAGGGCACTGGTACTGTACCATAGCAGGTCCAGTATGGGTATAACACAGTAGAGGTCGACTGATTAATCGGACGATTTTTGGCATTTTTTACATAATCGGCATCGACCGATATCAGAGTATATCAAGCCGATTTTATAGTTAGTTTAGTGTTATACATTTTCTTCAGAACTAAAACAAAGAAATGCTGCTGCTGGCTACTGTGTGCAGCACTCCTATTGTTAAAAGTGTTAATTTATTTTATTTATGAAAGTTCACAGAAGTTTGATAAATGTTGCTGAGTGCACTAAACTTTTAATTTTTTCATTGAAAAGCTTATTTCACAAAGTTTATTTTCTTCCTACCGGTTTTCATTTATTTATACAATATATGTTTTTACATTATACATTTTTAATTTAAGTATACAAGTGCAGATTGGTAAAGTGTTTTGTTGAGAAATTTTGTGTATCATAAGTAATTATTAGTGTTACATTTTATCTTTTAAATAGAGGTTTAAAAACAAGCACATATTGGCCAAAATAAATCTGCAGCATTTATCGGACGTCGCCTAACCCTGATTTCTAAAGATCGGCATCGGCCAGAGAATAACCCATATCGGTCGACCTCTACAACACAGTACTGTATACAGCCATACTAGGCCTAATATGCATACTAAACGAATCTTGCAGACAGTAAGAAGTCTGCAGCTAGCTCAGTAGAGGGCACTGTCGTTGTTGTAGGTGCTGGAGCTGGGGAACGTGGGACAGGGTTTATTCCAAGGAAGGCCCCCGGAGTGGTCAGCAGTGGGAAGGCTGAGGGTGCTGGCGCTCTTCAGCCTGTTCTTCAGACCCCAGCTGAGGAAGGACGACTTCTTGGTTACTTTGCGGGACTTGGGGTTCTTGTCGTCATCATCATAGGCCAGACAAATCATGGAGTAGGTTTTAGGCAGGTTTCCGCAGAAGGTGGCACTCTTGGTAGGCTAGACAGAGAAATTGACAGTGACATTTAGCAAAAAAAAGTCATTGCCATCCAGCGTTTCACTGGATGCCATACAGGCTCAATCAATATGTGGGGTCAATAAGTTAGCAATTTAAGTTAGTCATTTTCTCAACAGAGGTCAATAAATACCCAGAATCATAAACAGACTATTGAGTAGCAGCTGTGCCTAATATGAAAAGTGCTGGACAAAATAACAAACAATATAAAATAAATAAAGTTGTACCAACTCCTTAAACTTTCTCACATATTCTTACTTTCTAACAACAATGGGACTGCACTGCTAAACGTTGCTTTTTCTGTCCAGCCCGTGCATGTCCCACTGAGAATAAGCCTAAAACTAAATGATTTGAGCTCTTTGTCCTGATAATTAGGGCACTGGCTCACGAACCATTTCCTCTACTATCCAAAAAACTCTTCTGCTGTGAATTTGTCAGTTTACTCTGGTCAGATTATTTCAAAGTCATACAGCTGGAATTGGTTTTATGCACTACATGTATGTCATATCCAAAGATGTCTTATGAGAAAGTGTCTAGACAATTTACCTTAAAGGAGAAATTCTAACTGTGCTGTTTAGTCATCGGATACAAAAACCAATGGCTTTTTTCTCAGCCAATAGGAAGGAAAGAGCATGGCATACCATTGGTGGGTTGCTGTCCATAATGCTGATCACCTGGATGTCAATCCCCTTCTCATCCACATCCTTCAGCAGCCGCATCACATCGCTCACGCCCATCCATTTGCAATCTGTGTTGCCCACGGCAACAATGTAGTCACCCTCCTTCAGACCGTCAGCCTAGAAAAGACATTGGGGGGGAACAGGAGTCAGAGAGGAGGGCCAGTGAAATGCCCTGATGCTGCAGCAGACAGTAAATATTTACAGCTGAAGGTTTGTTTGAATGGCAACCAAGTCAGGTTCACCTACTTTCCATCAACACCCTGGAGACAGCTGGGATCAGCAGAGAAAACAGAGGTTTAGTCCCAAACAAAGCTTTTTTTAAAGCAGCTCAAACATTTGCCAAAGTGTCTGTGTGTACCAGAGCACCTTACTTCATAGCTGTGGGAAATCGGTCTTATCGACATGAGTTCAGCTATTTCTGTCTGATAACTTGATCTGTGTTCACCAGAGGCAGGTTAGAAACTCAGTTGGTTCCTAAATAAATCCTGTTGAATGCAGTATTAAAAGTTATAAGGAGTTTGGCCTAGTTAGACTTATGTAATACTACTAATCTGTTTCTCTGCATAGCCTGCAAGGCCTTATAAGAGTCTGCTCTTTGTCAGCACCTCTTAATGAGCTGTCAGACTGAAAAGGATTGCAGAGAGAAAATACTCTTCGATTCTTAATTAAATTAGTAGCCAGAGTGGCTGTGGAGGGGGAGAGAACATTCTCCAAACATTCTTTGAGGCTGGTTAGGTTTCCGAGAATTACTTTATTTATTCAACGGTTCTCTGAGCAAATAAGACATTGTATGTATGTGTCATTTTAACTTATTTGTCATTCAGGGGGCAAGCATGCATGAAATTGTAAGCTGTTAGTTCTCCCTCCGTAGCCAAAGTCACTCCCTGCTAGTTAATCCTGTTGCAGGGAGTTAATATTGAGCAATGTATGCTTCTGGCTTTTGTTAAAGTTTAACCAAAGACAGTACTGAACATGGCCCCTGAAATAATATAGTTTTTGTGCACAGTTTGTTAAATTATTTCTAACAGCCTGCAGATGATGAAAACCCTTCCCCTGTCCTAGGTGTGGACTACAGATGTATCTGGTGACTCATCGGTTAATAAAGATGAGAGAAAACAATGACCTTCAGTGGGTCATCATAATATATCATCCTACGGCAAAAAAGGGGCAAAAATGGCATTCACAGATGGATTTGCATGTTTTATCCATAACTAAAAAATCGGTTACAGAACGTAAATCCGAGGATGATGTTCGCTGTGATGGATTCTATTCTATCTCAAGATCATTTCAAGTCTCTGCAAGCTGATTTGAATACCATACTGACATTCATTGAAATAAAGGCTGGCTGCAAAATAGGAGATCCCATGTTCAGCCAAAGGTAAGGAATATAGGTTGACTCACAGCAGCTCTGCAGAGGGGGTCCAACGAAACCACCTGGACTGGGGTTTCCCCTTTCAGGGTAAAGCCCAGGTCTCTGTCTTCTGGGCAAAGATGTAATGTCCGTGGGGCTGTCCACCGCTGCTTGGCTGAGAAGACTGACAGAGGGCCCTGATTGGAGACAGTTTGGGAATGCTGAGGTCAATATATATATATTTTTTTTTAAAACTTAAGTGGACAATATCCTCTCCTTTAAGACTTTTAGAATTCAAATATTTGGTGACAGCCTGGGGAAAAACTGAAAATCCATAAAAATAATTCTTTCTTGTGTCCTTACATGCTAGTTCAACATAATAAGTCCACATCGGTATACTGTTAGTACATCTGTACATATACTATGTACACTCAGGGGGTACACAAAAGCCATGTGGCCACTGAGTATATATTGAAATAATCAATCTCCCCTAAACCAGCCCTTTGTTTCCAGACTTGCAGTCTCACCAAGCCAGTCACATTTCCTTTTGAAAAGACACACAATCCTTATCCCATACTGAACATGTGACTTATGTCTACTTGAATGTTGGGATGGATATATATATATATATATATATATATATATATATATATATATATATATATATATATATATATATATATATATATATAATACAAATAAAACCAAATAAAACCGTTATAATGCATAAGTATTAGGTAGCATAAATAGCAGGTACCATTTTGTAACTATTTTAAAGAAAAAATAACTTAAATTCCCCTATAGTAATCACCTCTGACAATTTCAGGAAGAGTATCTACCATACTGTACTGTATAGTTGCATGACACAAGTATGGCTGCAATTATCGATTAATTCTAATAAATTCATTAATCTGATTTGAGTCTTGTTGCTGCTGAGACTGTTAATGAAGAGCCAGGTTGGATTTTACAACAGGAACCTTATTCACAGAGACTGCTTACACCAGTTGTCTGTCCTTACCAATCATTTGCTTCTACAGTTGTTAGTCTTGAAATGGAAAATTGAAATAAATGACTCGCAATTGAATGCCTCTTTCAGTCAGAGGACATAAACAAAAGATTCCAGTTCCAATGACAGAGGATGCCAGTCCCCCCTCCCAGTCAACACAATGAAAATCCTGCCCATGGTTAGGTGTTAGTTTTGCATTTGTTGCTATGGATGAAAGTCCAGGAGACTTTGGGAACAAGATAGGATTTTGGATTGCCTGCTGCTAAAATGTGCCAAAGCTTCCAAGAGACTCACCTTGGTTGGTTGTATTCAGAAATAACAGAAAATACACTCTGGGTGTTCAAACAAATAAGTACACTTCCGATGTCTAAAACACAAATCCAGAGCCATTTCATGTCACTTGATGAATAAACCAACAATCATATAGTAAAAACAGCAATGTGAGTGGAAGAATATTAGTACCCACATACCAGCCTCTGGAAGAAGTCTGTGACTTTCACCTTTGTGGTTGCGGGAACCTCCATCTCTGCTTTGTGCTCTGTTTTAGCTATGGAAGGGAGAAAAACAAAGCTGTCATTCTACAATGTTTACTGTCACTACCACATTTCAACTGTCACCCTGTAGAGAGGCAGGCAGGGAGTTATCAGTGTAAACATTACATCATCTGTCCCTTATCACATCTGAATGCAGTAGGTGCGGTACACAACCGTGCAGCCTTTTTACGAACCGTTTCCTGAGAGACAAAGCTCACAAATGAACACTTTTTTCCTGCTTGACATGAGTGTCATTTGTGAAGTGTTTGTTGTGGTGACACTAAGGTGACTGGTTAGTTTCCATGTCAACCACAGGAAGAATAGCGGTCACCTCAGAGACTTAAATAAACATTACAATTGTTCTAATTGTTGTCTTCTCTATAAAACATGTAAGACTCACAAATGATGTCTGGGGCCTCCGTGTAGTCCGTGAACTCTTCCTCATCTTCATTTTCACTGCACTTGTTGAGCGAGCGCTGGTGACTGGCTTTTAAAATCTCCTGCAGGGCCTCCAGCTTGTTTAAGTGGTGGCACAAACCAAAGATCCTTAGAGCCTCCTCATGACCCAGTATGGCCCGACGAATGTGTGCTTTACCTGGGGAGAGGATGGAGAATTTGTCATAGGACCGATGAGGAGAAGTGGGTAGCAGAGAGGAGGAGTGAATAAGAAAATAAAAGAGAAAAGGAGATGAGGTCAGCCTAAAGTGCTCACACTTACCAATGCGTTCACGTTCATCTTTCCTTTTCAGGATGTCAAGAGGAGAGCGTCCTTCAGGAAGACGATCATAAACCTGTGACAAGGTCTTCTCCTGCTGGTCCTCATCGTCACTGAGACTCACTAAACACAGACCGCAAACAGTCGGTGTTAAAGAAAAACTAAATTGAATGTTGTGTACCACCCAGATCGGGGTGAATGATTAAAAAAGAAATGGCTAACACTATTGAATGGCATGATGTGATGCCAGGATTGCTTTAATTGTACAAAATATGAATTTGAAAAAGGTACACAGGACACTGTATATAGATAAGTCAGTGCACAATGCATACATACATTGTTGCACACTTTAAACTGTCTAAACTGCATCTGAACTTTTGTAGGCTTCCTCTGCCTAGTCTGCATCTAAGTGATGGCATAAAGTTTATTTAGGTTTTAGTGTTTGCAGTTGATCCGTTTACTAAAGCAATCTTCCTTCTGTCCTGTTTTTGAGTTGTTTCTCTGCAGTCCTGTGGTTAATTGATCTATTATCCTGATTCACAGGAATCTGCTAATGAGCTGCCAAACTCAAAGCTGCTTCGCTCTGTTGTTCCTCTTTTCAGTCCTGCCCTATTCATAGCACTGGCTAAAACCAGGACCATCCATGGTGATCTTAATACAATCTGCTGTAGTTTTATTTTATTTGTTTTTATTTTCAGTTTGTTTTTATCTTCCCTAAATTGTAATTTTGAATGTGTACTAAGAATGAAAAAGGATAAAAACAAGACCATGACAACAGTGTAAAAATGTTAATGCATAGCAGTAGGGCATTTTGAATTATGGACTCATTACAAGGTTGGGAATAACAAATGAATTAACTGTTCAACTAAATGATTAGTTGTGTCTATTTAAGTCTATAAGATAAGTCATTAAGAACAAAAATAAGTCATTAAGAACTAAAGCAGTATGATACAAGATTAGCAACGGCACTACTGGAGGGTTTTTGTTCACTAATCAAAACGTCCTCTCTCACTCAGGCGCTGGCTCTCTCACTTGTTCTCTGCCACTTCATTATGCAGGCAGCATTAAGAGGCTACATAACTTTAATCCCCCAGCAGTCTACAGTACATCCACTCAATTCCGCTCACTCCAACCATCTCTCTTTTTTCTTCATTCTCACTCTCTGCCCATCCTGCCACTGAGTTCCTGGAAAGTGAGCCTCTCTTTACCATTGGTTGTGTGCGTAAATAGCTGTTACGCAATAGCATTGTGGCCGGCTGTGGTTTAGTCCAGCCATCTGACATGACCAACCCAGTGGCCTGTATGGCAGAAGAATCAGGTTTTCGGGTGTTCAAAGTCAACATAACAGCCAGGCTAATACCATAGAACAAGCAGATTCAAACTTGTACAGTGGATGTGCAGATAGAGTGGGGGTGGAGATTGTTAATCACTATGAGAATAAAACTTTGCTGATAAACTCTACCTGTGTTGTTGTCAAAAGAGGGACAATATTTGATTTGTGTTAACTTTGCCACTACATAAGAAGATTATTAAACTACTTTGTGTTACAGTATGTACAGTATGTGGAGAACACATGGGTCTCTAGCATGCATCTAGGGCACTACTGTATTTGGGTACCAGTGCACACTTTATGCAAATAACTATGCATTGCAAAAAAAGTCCTGCTCTGACAGTAGTGCTTTTCATAAGCAGGAAAAAATAGCTTGCATGCTTATATAATGTAGCTTGAATCTAGAATAACTAGCAAATAATAGATTCTTTTTTTCACTTCTGATTTTCTCTAAATTCTGAATTCTGTTAAACCATGCTCTGGCATCCCTTAAAAATATGCAATCTGTGTGAAAATTGTTAAAATGTCTCATCTCTTAGTTCTTACACTGGTGGTCCAGGAGCGCTGAGGCAGCAAAATAGTGTGCCATGGAGCGGTAGTGGTTGGTTTTGACTTGCGACATGGTGGACCAGAAGAACGGGACATTGTCTTTGATTGGCGTCTGGATCATGGACTGATGGAGTTGGTCGTAGATTTCTGAGACCTGGCAGGAAAAGGAGGATAGAGTTACTGGGAGCACATGAAAAGCTCTGATCTGGATACAATCGCTGATAGAAGTAAGGAATTGGACTGTGGTGACATTATTACTTTACATTCACTTTACCTACAATATACCCTACTAAGTCCACAGCGAAAGAAAGAATACTGTGCCTAAATAATGTGAGGACTGTGTTTTTGCTGAGATTTACCTTTGCAGCCTCCTGGGCCATTTTCATCAGGGAATAGAACTGGTTTCGGATCCCAGGCAGTGCAGTCTTCTCAAACAGGCACTCCTGAGCCTGAGCAAGCATCATCCGAATCAACATACTGAGCATGGCTGGGCTCATGTCGTAGCTGGGAGTGTGGGTGTGTGTCTCTTTCAGGTGGTTCAGGATACCTGGGGGAAAACGAGAGGTCAGCATAGCTCGAAACCAAACTATTCCAATAATAATAATAATAATAATAATAATAATAATAATAATAATTATTATTATTATTATTATTATTATTATTATTATTATTATTATGTAGTTCAGTTGGCAGGCTAACAAGGCTTCTTCTTATTCTGTAGACATTCTTGTCTGGCAATCTGAATAAAGAGCTTTTGGTCAGTTATTTAAAAGACAAGCATGTTACCCTGGATAACCTAGATCCTATTTAGGAAATATAATCTTTTTTATCTTTCTTATGTCCACAGTGAACCCCGATAGTTTGAGTCTTGTGTGTGAGTGGGAGCTGAATGGGGAGAGAGGTAGATTGTATCCATATGTTCTGTCTAACCCAGAATTATAATATGTAGCCCCCCAGCATTTAACAAGTTACTCTGACTCTGTCTCGCTTTGCCAGACCCTCCTCTAAAGCACGAAAAGCCGCGGTGTGGCTGCAAAATAGGCTAGGAAGGAACTTGTTTTGGTGGAACATGTGTACGTTTAAAAGTAGTTTTAGACGTGCAACAGAAAACTCAGACTGGACAGATATTCTAGCTAGCTGTCTGGATTTACCCTGCAGAGGTCTGAGGAGCAGTTAACCATAGTGCTCAGATATCGACCGGAGTTTAAAATACAACACAAAAGAAGCCCAAGGCAACGGATATCCGGCCTAAATGAGTGAAATCCGGCGGATTTTCCGGCGGCAACGGAGTAATCCCGGAAGTGGAACGTTGAGGATATAGACTACTCTGACAGTAGTAGTTAGTAATACTAGTGAAGTTAATGTTTTGGGCAACAGTGAATATTCATGCAAAACTCAAATAGTCCATTTGGGAGAGCATATAGTTTGCTGGTCCACATAATGACTTCAGCATGCTGGTCCATTAACCCTAATTACTGACACTCATACAAATGTTTTAAAAGGTTCCACACAGAGAATTAAGTGATTCCGTTTGTCAGAGCATCTACTTCTTCCTTTCCTAAGCTCTGTTGCGGTTACTACAGTATCCATTGCTAGCAGTGAGATCAATGTCTGTGTGCTTCTTTAAAGTTGAGCCAAGACGCAAACCTTCCTAAATGACTTTTTATGTTCGATGGAAGCAATAAGACCATCTGCATTCCAACTGAGAGTGCCTCCCTCTTATTTTACAAATTAATAACCTAGCAGCAGAGAGATGTAGACAACTTAATAACAGAGCACTGTCTTGCTAGTCTTCATATAAGGTTCTGCCATTGTTGGCTGGCTCCTCCCAGCCTTGAAACCTCCCTGTGTCTCTGGCCAAAGGGCACTGCAGCAGCCCTGCTACAGAAAGCATCCCTGCATTTCACCTCCCAGCTTAGTTTATTACTGGCTCTTTATACTGGTGACAATGTTACTCAGAACAACATAATTGTTTTACTTAGTACAAGCCTAAATTATATCCATCAAAGCAACATAACCAAAGCTGTGGCCTGTTCAGAGCTGTAATTATAGTGCAATACTCATACTGCCAAGTCATAATTCTATCAAGACTTTTCTGAGCTTCCTGAAACCTCAGAGGGTTGGCAAACCAGTTCATATGATGGGTGCTTCTCTGGACCTTAGCCACATGACAAGAAGCCAGAGAAACATTAACTGCATTCATTCTCCGTCATGGTGCAGAAGTCAGAGGGTGGAGGCTGGCACATACTCTGAAAATAAGTATTTGTTCATACCATTGCATTTTTTTCTGAACAGTGTATGCCTTTTTAAAGTGAAGGTCATAAGGAAGTGTCAGCAAGGGGAAAGAACATTTTTAGTTTGAATAAACCACTACACCTGGCGAAGTGATGGGCTGTTTTACATGTCAAAGAGAAAATGTTGGTGAGAGAGGAGGTGTCTGGTTAAACCAGTTTATGACTCGTGTCTCTTCCTACCTGAACTTTTCTGGAAGGAAGAGATGGCCTCCTCCAGGCCGGCTATTGTCTGTCGGTCACTACGGGTGCCGATTTGAGAGTAGAGGGCGGCCATGTTGAAGAGGATACTGGCTTTCTCCAGTGAGAGGTTCTGTTGGCATAGCGGCACTCCTGTAAAAGAGTCGTACCTGAAGGAAAGAAGTATAAGCTGTCACTACTTATGTTTGTAAAGCAGATAAGAAAAGAAAACAACCACAAAGTGCCTTACTGAGAATAAATGATGTAGTAAAAGCCAAAAAGATAAACAATGTAAGAGATATATCTAGTAATATAGAATATGGGATTTTGAGTTAAAAAACATTCTCTGTAGGAATCAAACAGGTACATTTACAGCAAGAATAAAAGCCTCTTTGCCACAATGTGTTGTAACTTTACCTAAAAGTCCAATATGATATATATTCCCGTATTAAATCCAAAAATGATTACAATATGTCATCAGATATTAAGGTAACATGCTAAGCTGAAATACTATCTTGTCTGACACCAATGCTAAAGCCAGTATTTTCTCCTTTGAAATTTCCCTTCCGTGACAGAATGTCTGTGTTTTGGCCTCTGTGTTGTTATCAACTGCCCAGTTTGACAGCCAGGCCGGGATGCCAGATGGTCTGTAAAAATGCAAACCCAGCGCGCTACAGCAGTAGTACAGGTAGCAAACAAACAACAAGATCAATGGAGATAGATTCTACCTGACCTAAAAAACCTTGGCATGTTTCTAACAGTCGCGTGACCAGAGACGTTAAAAACCCAGAGTAAATATGGGAGATGTATTTGA